>NC_091760.1:90647635-90964135 GCF_029378745.1 Bos indicus | reverse complement strand
CCACATCCTGGATGATTTTAAGTGACATTCTGGAAAAGGTAACAACCATCAGTCAAGGAACAGATCATCAATTGCCAGGGGCTAGAGAGAACGGGTAGAGAAGGCAATGGCACCCCACTCCAGTACTCTTGCCTGGAAAATCCCATGGACCGAGGAGCCTGGTGGGCTGCAGTCCATGGGGTCGCTAAGAGTTGGACACGACTGAGCGATTTCACTTTCACTTTTCAGTTTCATGCATTGGAGAAGGAAATGGCAACCCACGCCAGTGTTCTTGCCTGGAGAATCCCAGGGACGGGGGAGCCTGGTGGGCTGCCGTCTATGGGGTCGCACAGAGTCGGACGCGACTGAATCGACTTAGCAGCAGCAGCAGCAGAGAGAAAGGGAGGTGATTACAAAGAGGCAAAATGAGGAAAAAATTTTTATGGTGATACAACTTCTGCATCTTGATTGTGGTGGGGCCACAAGATTCTATATGTTAGCAAAACTTAACAGCACTGTACAGAAGAATGGAAGGAAGGAAAGAAAAGGAGGAGGGAGGGAGGGAAGTTTGCTGTAAATGTAATAAATTAAAAATAAACAAAACTTTGAAAAGTGATTAATCTTTGCACAAAGTGTATGTGTGTGTGTAGAGGGAAAGATGAGAGAGAGAGATTTCACTGAAAGATAGATCCTGTATGAACGGATGGGAGGCATGGACCTTTCCCCAGAGAAAACCTCTCACAGAGCAGTCATTCAATAAGCATTTGTAAGTTGAAATGAATAAACAAAAGAATAGAAGGGTGTACAAGTTCTCTCTAACTTACTGTGCAAACTATGATTAAACCATTAATGTCATTCTTAATTGTCTCAGTAACAAGTCAGAACAAGATCTTGAACTATTACCACTGTATACACACAAAACTTGGAAAGTTACATAAAAGCAACAAACTCAATTTAATTAATTTCTTAGCACACCTAAAATTCAAGATGGACAATGATGATTTTTGTTGTCACTTGAAGTTATAAAGTAGCAATTTATAAAGCATGACAGTGGAAAAGAAGAATAAGACTCACACATATCATGCATGATTATGATTTTCTGGACATTTTAAAATTCATCTGTATTATAATTGATGAATATATAATATAGAATGTTAATTTAGAACAATGTGGACACAATGAAAGTATATCTATAGTAAATTTAAAGTATATATACTTTAAAGTATACTATATAAATATAGATTTAAATATAGATATATATCTATATATAATACAGAGATTTAAATATAGACTTAAAGTACACTATATAAATATAGTATACTTAAAATTTAAATATAAATTAAATCTCTATAGAATGATTCAATTCCAGTTTAAAAAATAAACTGACTGTAAAGAATACAAATTACAGTCATTATCATGATTTGTTTTAAAAACATCATTACACCTCAAATTAAATTTCAGCTTAAGGAAATCAACTACAAATCAAAAAGCAAAAGAAAGCATTGATAAAACAATCTATGAGTGATATTAGTGGGTATATTTTACTTCTGAATATAGATAAATATCAAATGATTTATCCTTTTAAAGTATAAATTTTTATAGGATTATTTAGATATTAAAAAACAGCATCAGCTCTTAGCACAAAGCCTAATAGCATTTATTGACATGCACTGAGTTAGAAAAATAAGATACTATAGTGAAATGAAAAGTGCACACATTAGATTCAATTTTAAGACAGTGTATATTGCCCAAGCAAACCCTTGTTCAGTAGAGAGAAATAATCAGATTAACAATGAAGCCACTTCCCAATCTAAGAAAGTGAAGCAGCAAATGAAATTTAAGAAAAAGAAACTGTATCACTTTGCAATTATCTACTCAGCTTTAATTTTGCCTTGCAACATACAGTTTAATTTTCAAGATATACAATGCAATCTCATTTATTAACACTTCTGTTGCTATTTATTTCAGTAACACTTGACATATGGGCCTACAAGTACAGTGCAGCAACAAGGATATGAGAATTAGTTCCAACACACTTTTTTGTCCTGAATAATTAGTTCAGCATTTGCCCTGGAGCCAGCAATGCATTTTACAGTGATTAGTAATACTTTCCTAGGAGTCCAATAAATATTTGTAGTAAGAATGGATCAGGCAAAAGTTATATTAACTTTTCTCTAATAAAGGTTTTAAATATTCAGAGAAAATGTTAATCTTTATGTCACCCATCCAAGATGATGATAAATTATTCACAATAAATGGATTGCAGTAGGTGCCACAAAATAAATGTGGTTTTCCTCCAATAAAAGTTAATCTAACTAGCTGTATTTATCTTCTCATCTTTTTCTATAAAAAACATTTGATGGTCATGTATTCAGACTATGACAAGATGCTGACTTTCTGGAAAATCACAGATAATGAATTTTTGTATATTTAGCACCTACCATAGTGACTGGGCTTTCCCAAGCTCTGGTGGCAAAAAAAAAAAAAAAAAACACTTGCCAACGTAGGAGATGTAAGAGACGAGGGTTTGATCCTGGATCGGGAAGATCCCCTGGAAAAAGGAAGAGCAACTTATTTCAGTATTCTTGCCTGGAGAATCCCATGGACAGAGGAGCTTGGCAGGCTACAGTCTGTAGAGTCACAACGAGTTGGACACAACTGAAGCAACTTCGCACACACGCACAGTGAGTGGCCCCTGCTACATACTCAGTAAAAGTACTGAACTGGCTAGAAATGTCAGTAATTCTATGTAACAAGAACCGAGCAAAATAATGATCTTAGGGCATTATGCTGGAGTCAAATTTACATAAAATAGGATGCGGGGAAGTGGGAATATTCTCATATATGGCATGTGTGAGTAAATATTTATACAAATTTCCTGATGGCAGTTAAACTAGAGTTTTTAAAAGACTTAAAAAAATGTGCATACACTTTGATCTGACACTCTTTTTCCTAGAAGTTAGTCCCAAGAGAAGTATTTAGGATGTACACAAAGATTTGCATGCTTTTAATAATATCAAAAAGCTGGAAATCATCTTTTAAATATATAATATAAAGTAAATGGTTAAATAAATTATGACATAATCACACATCAAAATATTTTTCAGACTATTAAGAAGAATGCTATTTTGTCTAGGGAAACTTGCTCATTATTTATTAAGTTAAAATTTTAGTTTAAATTGAAATGTACAGTGTAATCCTATGTTCGGTGTCAATGCGCATATGTGCATCTTTAGTCAGAGAAGTGTTACACACTAAGTTATTCTTTATGGTTATCTTCAGATGGGGGATTGAGTTATTTTCTTCTTTTTCCTATATGAATTTTATAACTTTTAACAGTGGACCTGTATTTTTATGGAAATGCTGCTAAGTCACTTCAGTCATGTCTGACTCTGTGCAACCCCACAGATGGCAGCCCACCAGGCTTCCACATCCCTGGGATTCTCCAGGCAAGAACACTGGAGTGGGTTGCCATTTCCTTCTCCAATGCAGGAAAGTGAAAAGTGAAAGCGAAGTCACTCAGTCGTGTCCGACTCTTAGCAACCCCAGGGACTGCAGCCTACCAGGCTCCTCCATCCATGGGATTTTCCAGGCAAGAGTACTGGAGTGGGGTGCCATTGCCTTCTCCGTTTATGGAAATAAAAACATGCAAATAAGAAAATGAAAAATAGGTGCTTGCAATGAGATAGTGAGAAGGCCACCCACCGCACCAAGAGGACTAATGGCCCCTCTTCTGAGTAACCTGCATGATGCTGCTACTTTACAGTGCTGCTTCTCACAGGGCTTAATCCTCTCACTTATTACATAAAATGGATTAAGCTGCCCCTGTTTCTTGATAGCCAGAAAATCCAGAATGAGTTTCTACTTTATAATCCACCCTTAGACGCATCAGCACAGTCCAAATCCTGTAAGAAGATCCTCCCAAGACTCCTTCCCTGAAGTGCTTTCATCTCTACACTTGAAGGCCTCCTCACACCTACTGCACCAGGTAATTAAGCCCAGCTCTGTGACTATGGGTGTGTTCCTGGTGGTCTAGGGTTGTTTCTGGTGTTGTGATGATGATGGTGAAAGTGATATTGGTGATGCTGGCAGTGGTGTTGGTAGTATTTGATGGTGTTAGTAGTGATAGGGGGTGGTTGGGGTTGGGAGTAATAGAACTGAAGGTGTGTGGGTGAGTTTTTGACACTGGTAGTATCAGAACCCCAGGAAACAAAAGAAAAAGGTGTTTTTTTTAAAACATATTTCAGCAATATAATAATAAATCCTATAATTCCCAGCACAGTAAAGTCAATACAGTGAAGTAAAAAGAAAGCATATTAGGAATTGGGAGTCACAGGTTTGGGTCTTGGTTTTTCCACCAGTTTAGTTGGTTACGTTAATCTCATCCTTCACTCTCTCCTGTTCACCCTCTCCAGACCTCATCTAATTCATCTACAAAATGCAGTTACTTAACTTCTAAAGTAACTTCTCATACTATGTAGCTTTGTGATGCTCTTTCCAAGCTATCAGAGGCACAGCCTAGACCACATCACCTACAGTCAAAGGGGACTGCCTGCTTTTTGTAAGTAACGTTTTACTGACACACAGCCTCATATGTTACATACTGTCCATGGTGCTTCACATAACATGAAACGGACAGCTGAGTGATCACAATAGAAACTGTATGCCTAAAGTATTTATTACTAATCCTTTGCAGAAAAAGCTTGCTGACCCCTGGTTTAGGCATATGATAAGTAGAAGTTTGACATGTTTAAGACATATTTGATTAGCAGAAGGTACATTTTAAAAACAGAGATTTTAGTTTTTGTATCCCAAGTGCCTACAACAGTGCCAAGCACCTAGATAGTGCTGAATAAATATTTATTAAATGAATGATTCCATTAGAATGAATGAATGAACACATTATAGCCTCTGGAAGCCTAAAATACCTTTTCATCAGTACCCTTCTTGCCATGGCATGGTTTTTATTTGCTGCGGAATTTAAAATACAGTCTGATAAAGGAAATCTATACATAAATACATCTGCAGTGTTGCCATGTAAGTTGCCAAGCTGTATATAGTTCCAACTGAACAATAGGGGGGTGAATGACAGGAAGTGAGCGTCAGCATGAATCTCAAATACAGTAGCAGCCCACAATATCTGATCCCACTTAGAAGATTAGCATGGATTAATAAAAGTAGACTCATATTTCTGGAAAATCACTCCTCTTTGATTCAGAAGGTGAAAGAATCAAGTAAAAATGGAAAGTCACCAAATACAATCTGAGTATCCAGTGTTTTCCTATTTCTAAAAGTAAGCTATTCTGATCTTTTATGTGTTTTCCGTCAGTTCACAGAACAAAAGTCATCAGCAATGAACCAAAAGTCAGAAACTTAGTAGCTTCATTTTTTTATATACTGACACATCCAGTAAACTCCTACTTTCAGAAAATTATATTCTATTTTGTTTACTGGATTAAAAAATGTATCCACTGTGTTACACATAGGTTTTTACTTACTTTGCACCTCATCCAAGATGGTGGTGATGATAAATAACTACTGAATAAAGAGCACAGCCTTTGAAATTATTGACCTTGTTCAAATTTACATAAACTTACAAGATCTGTGGATCTAGATAAGTTACTTAACCTCACTATGCCTCAATTTCCTCATTTTTTAATGTGGATAATAAAATGCACTTTACATAGTTGTTATTATAAAAGTAATATATGTTGTCATATATAATATAATTTATATTATATTAATCACATAATGAATTAATCACTTAATTTATATTATATTAATCACATAATCACATAATGAATTAATATTTGAATATAAAAAGCCTAATACCGTTCCCTATACCCAGTCTGCACTAAATAATGACAGTGATTATGATATCCACCTTGACTATATTGTATATTTAAATGAAACGGTTGTCATATATTACACAATTACATTGCAGTATTTATAGCAAGCGGAGAAGGCAATGGCACCCCACTCCAGTACTCTTGCCTGGAAAATCCCATGGATGGAGGAGCCTGGTAGGCTGCAGTCCCTGGAGTCGCTAAGAGTCGGACACGACTGAGTGACTTCGCTTTCACTTTTCACTTTCCTGCATTGGAGAAGGAAATGGCAACCCACTCCAGTGTTCTTGCCTGGAGAATCCCAGGGACGGGGGAGCCTGGTGGGCTGCCGTCTATGGGGTCGCACAGAGTCGGACACGACTGAAGTGACTTAGCATAGCATAGCATTTATAGCAAGTTTTTGAGAACTTTGATTGCAAATGGGAAGGACAAATGTTTCAAAGTACTATCTGATACAAGTCATTTTTTGCTTTAGAGTTTAATTTTAATCTTTTGTGGGGTCATCAACACCCAAGACATTTTTCCAATTATGAGTTTACTTTTTCTTTGAAAAGAAAGGCTGTTGCATTGTTTCACTAGTATTCTTCCCAAACAGTAACACCAGAGAGATTTGCTGTTCTTTGCTCTTAAAGAGGTCATAAAGGGTCAGCATTCTTTAGGAACTTTCTTAAATAAAGCTACTCATTCCCAGCTGGGCATAGGAAAGTGCTTACATGAAGACACAGCAAATAAGCATTGACTACTGAGATTATTAAAGAGTACAGAAAATATTCTTTTATTTCACTGAAGAGCACACTATAAAATCCTGAATGTGTACACAGTGCTATTTAGACGATAATTCCCTTTATCAGTATAACAACCACCAGCATCATTTTGAAATTACAAATCATTTTTTTAAACATTTTAAAGTTTTATTTAATTGGAGGATAATTATAGTATTGTGATGGTCTCTGCCATACTCAACATGAATAGGCCATGGGCATACACGTGTCCACTCCCTCCTGAATCCCCCTCCCACCTCCCTCTCCAGCCCACCATTTAAAAATTCCATTCCAAAAATATCTGAGTGTCTACTAAAATTTCATTCCAAAAAATAACTGAGTGCCTATGTAGAAGATTTCATTAAGTGTAGTGGTAGCTATAAGGATAAATAATGTAAACTTCAGGGAGATTAGATGGAAGATTTTCTGTTTCTGCCCTTTAACACTGGATCCAGCTTGATTGCCATAAACTAAAGTTTACATATTGTTCTCTCTTTGTGTTTTAAATGTGTCCATAAAAACCTTTGGGTATGTCTCTGCAACTATCTCAAAAACATTTGACGTTAACTTACTGATCTGAGTTCCTTAGAAGAATTGAGACATAGCTAAAAAAATTTAGCTCTATGTGAATTCAAGAAGTATGCTCAATCTTTTGTCCAGTGCCTAAATTAGTTGCATTCTTTCTTATCTATTCTATATTGCCAATGTTGTTAAGGGAACATTAACTGTGTAGTCACTCAGCCGTGTCCAATTCTTTGTGACCCCATGGACTATAGCCCATCAGGCTCCTCTATCCATGGAATTCTCTAGACAAGAATACTGGAGTAGGTTGCCATGCCTTCCTCCAGGGTATCTTCTCAACCCAGGGATAGAACCTGGGTCTCCTGCACTGTAGGCAGATTCTTTACCATCTAAGCCACAAGGGAAGACCTTAACTGAAAAGTCAGTGCAGAAGAATATGTTATGGACAAAAAAAAAAAAAAATTTTAAACATTATAGAGTTGTCGGATTTGGGGAAAAGTGATTGATATAATATATAGAGTTTTCCAGGTATTTAAATTTTACTTTGAATTCTGGCAGGAACACAAAACATCTTCCTTCTCCCACCCTCCTGAACCCACCAATAAGCTCTGAACCTGAGGTAAACATTAACAGTGAACAAGACTAGAAATGATTAGATTATTGGACTAAAGTGCTAATGCCAATAATTAAACCATCTTCTTTGGAGAGAATACATGCAAATCATTTTTATTCAGATAGCTCATTCCCCTGGAGTTGGTCCTTATTTTAGACTCACCTTATTTTGATTCTCTCTTAAATTTGTTAAATGGGACTGGGTCTACTTTCTGCTTAGAAGAGGCTCCATCTTCAAAAGGTTTTTAGATCAACTACTGAGGTGCTCAGGAAGAACTATTCCCATGTCTCCTTAAAGAGGTTTTCCTTGGCATTTTCATCTTGATTGCTTTCACCATCAGGCTGATAGAATCAAGATGACTGAGCTTAGGATACAGGCACTGGAGAAAATACACAAGCCTTCTTGGGGACCTCAGACTTCTTTTCTCTGAAAGCCTCTAATGTTTTAAATGAGGCCCTATATTATGGTAATTTGTTTTACTCGAAGTCTACTGATTTAAATGCTACTCTCATCTAAAAAATACCTTCATAGCACATCTAAGTACCCTGGCTTCATTAGGTTGACACATAAAATTAACCATCATACATGTCCATATAATTAGCCTTACTTAAATTTTAAAATGTAAACATAACCTTTTCACAACTGAAGTTATGTAGAGAAGTCTCTTACTTTTATATAAATTGATAAAAATTTGATAGCTTTATCAGGTGTCTCACCAAAAAGAAACATACATTCAGTAACAAATAGAACATGCCTTAACATCATATACACAAAAATAAACTCAAAATGGATTAAAGCCTTAAATGTAAGACCAGACACTACAAAACTCTTAGAGGAAAACATAGGAAAAGCATAAGCTGACATAACCACAGCAAGCTCTTTTTTGACCTACCTCCTAAACTAAAAAGCTTTTGCACAACAAAGGAAACCGTAAACAAGATGAAAAGACAATTCTCAGAATGGGAGAAAATATTTGCAGACAAAGCAACAGACAAAGGATTAATCTCCAAAATAGTCATCCAGTTCATGCAGCTCAATATCAAAAAAAAAAAAAAAATCACCCAATCAAAAAATAGGCAAAAGACCTAAATAGACATTTCTCCAAAGAAGACATATGGATAGCCAAGAGGTCTATGAAAAGATCTTCAACTAATTATTAAAGAAATGCAAATCTAAACTATAATGAGGTATCACCTCACATCAGTCAGAATGGCCACCATTGAAATATCTACAAACAATAAATTCTGGAGAGGGTGTGGAGAAAAGGGAACCCTCTTACACTGTTAGGGGGAATGTAGATAGATAGATACAGCTACTGTGGAGACCAGTATGGAAGTTCCTTTGAAAAACTGAACACAGAACTACCATATAATCCAACAGTCCCACTACTGGGCATATACCTTGACAAAACCATAACTCAGAAAGACACAGGTACCCCAATGTTCATTGCAGCACCATTTATGATATCCAGGACATGGAAGCAACCTAGATGTCCATCAACAGACAAATGGATAAAGAAGATATGGTACATATAAATAATGGAATATTACTCAGCCATAAAAAGGAATGAAATTGAGTCATTTGTAGTGATGTAGCTAGACACCCTGGAATGCGAAGTCAAGTGGGCCTTTGAAAGTATCATTAAGAACAAAGCTAGTGGAAGTGATGGAATTCTAGTTGAGCTGTATCAAATCCTAAAAGATGATGCTGTGAAAGTGCTGCATTCAATACGCCAGCAAATTTGGAAAACTCAGCAGTGGCACAGGACAGGAAAAGGTCAGTTCTCATTCCAATCCCAAAGAAAGGTAATGCCAAAGAATGTTCAAACTACTGCACAATTGCAATGATCTCACATGCTAGCAAAGTATGCTCAAAATTCTCCAAGCCAGGCTTCAACAGTATGTGAACCATGAACTTCCAGATGTTCAAACTGGATTTACAAAAGGCAGAGGAACCAGAGATCAAATTGCCAACATCCACTGGATAATCAAAAAAGCAAGAGAGCTCCAGAAAAACATCTACTTTTGCTTTATTGACTATGCCAAGCCTTTGACTGTGTGGATCACAGAAAACTGTAGAAAACTGTTCAAGAGATGGAGATAGCAGACCACCTGACCTGCCTTTTGAGAAATCTGTATGCAGGTCAGGAAGCAACAGTTAGAACTGGACATGGAACAACAGACTGGTTCCAAATCAGGAAAGGAGAACATCAAGGCTGTATATATTGTCATCCTCCTTATTTAAGTTACATGCAGAGTATATGATGAGAAACAATGGGCTTGATGAAGCACAAGCTGGAATCAAGATTGCTGGGAGAAGTATCAATAACCTCAGATATGCAGATGACACCACCCTCATGGCAGAAAGTGAAGAAGAACTAAAGAGCCTCTTGATGAAAGGAAAAGAGGAGAGTGAAAATGTTGGCTTAAAACTCAACATTTAGAAAACTAAGATCATGGCATCCAGTCCCATCACTTCATGGCAAATAGATGGGGAAACAGTGGAAACAGTGGCTGACTTTATTCTTTTTGGGCTCCAAACTCACTGCAAATGGTGACTGTAGCCATGAAATTAAGATGCCTGTTACTTGGAAGAAAAGTCATGACCAACCTAGACAGCAAATTAAGAAGCAAACACATTACTTTGCCAACAAAGGTCCATCTAGTCAAAGCTATGGTTTTTCCAGTAGTTACATATGGATGTGAGTTGGACTATAAAGAAAGCTAAGAGCCAAAGAATTGATGCTTTTGAACTGCAGTGTTGGAGAGGACTCTTGAGAGTCCCTTGGACTGCAAGGAGATCCAACCAGTCCATCCTAAAGGAGATCAGTCCTGGGTGTTCATTGGAAGGACTGATGCTGAAGCTAAAATTCCAATTCTTTGGCCACCTGATGTGAAGAACTGACTCATTGGAAAAGACCCTGATGCTGTGAGAGATTTAAGGCAGGAAGAGAAGGGGACAACAGAGGATGAGATGGTTGGATGCCATCACGGACTCAATGGACATGCGTTTGAGTAAACTGCAGGAGTTGGTGATGGACAGAGAGGCCTGGCGTGATACAGTCCATGGTGTCGCAAAGAGTCGGACATGACTGAGCAACTCAACTGAATTGAACTGAAGGTGAACTTAAAGTCTGTCATACAGAGTGATGTAAGTCAGAGAAAAACAAATATCACATATTAATGCATATATGGGCTTCACAAATGGTTCAGTGGTAAAGAATCCCTCTGCCATTGCAGGAGACTTGGGTTAGATCCCTCAGTCGGGAAGATCTCCTAGAGAAGGGAATGAAAACCCACTCAAGTATTGTTGTCTGGAAAATTTCATGGGCAGAGAAGCTTGATGGGCTACAGTCCATACAGGATCACAAAGAGTAGACCATGACTTAGTGACTAAGCACTCAGCACATTTATATGGAATCTGGAAAAATGGTATTAGTGAACCTATTTGCAGGGCAGGGATAGAGATGCAGACGTACAGACCTGACTCATGGACGTGGCAGGGAGTGGAAGGAAGAGAGGGTAGGATGAACTGAGAGAGCAGCACTGAAATATATACACTAGCCTGTTAGTTTACTAGTGAGAAGTTGCTGTATAACAGAGAACTCAGCTTGGTGCTCTGGGATGACCTAAGAGGGTGGAATGGGACAGAGGGGGCTCAGCGGGGAGGGGATATGTGTATACTTAGAGCTGATCACATTGTTGTATAACGGAAACTAACACAACATTATAAAGCAATTATACTCCAACTTTAAAAAAATACATTGAGCTGATTTTAAAAAGATGATGAAAGAAAATCATTGAAAAATTTATGAATATGTCTGGAAGAGGCAGCAAAGGGAAACTATATTCAAAACACACAGCAGTGGTTTTAAATAGTTTCCTTTTTTTCTTTTTTGTCATTCTCTAACCAGTCCATTCTAAAGGAGATTAGTCCTGGGTGTTCTTTGGAAGGACTGATGCTAAAGCTGAAACTCCAGTACTTTGGCCACCTCATGTGAAGAGTTGATTCATTGGAAAAGACTCTGATGCTGGGAGGGATTGGGGGCAGGAGGAGAAGGGGATGACAGAGGATGAGATGGTTGGATGGCATCACCGACTCGATGGACGTGAGTTTGAGTGAACTCCAGGAGTTGGTGATGGACAGGGAGGCCTGGCGTGCTGCGATTCATGGGGTCGCAAAGAGTCAGACACGACTGAGTGACTGAACTGAAGTGAACTGAACTGAACTTTGTATCATAGTTACCCAGAGTCTCTGGTCTCTAGCTTCTAGGCTCATGTATTCAAAACCCTCAAAAACTCTATTTTCCCTGCTTCCTTTTTTTTCCATCTCTGTTTTGCTTTCCATTCTTTCACTTTGACAGAAGTAGTCTGTTATGACCTACATGTTTGTGTCCCTCAAAATTCATATGCCATAATCCTGTAAGGAGCTGAAGAGACCAGAGTTCTCCCACCATGTGAAGACAGAACCAGAAGACAGTCTTCTGTGAACCAAGAAGCAGGCTCTCACCCGACACCAAATCTGCTGGTGCTTTGATCTTGAACTTCAGCCTCCAGAACTGTGAGAAATAGATTTCCACTGTTTATAAGCCACCTACCTATGGTATTTTGTTCCAGCAGCCTGAACTAAGACATAGTCTCTGCTCCAATTATCTTTGTAATCTGTCTTTTCTGCCTTTAGAAATGCCCTGCTTCACCCATTACTCTGGTCAGCAAGTGAAAAGTCTGATAACCTAGCTGACATACTCAGGCGAAGGTAAGAAAGAAGTGAGAGATTTTTGTTGTTGTTCAGTCACTCAGTAATGTCCAAATCTTTGCAATCCCACGGACTGCAGCATGCCAGGCTCCCTGTCCTTCACCAACTCCTGGAGCTTGCTCAAACTCACGTCCATTGAGTCGGTGATGCCACCCAACCATCCATCTTCTGTAATCCTCTTCTGCCTTCAACCTTTTCTAGCATCAGGGTCTTTTCTGATGAGTCAGCTCTTCACATCAGGTGATGCAAAGATTATAGCATTCAAGTATTAACTATCTTAAAAATCTTCACTATATATGCATTTTAAATATGTGGTTTAGTCACTAAGTCATGTCTGACTCTTGCAACCCCATGGACTGTAGCCTGCCAGGCTCCTCTCCTCATTCTCCAGGCAAGAATACTGGAGTGAGTTGCCATTTCCTTCTTAGCTATGAGGGAAGTCCCCCCTGGATTTTAAAAATTCCAGTATTATTATTATATCTGAGAGTAGGCAGATTTTTTCATAAGTACATACCAGTCAAATTCTATCAAAACCCACCCGACCCACCACCAGACATCATCCATTTCTCCTCATAGTTTATGAACATCAGAAATATAGAATTTATTGCAATCCCTGAACACATTACGTATTTTCTGATTTCTATGCTTTTATATGCTGTTTGTTTAGTTTTGGTAAGTGCTTCTCTCTCTCATCTGCCTTGGTTACTATTCATGCATAATTTAATATCCAGCTCAAATATTACTCTCAGGAAGGCTTCACAAGCCATCGTAAGCCAAGTTTCTTTCTTCTCTCTGGTTCCCTTACATTGCAAACACACCACAAACAGTGCTTTAGAAAAGAATCTGCCTATAAAGTAGGAGACCTGGGTTAGATCCCTGGGTCAGGATGATACCCTGGAGAAGGGAATGGCTACCCATTCCCATATTCATGCCTGGAGAATTGTATGGACAGAAGCTTGGTGGGCACAATCCACGGGGTCATGAAGAGTCAGACATGACTGAGCAGCTAACACTTTCACTTTCATTGCTTTGTAAGTCTATCTAATCAGATGGAATTACTTAAAAGCTAGACCTTTACTTCTATACCTCTGCCTACACAATTTTATTCACCCAGACTTTTGACTACAAGAAATAGAAACCTAGTACTAAAGAAGAAAGTCCTGTGGTTTACTGATTCATCCTGGATTGTGAGATCTCAAATGAGCAATTCCAAAGAACAGTAAATCTTTCTTCCCAAGCATCCACAGATTAACTCTCCTATAAGTCAACAAATCACTGTCATCGACAAATTTCTATTAAGCCAAGTGCTATGAAAAGATCACCCTGAGTCAAATACCTATCACTGTGGACTCTTAGGACATTGGCTTCATGACCGTTGTCTCACCAGAACCAAAAAGTGAGAGGGGATAGCTGTGCAGAGAGCATGCTGATACTAAGAGAAAAGGGGATCTGGCTCTGTGATAGGCCATGGAAATCCAGAGCAACTGCAGCTTGCTTCTCTGGAATTTCGCACAGCATTTAACACTGTGTGTGTGTGTATTAGTCACTCAATTGTGTCCAACTCTTTGTGACCCCATGGATCATAGCCCACCAGGCTTCTCTGTCCATGGCATTCTCCAGGCAAGAATACTGGAGTGGGTAGCCATTCCTTCTCTAGGGAATCTTCCTGACCCAGATCTGAACCTTCCTGAACCCAGGTCTCCTGCTTTGCAGGCAGATTCTTCACAGTCTGAGCCACCAGAGAAGCCCCCTAATTTTCAGATGTTATTAAAATTCAGTTGTTGTTGAGAAGGAAACTGAATATTGAGTTAATAAACACTAGTTGTTCTCCTATGTCCTACTCATGTTCTCAGGGCCTATCAACAGATTTACAAACACATTGCATTTCCAAAGACAATTACTCATAGTAATTCACAACAGATTTCACATTAAATTCTGATACTTCATGAAACACCTGTTCCTCAGATATCTCCAACTTATAACTCTGCTAATAGCAATGCCACTTAAAAAATAATTTAGAAATTATATAAATAATCACTAAGACTTCTCAAGATTTAAATACATATAGATATGCCACATTAACACATATATTTATATTTATGCACATACATAGGCACACATTTATATGTATGCACACACTTACATATGCACATATTAAAAGAGGTCATTCTCATATGAGAGAAATAAGTCTCAATATAGAGTCACCATGCCATAAACTTGATGAAATGTGTTTTGCAATCTGCCTCACCAATTATCTACTAAAAATGTTCTTTCATTTTATTCCATACACATAACAAACAAGTGTTTTTTTAGGAAAAACTCAAGTTTAAAAAATAGGTTCCTCCTGCATGGGATAGTTTAAACTACAGTTTTGTCTTTGAAAGGAGTGAGATGGAAACAAAAGGACAACTGGATAATAGATAACAAAGTAAAGGTGAGCTTTCAAGGTGCTTTTTTCAGATGGCATGTTTAGATTAGTCTTTTATTGTTGAAGAACATGGTCCTTTGCAATCAAGTTTCAGAGCAATCAAAAACATCCTTAAATCTGCAATCTTTATGTTTTTAAGAGCTGTAATTAAAATAAGCCATTTTCTTTAACTTCGTTTCTATCAAAGAAGCCATTAACCTAAAAATATACTCTCATTTTTAATAAAAGTCCAGGATTGACACATCCTCAGTACAAATAAATGCATAACCCCTCACAATAACACTTGAAAGTCTTTCATTATCCTTTTATTACCTCTTATCCTTGTAGTTATTCTCAGCAGCATCACAAACCCACAAATTGTGTAGAGCAGATATTTTGTCCAAACTTGTCAAAAATAGGCAACAGACACAGTTACATACAAATAAAGTCATTACTGAACCTGCAGGAGCCAAATGAACTGTACAAGGTGTAAATTAATTTTACATTTCTAACATTTCAGTCATATTTTCCTGGAAGTTGACACCTACATGAAGAAAAGAAATGCAGTCACATGTAGCTATTAGGTACAAAAATATTCTTAATATATAAATGCAAGACTATTCTTGGATAGCATTTATATTTTCCATTAGAATCTGGCTCGTTTTCCAATAAAGTTCAGTATTTGTGGCAGCCTTTCTTTCAGAAATGTGAAGGCTTCCTTGCCGTGAGCATTTCAAATGTTCAGAAATACCAACTGTGATTCAAATGATGTATAAGGTCATCACCAAGAAAAGCCATGTATACTGAACTTCCAAGGAGTCAAACATAAGAAAAATATATAAAGGTGCATGTGTGTGTCACACATGTGCACACACACATATACTTGGGAAGAAGCTTTTAGAAAGCATAGTGAGACAAAACAGTAATAAAAATAGAAGTGAGGTGTATAATATAAAACAGAGCTCTCGGTTCTTTGATATTTCCTTAGCCTCCCATATCACCCAGCACACCAATTACACACAGTAGGCACCCAGTAATAATTTATGTGAATTGATCTGACAGAGAATAACCAAATTTGGGTCAGTGTGTAGAGTCTGACTAGAGTCTCCCTTTAAAAAAAGGCCAACTTGATCTAGTTTATTCTAAATAATACTACTAAGAAACATTTGTTTAGTGCTTACTGTTAATCAGAGTGTGGGACAGATGCTTTATATGGTTGATGTGATGCACACCCTAAAGCCCTCCTGGGTGAGAGCTGCCGTTACCGTCCTAACTCACATACAAGGGAAGGGAAGCATCAGGTTCTGAGGAACTCTCATCTGCTATGCCTTCCTCCTGGAATGCTCTTTCCCTGTTCTTACATGCCTGCCTCCTTCTGCTCTGTCCAATCTCAGCTTAAATGTCACCCCCTCACAAAACCCTTCTCTGAGGCCCACATAGTTCTATTTCAGCCCATTTTGTTCACAGCATTTTCCTCAGATGCTATCATTGGGTTTGTTTATTGATTTATAATCTCTCTCTCTCATTAGCAGAGTCATTCCATGATGCTGGTGGATGACAAGAAGAAATCATATATATATATACATATATCTCATAATATAGTGTATTTAATATATGCTTCTGAATCGTGGTACTAGAGAAGACTCTTGAGAATCCCTTGGACAGCAAGGAGATCAAACCAGACAATCCTAAAGGAAATCAATCCTGAATATTCTTTGAAAGGACTGATGCTAAAGCCCCAATACTTTGGCCATCTGATACAAAGAGCTGGCTCATTGGAAAAGACCCTGATACTTGGAAAGATTGAGGACAGGAGGAGAAGGGGACAACAGAGAATGAGATGGTTGGATGGCATCAGTGATTCAATGGACATGAGTTTGAGCAAACTCAGGGAGATAGCTAAAGACAAGGAAGCCTGGCATGCTGTAGTCCATGGGGTCACAGAGTCAGACACAACTTAGTGACTGAACATTAATGTATATTTAATTTGTATTTAAGAGAATTAATAAATATCTCAAATACAGAGCTAATAAGAATGGAGAAGGGATTCTAATTCATAATTACTGGACTCCATACGTTGCTAGATTCCAGTAACAGCATTGATTAATTTATTTTTTAATGTATTCATTCTGTCCTTTTTTGCCGAGTGCCTACCACATTCCAAATACTTTTCCAAGCCATGAGAAAGCAATAGTGAATGAGATAGGAAAAGAACCTGAAGCACTTATTGTAAAGTGGATATAAAAGACAAATGAACAGGCAGTTACTGAGGGGTAAATGATGTGATTAGGAGTTAATCAGAGACAGGTGACTGATTAAGGGGACAGGAAGTTATCAAGAAAGACTTCCCAGAGGAAATGATGTCTAAAAAGCAAGTGAAAAGCAAGTGGAAGTCAATCATTTGAAGGCACACCTAGTGGTGACACGGAGGAGAGAATAATGGAAGAAATCTCCAAGCAGAAAGGACAACATGGACTGAGCCTTAGAGGCTGCCAAGGGAAGGCATGGCAGGGAATAAGGCAGGTAGACAACGCCCAGGTCATGACAGTAGTTGAAAATGAATCAGATAGCTAGGAATCTAGGCTAAGAAAAAATGAACACTGTTTAAAGATAGTGGCATAATTATATTATAATGGCTTTGGTGGTGGAGAGGTTTAGATGGAGCCTGGAGGCCACAAAAGCTATTGCAGTACTCTTGTTTAGAAATAGTAGTCAGCTACAAATGGGTAATAGCAAGACAGACAGAAAAATAAACCACATTTGAAAAAGACTGTAGAGGTATTTAGAAGGAAGAATCAATAGGACCTGAATAATTTTATGTGAGACAGGAGAAGGCATGGAAAAAGTGAAGATAACTTCCAAGTTCATGACTTCAGAAACCAAATACCAATACTGAGATAGGAAAAATATAAAGAACAAAAGCTTAAATTCCCCCAGATCAATAGAATGGGCAGTGGGGCAGTGGTGGTGTGGAAAACAGTGAAGACATATTCAGTTGAAGACCTCTCCTAGACCTCCAAATCAAGGAATACAGGCCTAGAGTTCAGGACTAAGTTCTGAGGCTGTAGACTTGTCTTCATCAGTATTCAGAGCCTTATTGAAGACATGTGAGGGATGAGGTGGTTCAAGGAAAACAGGTAGAATGAGATGGCCTGAGCAATTGCACTCATCTCACATGCTAGCAAAGTAATTCTCAAAATTCTTCAAGCCAAGCTTCAACAGTACGTGAACTGTGAACTTCCAGATGTACAAGCTGGATATAGAAAAGACAGAGGAACCAAAGATCAAATTCCCAACATCCACTGGATCATCAATAAAACAAGAGAGTTCCAGAAAAACATCTACTTCTGCTTTGTTGACTATGCCAAAGCCTTTGACCATGTGGATCACAGAAAACTGTGGAAAATTCTTCAAGAGATAGGAATACCAGACCACCTGACTGCCTCCTGAGAAATCTGTATGCAGGTCAGGAAAGAACAGTTAGAACTGGACATGGAACAACAGACTGGTTCCAAATCAGGAAAGGAGTACATCAAGGTTATATATTGTAACCCTGCCTATTCAACTTATATGCAGAGTACATCATGCAAAATGCAGGATTTGATGAAGCACAAGCTGGATTTTCTTGGGTTACAAAATCACTGCAGATGGTAACTACAGCCATGAAATTAAAAGACACTTGCTTCTTGGAAGAAAAGCTTTGACCAATCTAGACAGCATACTAAAAAGCAGAGACATTACTTTGCCAACAAAGTTCCATCTAGTCAAAGCTATGGTTTTCCCAGTAGTCAAATATGAAAGTGAGAGGTGGACTATATAAAGAAAACTGAGCACTGAAGACTTCCAGCTTGGAACTGTGGTGTTGGAGAAGACTCTTGAGAGTCCCTTGAACTGAAAAGAGATCCAACCAGTTAATCCTAAAGGAAATCAGTCCTGAATATTCATTGAAAGGACTGATGCTGAAGCTGAAACCTGAATACTCTGGCCACCTGATGTGAATAACTGACTCCTTGGAAAAGACCCAGATGCTGGGAAAGATTGAAGGCTGGAGGAGAAGACGACGACAGAGAATGAGATGATTGGATGGCATCACCGACTCGATGGACATGAGTTTGAGTAAAATCTGGGAGATGGTGATGAACAGGGAAGTCTGGCATGCTGCAGTCCATGGGGTCACAAAGAGTCAGACACAACTGAGCAATTGAACTGAACTGACTGACAGAGGAACAACATTCAAGGGAAATGTGGAGAACTAGGAACTTCAAAAGGATCAAGACAAACCATGCAGATGATGGGGAGAAAACTAGGAGATGTCACAGACGCCAAGAAAAGAAGTCTCTAGAATGAGAAGAGTCCAACATGCCCAAAAGAGCTGTAAAGGAACGTGTGGATAGAATGTGGACCCAATACTGACAAAAATAAGGTAGAGGTAGGTGTCGGTGATGTTCTAGGACAGAATGGTGACAGGACAAGGAATGGAGATAATGACTTTCAGACTAGCACTTAAAATGCATCTGGATGTTCATGGATGACAATGATGCAGAGACCAGAGAGTATGACCAAATGCATGAGACTCCCAGGGCAGTAGTTTTTCACTTGAGTGAGGAGTAATGGTGTGTACAGCAATGTGTGTGCTGTGTGTAGTTGCTCAGTCATGTCCAACTCTTTGCAACCCCATGGACTGTGGCCCACCAGGTTCCTCTGTCCATGGTGATTCTCCAGGCAAGAATACTGGAGTGGCTTGCCATGCCCCCTCCAGGGGATATTCCCAATCCAGGGACCAAATCCAGATCTCCTATATTGCAGGTGGATTCTATATTGTCTGAGCCACCAGGAAAGCCCAAGAATACTGGAGTAGGTAGTTTATCCCTTCTCCAGGGGATTTTCCTGACCCAGGAATCCAACTGGTGTCTCCTGCATTGCAGGTGGATTCTTTACCAGCTGAGCTACCAGGGAAGCCCATACAGCAATGTGAAGGTAAGCAAATCTGCTTCCCAACCTAGAAAGATTCATTTGGACTCTAAAACTGTTTCTGACTCATGAAACTACATAACACCCTGTTTCCTTATAAGACATGTTCAACTTCAGAACTTATACAATGCTCTGTATATTTTTATATTAGAAATATATATATATACACATATATTTATATATATATATACACACACCCATATACATATATATATATATATATATATATATATATATATATATATATACACATACATACATATATGGGGGCTTCCCCAGTGGTTCAGTGGTAAAGAATCCACCTACAATGTGGGAGTTACAGGAGATGTGGGTTCGATCCCCAGATGGGGAAGATCCCCTGGAGGAGGGCACCACAACCTACTTCAGCATTATTGCCTGGAGAATCCCATGGACAGAGGAGCCTGGCAGGGTACAGTCCATAGGGTCGCAAAGAGTCGGACAGACCAAGTGACTGAGCTGAACTGAATTCTTGCAGCAGCTTTGAAAACATGTTTCCTTCTCTGCACTAATGCAAAATGTATCTTTCACAGAAAGGTATACATAGATATTTGAAGAGCTTATTAAAAACAATAAGTAACAAAATCATTATAAATTTATATTTTTCTAAGAAAGAAGAAAAACTACTCCCTATAAATTCAGAGTTAGAAGGAGCCTCAGTTCTCTGAAGGGAATTTGATCGAAGAACTACAAGCAGTCTTTCCCTGACTGGGTCAAAAGGAGGAGCCATATTGTTGGGGAAATTGGCTTCATTAAGATAAGAGGTAAACAGCAGTGCTCAGAGGTTCCAGAGACTCTGTAGACAGTGCAGAGCAAAGGGAGCAGCGGGGTGGGCTGGGGGTCGGGGGTGGGGACAGTGTTACAAGACAGAGCAGCACGGAGCAGGATGTCTTCAGCTTAGATTAGGGTGCAAGGCCACTGATACACAGGTTGCAGGAAGCCCTTTGAGGTCTCAGGGCTTTGAGAGCCTGTAAGTGGTGTACTCAGAGACATGAACAGAGGCCCTCTTCTGTAGGAGTTATGAAAGTCCAGCGGGGAATCTTAACACGGAATATGATTCTCTCTCTTGTATCCCCCAGTGCCTAGTGAACATGC
The DNA here is from genome assembly GCF_029378745.1 of Bos indicus. Lineage (NCBI taxonomy): Eukaryota > Metazoa > Chordata > Mammalia > Artiodactyla > Bovidae > Bos > Bos indicus. Next base: position 90,943,168 of record NC_091760.1, on the reverse strand, counting down.
AATCACTGTGATAAACTGAAATGAACTTTCTTTAGAGACAATGTCCTTCCAGTTTACATTGTTTCCACTGCACATTTATGTCACTTTTTCCAGGGTGAGACAGCTTTATAAATGCTATGACCTAGTTTTGTTTTCTCCCCACTGGATAGGTGCCTATGTAGCATCTCCATTATTGAGTGGGAAGCAGGGTCATCCAGATAACTGTCAAAATCTTCAGTATTTTACTCAATATATTTATTCATTTGTTTGAGCATTTACTAAAGTTTCAACTACATAAAAACAAAGGGAAAAATAGAAGTGAACAATATCCTGCCATCTAGAAAACAATGGAGAATATTCAAGCAGTGGAAAAAGTATAAAATGAAATTAGAAACTTTCCTCCCTACTTCTCTCTCACTAATGTGAATCATTGATAACAGCTTATTATGTTCATGTCCAGACCATTCTCACCCTCCCAAAAATATAACAACAATTTGCTGTACATCTAACTACATTACTGAGATTTACCTAGACAATGCTAGCTTGCTCATCAGGTTTCTAATGTACATGTACTCTCAACCAATAATGCCAGATACAAGCATTTCAAGAACTTCTTGGACAATAGAGCAATTTTAAGTTATCCAAATCCTTGAACCTTTGGTTGAAAAAAGTGATATTTGTTTGCAGGAGGTAAAACGTATGACCATCTTTGAACAATCTTAATGTCTATGTTATACCAAACAAGACTTGAAGTGACTATAGATTTGAGCTTTTTTAGTTTTTCAACCATTCACTAAATCATCTTCATCTGCTTACTTTGCAGTCTCATGAGGTCAATGTATATCCTAGTTCTAAAGGAAAGAGTTATCTTTTTATTAAAATGTTTTGAGCACTACCCACCAAATCACTCAGCATTCCCATATAAAAAACTAAGTGAGAAATAAATTTTCTAATTCATTGCTGGGAGAAGCATGACTTCCCTGAAGTAAGTGATAGACATCCTTTTTTTTTTTTTTTTTTTGATAACAAGAATTGTGTTACTGACTATATCTTTCCAAATTTACTTGTAAGAAACTGAGAGCTAAATTTAAAGATAATTTACAACCACCTTATAAATCCTTACTACTTGCATATGCATGTTCTTTTTTCTTTTGACTTTGTACTTATTTTATGTTTTCTCTGGACTTGCCTTTATTATTTCTGCACTAACCTTATTTCATTTATGTTCTTATTGCAAATGACTTCATTCCCTCTGTAAATAAATAAATAATAAAGGTATAAATTTATATAGATCAGTAGACAAGGATAAATGAATGATAAAATGTGGTTTCCCCACTGAAGTCTATTCTAAGTTTTCTATTTTCTTCATTCCATCTGCCAATTCCCTACCTTCTCACTGCAGTGGAAGCCAGCTAAAAATCTCCAAGCAGAGAAAATAAGATATTTCCCCCATATTAGCAGCTCTGCTCAATGTACTCCATTCTACCTTTACAAATAAAACCTCCACTCCAAGAGGACATGGCTCTTGATAAAGTCAAGGAGAAACTTGTGGCAGTTTGATCAAAGCTGTTAGATCATGCCAAAAGAGTTAACAAGATGGAGTTTAAGTTTGAGTTCCTGGGGCTGATATAGGCTCTCAATAAGCCATGGCATACAGCTCCTGCCAGATGGACAGGGATCATGGAGGTGGTGGAAGTTTCAGTAGATCATGGAGAAGGCAATGGCACCCCACGCCAGTACTCTTGCTTGGAAAGTCCCATGGACGGAGGAGCCTGGTAGGCTGCAATCCATGGGGTCGCTAAGAGTCGGACACGACTGAGCGACTTCACTTTCACTTTTCACTTTCATGCACTGGAGAAGGAAATGGCAGCCCACTCCAGTGTTCTTGCCTGGAGAATCCCAGGGACGGGGGAGCCTGGTGGGCTGCTGTCTATGGGGTCGCACAGAGTTGGAAACGACTGAAGTGACTTAGCATCAGTAGATCAGGTCAGGACAGAGATCAACCGGCAGGGAGAGGTGAAACCCAAGCAGTGTGACTGAGTAAAAGGAAGTGTGGGAGAGAACTATAAATTAGGAAAATCTACCCAGGAAAAAATATAGGCAGTTATTGTATAATAGGCAATATCAAGTTAATTACAAAGTTTTGAGTTAGAAGCCAATTCTCAATCCTGTGAAGTAGCATGGCAGAGTGAAAAGGCAGAACTTTGTTTCCCTATTCTGCCATTTACTAAATATAAGGCACTGAATCTTTCACAGCCTCTCTGATCCAATTATTGGTAAAATGTACAACTAACCCTTAAACTTCATATATATATAAAATATATGTGTATATATGTCATTCATTAATTTATACACAGCCAGGACTAATTTTTGTTCCTTCTTCTTACTCTTAATAGTATTATTGTTTCTGGATTTGCAGGAATAATATTTGAAGTGCCTGTTTTGAACTGGGGTAAGAGAGTTGAATCTACTGTCTGCCTTTTATTTTACTGGCCATTCTACAATTGTCTTTGTGAGTAAATGTCTTTTTGCTTAACCCAGCTATATTAAAATCCAATAATAGTCCCCCCAAAAGAAGGCTCTACTTTGCATAACCTGAAAAAAGTAGAGAAGAAAGCCTTGTGCTTGATATTAATGAACAGAAGGAATACCCTCCCCAAAACATTTTCTTCTGATATTTTCCAACTGCTGCTGCTGCTGCTGCTAAGTCACTTCAGTCCTGTCCGACTGTGTGCGACCCCAGACACAGCAGCCCACGAGGCTCCCCCAGGCACCAGAATCGTCCCTGGGATTCTCCAGGCAAGAACACTGGAGTGAGTTGCCATTTCCTTCTCCAATGCATGAAAGTTAAAAGTGAAAGTGAAGTCGCTCAGTTGTGTCTGACTCTTAGTGACCCCATGGACTTGAGCCTACCAGGCTCCTCCGCCCATGGGATTTGCCAGGCAAGAGTACTGGAGTGGGTTGACATTGCCTTCTCCAATTTTCCAACTAACACCTCACAAAATTTATATGGATTTATTCCAGCTCTTTGGATTGGGATTCTGTGAGGTTCAGGCTAAGGCAACAAGGCTACCGAGAACCAAGGAGGAAATAAAATCTAAATACAATAGAAAGAGTTTAAATGAATCTGGAATTCAAGAAGTTTCTGAGGCAAGTATGAAAATCTAGAATAAGAGACAGAGATCAAAGAAAAATCTAAATGTTGATGAAATCTAACAAAGGATGTTCAGATGAAATCTTATATTAATGGTTACAGAAATTTGCTTCTATGTCTAAGTATACCTTCTGAGTATGTAGGTGTTGATTTAGCTAAAACAGATAATGTCAGGATGAAAAGGTATGAAATAAATATCACAAAAAATATGCTTTTATGAATGAAAACCCAATACAAGCAGTCTTTAAATACTATTGCCTCTAAAAGTGGAGAAGGCAATGGCACCCCACTCCAGTACTCTTGCCTGGAAAATCCCATGGATGGAGGTGCCTGGTGGGCTGCAGTCCATGGGGTCGCTAAGAGTCGGACACGACTGAGCGACTTCACTTTCACTTTTCACTTTCATAGATCGGAGAAGGAAATGGCAATCACTCCAGTGTTCTTGCCTGGAGAATCCCAGGGACGGGGGAGCCTGGTGCGAGGTCGTGGGGTCACACAGAGTTGGACACAACTGAAGCGACGCAGCAGCAGCAGCAGCAGCCTCTAAAATTACCTATGACTTTTGGAGACATGACCGATTGCAGACCTGGGGAAGAAAATGCATAACATGAACACAGAATGTATTATTATACGTGAAATTAAGGAAAGACTTTTGGGGCAAATCACATGGATTTAGGTGTAGGTTCCTATGGTAGAAGATAGGAAAATTTTATAACATCCATAAGAATATTAATTATAATGAATTGATACACGTTAAACATATATAGATGGGGAAATAGTGGAAACAGTGTCAGACTTTACTTTTGGGGGCTCCAAAATCACTGCAGATGGTGACTGCAGCCATGAAATTAAAAGATGCTTACTCCTTGGAAGGAAAGTTATGACCAACCTAGATAGTATATTCAAAAGCAGAGACATTACTTTGCCAACAAATGTTCATCTAGTCAAGGCTATGGTTTTTCCTGTGGTCATGTATGGATGTGAGAGTTGGACTGTGAAGAAGGCTGAGCGCCGAAGAATCGATGCTTTTGAACTGTGGTGTTGGAGAAGACTCTTGAGAGTCCCTTGGACTGCAAGGAGATCCAACCAGTCCATTCTGAAGGAGATCAGCCCTGGGATTTCTTTGGAAGGAATGATGCTAAAGCTGAAACTCCAGTACTTTGGCCACCTCATGAGAAGAGTTGACTCATTGGAAAAGACTCTGATGCTGGGAGGGATTGGGGGCAGGAGGAAAAGGGGCTGACAGAGGATGAGATGGCTGGATGGCATCACCAACTTGATGGACTTGAGCCTGAGTGAACTCCAGGAGATGATGATGGACAGGGAGGCCTGGCGTGCTGCAATTCATGGGATCTCGGGGAATCAGACACGACTGAGTGACTGAACAACTGAACTGAAACATATATAAATGCATGAGTTCATACTGACTTTTTAAAAGAAAGAAAAAGTCTCATACACTACTTCCAGATTATTCTAGAGAAAAATTTATTTAGAAAGTGGCAACTAAAAGGAAAAATTGAGCATTATCACAGGAAACCGTCCTCTTTCGGTTTTCGAACCATAGACAAGGGAAAGTTTTTCTTTACAAAAACATCAGCTAATAAATGAAGAAGAAACAAACAATGAAAAGAAAAATCATTCTGTTGCAACCACTGTGAATTGATAGAACCAGACTGAGGCAACCAATAGCCACTAACATCATAAAAAGAGAGATAACCAGTCACTGTGTTATATCCCAAGGCAGGACCCAGTACCACTTAGGAGCAGTCTTCCACAAAAATTAAAACTGAAATTGGTCAAAACTGTAAATCTAGCTAGTAATGTAGAGAAAATACAAATGCCAAAGAGATGTTTAAATACACGACGTGAATGCAACCAACAAAATCTAGACTATGGGAAATCTATAGGACAAATGACTTGGTTTCTTCAAATAAATTGGGGAAAATAAAGTGATGAGAGAGAAACTACATGTTAAAACTACAGGGACTATAACAACCAATACAATTTATGAAACTTATTTCAATTTGATTGAACAAACTATAAAAGAAATGAGATAAAGAAACTGGAACACTGATTATTATTTCAACATTTTAAGAAAATATTTAGTTGTAGTTATGGTTGTGTATTTTTTTTTCCAGTATTCATGTAACATGACATGATGTCTAGAGTTTGTTCAAAACACTCCAGGGAGAAAGGTGAAATGGTTAAGAGTATAGATAGAACAAGATTGGTCATGAGTTCAAAATGGCTAAAACAGAGAGATGGCTAATGATACTATACCACTTCTACAAATGTTTGATGTTTTCCAAAAAGAAAAGTTAAAATCAAAAAGAAATCCATAAACTATTCTACTGGAGTAATCACAATAAAAATTAAATTCTTGAAAATGATTATTTTGTTGTATTATGCAATTGTGTAATTATTTCTTACCAGAAAGGTACCTTTTAGAACTTAGACTAACAAAACTGGATGAAGTACATTTTTAAGAGTTAAATAAACATCTAAACTTTATAGTATTTATTTTAGTTTTCCACACATTTGATTTTTTTTTTTAACTTTCAGTTCATATTAGTAGGATGTTAGAAAGGGACAATCAAAAGAATTCAGAGTGGCACTGTGATCAGAGCATATTGGCCCCTTAGTGAAAAGAATTAAATGAAAGCAACATTAAAAAAAATTATGTTCTTGCCAGGTCACTGCTAGAAAAAGAGAGATGTGAGACTAATCAGGGATAATGGTAAGAAACAAAGAACTCTTAGGAGTAAGTGTTAAAGGAGGTCTGAGATAAAGCTGAAATAACTTTCATAATTTATGCAGATGACACAATGAAGCTAAGAATAGGGAATTTGTGTGTAATAGAGTCAGGTTAATTAGAGGGAGAGAAATGACTGCAGAAGAGCACACTGAGTTCAAAACTAGAAGCAAAACTAGAGATGCAGACATTTTAGGAGGAAAAACTTCTGAGGAAAAAAGTCACATATTAAAGGTATTGGACGTTTTGAAAGGTGAGGAAAATAAAAATGCCTAGCTGTCCTGAAAATACAAAGGTTTGAAGGATTGATTATGAGTGGACAGCACCTATTTCTGAACTCTCCAGTCTGCGGGCACGTTAAGGGCAAATGGCATTGTATGAAAGGCACAATGACCTCTTTGCAGGCAAGACACACTACCAAAGCTCCTCTGTCCCTTCACGGCAGCACAGACTCCACTGACAGGGGATAATAATTTTACAAAGCATAATCCAATCACCTCCTGAACCTTCAAATTGCATGTTGCAGTTAATAGAAGTATTGATTCCATTGTCAGAGTCACTGCAACTTTTTTTTATTGTACAGAAGCATGGATGGTAAAAAATCTAAGCTGGGCAAAAACAGATAATGTACTTTTTTTTCCTTGATTGTGCAATGATATGGGGAAAACCTCATCCTGCTGTTCTCATACCACACACACACCCACAGACACTTATCACAGACTCAGCCCTGTTTTCATCACATTAGTTCTAAACACAGAGGCCGCACAGTTTAGTGCCAAAGGATATGGCCTTTGACTTCAAGTAGACCTCAATGTCTGTCCTTACCCTGCCACCCACCCCCTAGTTGTATTCTTGCAGTCATGATCCTTAACCTCTCACCTACTCCATAGTATGGATCAGGGTTAAATAAGATAATAAATACAAAGTGCTTAGCCTGCATTCTGGCACATAACAATTTGTGGCAGTTTCATAAATATGTTTAGTAACTTGCAGAACACTGATGGTAATCCAAGTAATTCTTGGTTATAGGCACACAGATAAATTCGGCCCAGTAGAAGTTCAACTGACTTCCATCTCCCACTATTTAAGAAGCCAGTTTTGCTTCTGTTAAGCAAATCTCAATCAGCCTTTCTGATGAACTTATGTATTTGGTAGCTCTTTAGATTCTCCTTTGTTCTGGTTAGTTTTACTATCCTATCTAGTCCCTTTAGTAATTAATGAGTTAAATAAAATGTGTGATGTGTATTCAGCTCATATTTGTAGAGGAGTCATGATTATATGATTATTCTCTTTCATTTATCTTTTATCCATAGTGGCTAACCAAGTGAAAATCTGCATTGTGGTCTTTACAATTCCTTCCTGCCAACAAAGGTCTGTCTAGTCAAGGCTATGGTTTTTCCAGTGGTCATGTATGGATGTGAGAGTTGGACTGTGAAGAAAGCTGAGCGCTGAAGAATTGATGCTTTTGAACTGTGGTGTTGGAGAAGACTCTTGAGAGTCCCTTGGACTGCAAGGAGATCCAACCAGTCCATTCTAAAGGAGATCAGTCCTGGGTGTTCATTGGAAGGAATGATGCTAAAGCTGAAACTCCAGAACTTTGGCCACCTCATGCGAAGAGTTGACTCATTGGAAAAAACTCTGATGCTGGGAAAGATTGAGGGAAGGAGGAGAAGGGGACGACAGAGGATGAGATGGCTGGATGGCATCACTGACTCGATGGATGTGAGTCTGGGTGAACTCCGGGAGTTGGTGATGGACAGGGAGGCCTGGCATGCTGTGATTCATGGGGTCACAAATAGTCGGATACGACTGAGCGACTGAACTGAACTGAGGTTGGTCGTAACTTTCCTTGCAAGGAGTAAGCGTCTTTTAATTTCATGGTGGCAATCACCATCTGAAGTGATTTTGGAGCCCAGAAAAATAAAGTCAGCCACTGTTTCCACTGTTTCCCCATCTATTTCCCATGAAGTGATGGGACCAGATGCCATGATCTTAGTTTTCTGAATGTTGAGCTTTAAGCCAACGTTTTCACTCTCCTCTTTCACTTTCACCAAGAGGCTCTTTAGTTTTTCTTCACTTTCTGCCATAAGGGTGGTGCCATCTGCATATCTGAGGTTATTGATTCTTCTCCCGGCAATCTTGATTCCAGCTTGTGCTTCATCCAGCCCAGCGTTTCTCATGATGTACTCTGCATATAAGTTAAATAAGCAAGGTGACAATATACAGCCTTGATGTGCTCCTTTTCCTATTTGGAACCAGTCTGTTGTTCCATGTCCAGTTCTAACTGTCACTTCCTGACCTGCATATAGGTTTCTCAAGAGGCAGAGCAGGTGGTCTGGTATTCCCATCTCTTTCAGAATTGTCCACAGTTTATTATGATCCACACACTCAAAGGCTTTGGCATAGTCAATAAAGCAGAAATAGATGTTTTTCTGGAACTCTTTTGCTTTTTCCATGATCCAACGGATGTTGGCAATTTGATCTCTGGTTCCTCTGCCTTTTCTAAAACCAGCTTGAACATCTGGAAGTTCATGTATTGCTGAAGCCTGGCTTGGAGAATTTTGAGCATTACTTTACTAGCTTGTGAGATGAGTGCAATTGTGTGGTAGTTTGAGCATTCTTTGGCATTGCCTTTCTTTGGGATTGGAATGAAAACTGACCTTTTCCAGTCCTATGGCCACTGCTGAGTTTTCCAAATTTTCTGGCATATTTAGTGCAGCACTTTCACAGCATCATCTTTCAGGATTTGAAATAGCTCAACTGGAATTCCATCACCTCCACTAGCATTGTTCGTAGTGATGCTTCCTAAGGCCCACCTGACTTCACATTCCAGGATGTCTGGCTCTAGGTGAGTGATCACACCATCGTGATTATCTGGGTCATGAAGCTCTTTTTTGCATAGTTCTTCTGTGTATTCTTGCCAACTTTTCTTAATATCTTCTGCTTCTGTTAGGTCCCTACCATTTTGGTCCTTTATTGAGCCCAGCTGTGCATAAAATATTCCCTTGGTATCTCTAATTTTCTTGAAGAGATCTGTAGTCTTTCCCATTCTATTGTTTTCCTCTATTTCTTTGCATTGATCGATGAGGAAGGCTTTATCTCTCCTTGCTATTCTTTGGAACTCTGCATTCAGATGGATATATCTTTCCTTTTCTCCTTTGCTTTTCACTTCCCTTCTTTTCACACGTATTTGTAAGGCCTCCTCAGACAGCCATTTTCCTGTTTTGCATTTATTTTTCTTGGGGATGGTCTTGATCCCTGCCTCCTATACAATGTCACAAACCTCCATCCATAGTTCATCAGGCACTCTATCAGATCTAGTCCCTTAAATCTATTTCTCACTTCCACTGTATTGTCATAAGGGATTTGATTTTCTTCACTTTCTTCAATTTCAGTGTGAATTTGGCAATAGGAGCTCATAATCTGAGCCACAGTCAGCTCCCGGTCTTGTTTTTGCTGACTATATAGAGTTTCTCCATCTTTGGCTGCAAAGAATATAATCAATCTGATTTTGGTGTCGACCTCTAGTGATGTCCATGTGTAGAGTCTTCTCTTGTATTGTTGGAAGAGGGTGTTTGCTATGATCAGTGCATTCTCTTGGCAGAACTCTATTAGCCTTTTCCCTGCTTCATTCTGTACTCCAAGGCCAAATTTGCCTATTACTCCAGGTGTTTCTTGACTTACTACTTTTGCATTCCAGTCCCCTATAATGAAAAGGACATCTTTTGGGGGTGTTAGTTCTAGAAGGTCTTGTAGGTCTTCATAGAACTGTTCAAATTCAGCTTCTTCAACGTTACTGGTCAGGGCATAGACTTGGATTACCGTGATATTGAATGGTTTGCCTTGGAAATGAACAGAGATCATTCTGTCGTTTTTGAGATTGCATCCAAGTACTGCATTTCGGACTCTTTTGTTGACTATGATAGCTACTCTATATCTTCTAAGGGATTCCTGTCCACAGTAGTAGAAATAATGGTCATCTGAGTTAAATTCACCCATCCCAGTCCATCTTAGTTCCCTGATTTCTCTATTTAAAGATGTTTGTCTGGAGAAATGAATCATATTTTATTAGTTTACTGACAGAAACTTCCCCTCACCAAGACTATGCCCATATCTAAGTATATTTCCCTTACTTTTAGGAGTTATAAATTTTCTCAGTCCTTTTTCATCATATAATAAAGTTGTTCTAAAAATGGAACAACATTTCCTTAACAAGATCATAATATGTGAATTGTTGAACTAAGATAATTTATGTTGCTGCTAAAGTCCATTAACTTATGATTATTCTTGGGTTAATTATTGCAAAAATTGGACTTGGCTAATTTTTTGAGACTGGCCACATGACAGGGTCTAAGACTGTAACTCTATCCACAGTGAAGAGACCCAAAGACACATACTCAAGGTCCCTGGATGAATCAATATACTTGAGTCAGATAAAAAATAAGTTCAAACTTTTGAATGTGAACTTTTACAAATATAAAACATGAAATTCCCAGGTTTTACTGTCATAGGTCTGAAGATCTGAAAAGTTATGAAAAAAGAAATGGATGTGAACATACCTAGAAAAATGCAGAAAATGTCATTAGTCAGCAGTCACACTTTTCTGATTATATTTAACAGATGCTGGTGCTGTTGCTGCTGCTGCTAAGTCGCTTCAGTCGTGTCCAACTCTGTGCGACCCCATAGATGGCAGCCCACCAGGCTCCCCTGTCCCTGGGATTCTCCAGGCAAGAACACTGGAATGGGTTACCATTTCCTTCTCCAAGGCAGGAAAGTGAAAAGTGAAAGTGAAGTCGTTCAGTCGTGTTCAACTCTTAACAACCCCATGGACTGCAGCCTACCAGGCTCCTCCGTCCATGGGATTTTCCAGGGAAGAGTACTGGAGTGGGGTGCCATTGCCTTCTCCGATTCAGCAGATGCATAGCCTCACAAATGGCCTGGAAATACACATAACTTCTATCTGCATCATACTGTTTGTATAATATAATAAACAATTTCTCTAAATGACCTCTAAGACCTTTTCAGGAATTTAGAACACGTGTATTTTAAAGTACTTTGCAGTTTTTCATAAAAGCTCATAACAAACAAAAATTTTTAGACACTGAGTTGTTAAAAATTTAACAACAAAAAACCTTTGAACTCAGACTTACATAGGAAAAATTAAAATACTGTTTTCTTATAATTTAAATCATTTTTATGTAATGGAGCACAAGTCAAGATAAACCATAGAAAGCTTAGCAAAGATCTCTGGGCCCTAAGTACCTGGGATAACAACTTTGGTACAAAAATGTCAAAGCAGAGTGTAGATGTGAGCCCAGTGTTAGACTGGGTGGGTGTGAGGTGGAAATTCCATCAAGTATGTGAAAATATAGACTCAGAGCTCAAGAGAGATGTTAGGGCAAGAGATCTAAAACTGAGCTTTGAAACCACAGTATAGATACAGTTAATATTGATGACATATTGGAAAAAGAACAACCTGAGAGTGAAAACTGAGGGTAGCATAAAAGAAGAAAGTGAACAGAAGTGGACAAGCCACCCAGAAAGACAGAAAAGCACTGAGGAGTAGGAGGAAAACCACAGCATAATCCTCCAGAGCCAAGAAAGAGGTCAGAGATTCAAGGACCATAGAGAAAAGGTCCACTAGCCACTGAAATCTGGCGGATAAGTTCCCCAGTGTGTGTGATAATGCAGATCTTCCATTAGCAAAGATTAGTCACTCCAGTCCTCTCTTCCTGAAACATAAAAAAGTAACTCTTCATTTTCCTTCAAAAACAAGAGTGTATAACATGTTTTTCTAATTTAGGCAAATATGTGTGAACACCTGCACATCCCTACTATCCAGGCTCCACCTGGGAACACCTTAAAAAATGTTTTCTCTCTTTTGTTTTCTTTATACAGAAGACTTCAATTAGAAAATATGAAATTGAGGTTAGAATTTAGAGTGCTGCAAGCTAGAGTTACTCAGATTGAAAAATAAGTGCTTTGTCTAGGAAACAGACCTAATGTATTTATATGCATTTATATAATGTATATAAATATTTAAAAGACTCCAGATTCATTTATGACTTGTAAATAATAAAAGAAATCTAATAATACAACAAATGTGAAAAGAGCCAGAGATAATATGCAAAAAACTTTGGCAGTGGTTGGGGAAGAGATGAGACACAGATTTTTAAAAGCAAAACCCCAAAGCTTCTCTCCACAGTTTGGTGGTACGGAGCGGTGGTTAGCAGCAGTGAATAAAACGAGATTCTCGAGTTTAGCCCAGCTACCTGTAGACGTTTACAGAGCATTACTTAAACAGACAGCTGGCACTTGTACTACCTAGCTGCTGTTTATTCTGACTCTTTTTCCAATGGCCAGGCCACCGCCCTATCCAAACCATGCTCACTCACAATGATTCCCAAGGCAACTCCACAGCTGCTGCTAAGTCGCTTCAGTCGTGTCCGACTCTGTGCGACCCCAGAGACAGCAGCCCAACCAGGCTTCCGCGTCCCTGGGATTCTCCAGGCAAGAACACTGGAGTGAGTTGCCATGTCCTTCTCCAATGCATGAAAGTGAAAAGTGAAAGTGAAGTCACTCAGTGTCCGACTCTTAGCGACCCCATGGACTGCAGCCCACCAGGCTCCTCCATCCATGGGATTTTCCAGGCAAGAGTGCTAGAGTGGGGTGCCATCGCCTTCTCCACAGCACTGAGTTGGAAATGAGGGTCTCGGTTGAATAGCATTTCACCTGGCTTGACAAATGCCCCTCGGCGTCTATCTGCACACCATCCCATAACATTTGCAGACGCTGAGTTGTGTCAGAATCTGACACAGCTTCAGATGTACACAGGTGCTTTTCTCTCTTTTTAATTCTGGGAGGAGGAGAGATGTGATGGGGTGCCACAAGTACCACTGTGAGACTCCAGATATTTCCCAAATAGACGAGAAATAAACATTACAAGAGAATGGATTTGTAAAGCCATTGTGCTTGTTTAAAAGACATACAGAGAACCATAAAGGAAAAATAACAAACCAGCGCTCAGTTTATTTTCAAATCTTTCTGAGGAATTAAGACAGTTAAAAGGAAGCACGCTCACATCCTTAACTACAGAATCATATATCCCATATCTAGGTCTCATGACTCCTCACACGATTCCCATCACACTGAGAATTCTGGCTGTCTGACTTTCCTTCAAGTTGGCCCCACTGGAGCCTGGCTGTCCTGTGGTTCTCAGAGTTCAGCCTGTGGGAATGCAAGAAGGTGATACCTGTAACAGGGCTCCTGACCAGCACAGGACAGGCACTGTTCTGAATTCTGCCTTATCTTGACATCCCTGTGTGTGATCCTTAACAACAAATTCCGTCAGCGTGAATACTAAATGGCATGCTATTATTTTAGAACACCAATATCATAGTTGAACTTCACGCAATGTGGTGCCACAGCATTGAGAGGAAAAAGCAAAACTATATGAAACTCCCACAGAGTAAATGCGGAATACCAGCACAGTATAATTTAAAGGCAGATATTGAGTATGGTCTCCCCAGCAGCCGTCTCAAACTGTTTCACATTAACAACACCTACAATGTGTCTAAGCACTGCCCATACATAGATGAGGAAATGTGGGCACTGAGGATTTACATAGCTTGCATGCATGCTCAGTCATCCATTCGTGTCTAACTCTTTGTAACCCATGGTCTGTAGCCCCTCCAGGCAAAAATACTGGAGTGGGTTTCCATTTCCTCCTCCAGGGGATCTTGCCAACCCAGGGATTGAATCCACATCTCCTGCATTGGCAGGCAGATTCTTTACCTTTGAGACACCTGGGAAGCCCCTTACATAGCTTACCTAGTGTTAAAAAGATACCCAGAGGCCTAGTCAGGGTTTAAATCCTGACAATCTGACTCCAGAGCCTGTATTTTTTTTAACCACCATCCTCTTCTTATTCAAAATAATAGTACTGGCATGACTAATAAGAAATGTCTTCTCACTGTGCACAGAAAGGAGTTAGAACAATACAGAAAAATAAGAGCAAAGAGAAACAACTTTTTACCAAGGCTTAATTAACAGGGATTTTGTGCAGATAAGTATAAGAAATACTAGGAGATAAAGCAAAAAACACTTTAGCTAAAGAGAAGATATATCTTCAAAAACATATAATTGTCAATACGTGATAGGCTCTTCCAGGTTCTATTACCCGCTATCACAGCATACTGTAATTATCTATTTTCACATAAGGCTCCCTTTTAGATTGAGGATGTGGTCAGGCTCCCATTCACCCTCCCATCTGCAGAGCGCTGAGACAAGCACACATCAGATATTCAAATAGTATTGAATGCCTGATTGGCTGAAGGAATGAATGAAGGAATGCTTGCAACACAGTAACATTTATGTATGATAAACACTGTGAGATTTTCAGAGAAAGAGAGATCCACAGAGGGATAAAGCAGTAAAATATCTAAAAGAAGTAGGTCTTCACCTGGATCATGTACAATGAATGGAATTTTACCCTCAGATAAGAACTGATTGAAAGATGACAAACTGTCAGTTTTAATGGCATGTCATCTTTTCTCACCTAAAACCTTGCCAATTTGAGGAGCAAATACTTAAAAGGGAAATATTGTTTTCTTATAGGCGCTGAGTTGAACAACCCTAGGAATGAAAAGCTATGAATAAAAAATATAATACAGTTTGGTAAACTATAAGAAAGAAAGGTGCTAATTAAAAAGTACATTAAAAAATGTCAATGATCCATGTTTCAAGAATTGTTTCCTCTCACATAACTGCCTATCTACTTTTCTGTTATCTGGTAGGAATACTGCAATATTCCTAGAGCCTTATAAGTTAGATTTCTACCACTCCCTAATTTTAATGGCTATCTAAAGAGTTTCATGGTCCTCTGATTATTGCTCTAAAAAAAATGCATTCTCATAAAGAGTACACGGTGATGCTGCTTTAGCACCAATATACATTTTTATAGTTACTCTTACCAAGGGATATTGAGATTATAACAAAATGCAATTTATTCCGACCTGAGAAGCAAACTCAGAACAAGCCATTACTCTTCTGTATTTCTAATACATCATTTTCCTCATTAGATTTTTCTGGCACAATCTTCCCATCCATATGCATTCTTCAAATATAAGTTTATATTCAACTGATTGCTTGTGGCAATCAATTTCTTAAAAGCTATTCTTAAGCTGGATGCTTAGGTTTATATATACAGCACAATATCTGGGGGGAATTGAACTGTAATAATAATTAGGCACAGACCTGGGGTTAGAAAATAAAGAAACCAAACTGGAAGGGGTAAGGAAGAAAGTGAGTGCAGACATTTTGCTTTATTAGCATAGGTGTAATTATCATTTTCAGTACCAAAATTTGGAGTGTCTTAAGCACCATCAGTTATTTTATTCCATGATTTTCACCTTTCAAAAGACTTTGGAACTGTGACATTGAGGTAAACTACAGCACAATTTTTAACCTTTATGTATCCTGAACACCAGCAGAATGTTGATGAAGCATGGAGATTCCTTCTGCATTAGTTTCCTAATGCTGCTGTAACAAATTATCACAAACTTAATGACTTAAAACATCAGATGTTTTATTACAGTTTTCTAGGTCAGAAGTCCTGTATGGGTCTAACTAGACTAAAATTAATTTGTGCCGATTCTAGGAGATAATCTGCTTCCTCCCCATTTGGACAGTTGGCAGGTTTCAGTTCCTTGCAGTTTTAGGACCACAATTCCCTTTCTTTGCTGCCTGAAGCTGAGGATCTTTCCCACGATATTCTTTCATTCATGGTTGCCTTTCTCCACTTTCAATGACAGCAACGGTAGGTCCAGCCCTCAGGTCGCATCTGTCTAACCCAATATTCTTTCTATCTCTTCCACTTTTAAGGACTTGTATGGTTAGACTGGACCCATGTGGATAATCTGGGACAATCTCCCCATTTCAGAGTCCTTAACTGTAACCATATATTGCAAAGTCCCTTTTGTTATGTAAGATAACAACTTCACAAGTATAAAAAATTAGGGTAGAGACATTTTGGGGGACCATTATTCTGCTTACCATACCCCCTCAGTATAATTTTTGTTCTATAAAATAAAAATAGGATTTTAAAAGGGAATCAATTACATCTAAATATAGCTCATAAAGAGTTTTAAAACAAATTTTTGACATGGTTACATATGTGCTTCTTCACTGATGCAATAAGTAACAGAATCAAGTTTTGAGTCTCAGTTCAGTCGCTCAGTCGTGTCCGACTCTTTGCAACCCCATGAACTGCAGCACGCCAGGCCTCCCTGTCCATCACCAACTCCCGGAGTTCACTCAGACTCATGTCCATCGAGTCAGTGATGCCATCTAGCCATCTCATCGTCTGTCATCCCCTTCTCTTCCTGCCCCCAATCCCTCCCAGCATCAGAGTCTTTTCCAATGAGTCAACTCTTCTCATGAGGTGGCCAAAGTACTGGAGTTTCAGCTTTAGCATCATTCCTTCCAAAGAAATCCCAGGGCTGATCTGCTTCAGAATGGACTGGTTGGATCTCCTTGCAGTCCAAGGGACTCTCAAGAGTCTTCTCCAACACCACAGTTCAAAAGCATCAATTCTTCGGCACTCAGCCTTCTTCACAGTCCAACTCTCACATCCATACATGACCACAGGAAAAACCATAGCCTTGACTAGACGGATCTTTGTTGGCAAAATAGTCTCTGGTTTTCAATATACTATCTAGGCTGGTCATAACTTTCCTTCCAAGAAGTAAGTGTCTTTTAATTTCATGGCTGCAGTCACCATCTGCAGTGATTTTGGAGCCCAGAAAAATAAAGTCTGACACTGTTTCCACTGTTTCCCCATCTATTTGCCATGAAGTGATGGGACCAGATGCCATGATCTTCGTTTTCTGAATGTTGAGCTTTAAGCCAACTTTTTCACTCTCCACTTTTACTTTCACTTTCATCAAGAGGCTTTTTAGTTCCTCTTCACTTTCTGCCATAAGGGTGGTGTCATCTGCATATCTGAGATTTATTGATAATATCTGAGAAATATTGATATTTCTCCCGGCAATCTTGATTCCAGCTTGTGTTTCTTCCAGTCCAGCGTTTCTCATGATGTAAAAACTGGGAATGTGATATAAAAATATGTGTGAGTTCTATAGATATCAATGCCACAGGTACTGCCAGTTCTGTTGTGGTTTGTTGCTTATTTTATAACAAAAAGAAATGCTAAATTTCAGTTTTAGATTAGTAAAAAATAAATATGTACACTCCTCAAATCCACAGAACCACTGGACCTTAACCCCTGAATTCCTAATACAAGGATGCTTAATCTGTGATCTTATATACTTTAGTTCACTTCCATGACAGAGATTTCCAGTAGCACCAATGAAAAGACAGAGAATGTCAGAGTGGATCAAAAAACAAGACTCAACTGTATGTTGTCTATAAGAAACTTACTTTAAATATTAAGACACATATAGATTAAACCTAAATGGATGGAGAAAAATACACCATGATAGCAATAATTAAAGGAAATCAAGAAGAGATATATTCATTTCAGACAAAGCAAACTTGGAAGCAAGGAGAGTTATCACAGATATAGAAAAGCATCATTTATGATAAAAAGTTTAATTCTGTAAGAAGACATAGAAATTTTGACATGTACGTGCCTAATAACAGAGCATCAAGGTACGCGAAGCAAAGACTTAGAAGTGCAAGGAGATAACTGGAAACTTCAATATCCCTCTATTGGAAATAGATCCAGAAGGCAAAAAGTAAGTAAGCACATCAGTTCAGTTCAGTCACTTAGTCGTGTCCAACTCTTTGAGATCCAATGTACTGCAGGACACCACGCCTCCATGTCCATCACCACCTCCCAGAATTTACACAAACTCATGTCCATTGAGCCGATGATGCCATCCAACTATCTCATCCTCTGTTGTCCCCTTCTCCTCCTGCATTCAATCTTTCCCAGCATCAGGGTCTTTTCAAATGAGTCAGTGCTTCACATTAGGTGGCCAAAGTATTGGAGTTTCAGCTTAAGCATCAGTCCTTTCAATGAATATTCAGGATTGATTTCCTTTAGGATTGACTGGTTAGATCTCCTTGCAGTCCAAGGGACTCTCAAGAGTCTTCTCCAAAATCACAGTTCAAAAGCATCAATTCTTCAGTGCTCAGCTTCCTTTATAGTCCAACTCTCACATCCATACATGCCTACTGGAAAAGCCAATAGTATATAAAGTAGTATAGCTTTAACTAGAGAGACCTTTGTTGGCAATGTCTCTGCTTTTTAATATGCTGTCTAGGTTGGTCATAGCTTTTCTTGCAAGGAGCAAGCATCTTTTAATTTCATAGCTGCAGTCACCATCTGCAGTGATTTTGGAGCCCAGAAAAGTCTGTCACTGCTTCCTCTATTTCCCCATTTATTTGCCATGAAGTGATGGGACCAGATGCCATGATCTTAGTTTTCTGAATGTTGAGTTTTAAGCCAACTTTTTCACTCTCCTCTTTCACTTTCATCAAGAAGTTCTTTAGTTCTTCTTTGCTTTCTGCCATAAGGGTGGTGTCATCTGTATATCTGAGGTTACTGATATTCCTCCTGGCAATCTTGATTCCTGATTGTGCTTCATCCAGGCCTCCATTTCTCATGATGTACTCTGCATATAAGTAATAACCAGGGTGACAATATACAGACTTGACGTACTCCTTTCCCAATTTAGAACCAATTTATTGTTCCATATCTAGCTTGTTCCATGCTGCTTCTTGACCTGCATTCAGATTTATCAGGAGGCAGGTCAGATGGTCTGGTATTCCCATCTCTTGAAGAATTCTCCACAGTCTGCTGTGATCCACAAAGTCAAAGGCTTTGGCATAGTCAATAAAGCAGAAGTAGATGTTTTCCTGGAACTCTCTTGCTTTTTTGATGATCCTACAAATGTTGGCAATTTGATTTCTGGTTCCTTTGCCTTTTCTAAGACAAGCTTAAACATCTGGAAGTTCATGGTTCATGGTTGAAGCCTGACTTGGAGAATTTTGAGCATTACTTTACTAGCATGTGAGATGAGTGCAATTGTACGGTAGTTTGAACATTCTTTGGCATTGGCCTTATTTGCAATTGGAAGGAAAATTGACCTTTTCCAGTCCTGTGGCCACTACTGAGTTTTCCAAATTTGCTGGCATGTTGAGTGCAACACTTTCACAGCATTATCTTTTAGAATTTGAAATAGCTCAACTGGAATTCCATCACCTCCACTAGCTTTGTTCTTAGTGATGCTTCCTAAGGCCCACTTGACTTCACATTCCAGGATGTCTGGCTCTAGGTGAGTGATCACACCATCGTGATTATCTGGGTTATGAAGATCTTTTTTGTAGTTCTTCTGTGTATTCTTGCCACCTCTTCTTAATATCTTCTGCTTCTGTTAGGTCCCTACCATTTCTGTCCTTTATCGAGCCCATCTGTGCATGAAATGTTCCCTTGGTATCTCTAATTTTCTTGAAGAGATCTGTAGTCTTTCCCATTCTGTTGTTTTCCTCCATTTCTTTGCACTGATTGCTAAGGAATGCTTTCTTATCTCTCCTTGTTATTCTTTGGAATTCTGTATTCAAATGGGTTATCGTTCCTTTTTTCCTTTGCCTTTCACTTCTCTTTTTTTCATAGCTGTTTGTAAGGCCTCCTCAGACAACCATTTTGCCTTTTTGCATTTCTTTTTCTTGGGGATAGTCTTGATCACTGCCTCCTATACAATGTCTCAAAACTCCATCCATAGTTCTTTAGGCACTCTATCAGATCTAATCCCTTGAATCTATTTGTCATTTCCACTATATAATAATAAGGAATTTGATTTAGGTCATACCTGAATGGTCTAGTGGCTTTCCCTACTTTCTTCAATTTCAGTCTTAATTTGGCAATAAGGAGTTTATGATCTGAGCCACAGTCAGCTCCTGATCTTGTTTTTGCTGACTGTATAGAGCTTCTCCATCTTTGGCTGTAAAGAATATAATCAATCTCATTT
This sequence comes from Bos indicus, assembly GCF_029378745.1. NCBI lineage: Eukaryota > Metazoa > Chordata > Mammalia > Artiodactyla > Bovidae > Bos > Bos indicus. The sequence goes on along the minus strand of NC_091760.1, from coordinate 90,923,289 downwards.
TGGTGTTGACCATCTGATGATGTCCATATGTAGAGTCTTCTCTTGTATTGTTGGAAGTGGGTGTTTGCTATGACCAGTGCATTCTTTTGGCAAAACTCTATTAGCCTTTGCCCTGCTTCATTCTGTACTCCAAGGCCAAATTTGTCTGTTACTCCAGGTGTTTCTTGACTTCCTACTTTTGCATTCCAGTCCCCTATAATGAAAAGGACATCTTTTTTGGTTGTTAGTTCTAAAAGGTCTTGTAGGTCTTCATAGAACCATTCAACTTCAGCTTCTTCAGCATTACTGGTTGGGGCATAGACTTGGATTACTGTGATATTGAATGGTTTGCCTTGGAAACGAACAGAGATCATTCTGTCGTTTTTGAGATTGCATCCAAGTACTGCATTTCAGACTCTTATGTTGACCATGATGGCCACTGCATTTCTTCTGAAGGATTCCTGCCCACAGTAGTAGATATAATGGTCATCTGAGTTAAATTCACCCATTCCAGTCCATTTGAGTTCACTGATTCCTAGAATGTCGACATTCACTCTTGCCATCTTCTGTTTGACCACTTCTAATTTGCCTTGATTCATGGACCTGACATTCCAGTTTCCTATCCAATATTGCTCTTTACAGCATCAGACTTTGCTTCCATCACCAGTCAGATCCACAACTGAGTGTTGTTTTTGCTTTGGTTCCATCTCTTCATTCTTTCTGAAGTTAGTTGTCCACTGATCTCCAGTAACATATTGGGCACCTACTGACCTAGAGAGTTCATCTTTCAGTGTCCTATCTTTTTGCCTTTTCATGCTGTTCATGGGATTCTCAAGGAAAGAATACTGAAGTGGTTTGCCATTCCCTTCTCCAGTGGATCACGTTTTGTTAGAACTCTCCACCATGACCCATCTGTCTTGGGTGGCCCTACAAGTAATGGATCATAGTTTCATTGAGTTAGACAAGGCTGTGGTCCATATGATTAGATTGGTTAGTTTTCTGTGATTGTGGTTTTCATTCTATCTGCCCTCTGATGGAGAGGCTTAAGGAAGCTTCCTGATCAGATCACATCAGATCAGATCAGTCGCTCAGTCGTGTCTGACTCTTTGCGACCCCATGAATCGCAGCACGCCAGGCCTCCCTGTCCATCACCAACTCCCGGAGTTCACTCACCTCACATCCATCGAGTCAGTGATGCCAGCCAGCCATCTCATCCTCTGTCGTCCCCTTCTCCTCCTGCCCGCAATTCCTCCCAGCATCAGAGTCTTTTCCAATGAGTCAACTCTTCTCATGAGGTGGCCACTGTACTGGAGTTTCAGCTTTAGCATCATTCCTTCCAAAGAAATTCCAGGGCTGATCTCCTTCAGAATGGACTGGTTGGATCTCCTTGCAGTCCAAGGGACTCTCAAGAGTCTTCTCCAACACCACAGTTCAAAAACATCAACTCTTCAGCACTCAGCCTTCTTCACAGTCCAACTCTCACATCCATACATGACCACAGGAAAAACCATAGCCTTGACTAGATGAACCTTTGTTGGTAAAGTAATGTCTCTGCTTTTGAATATGCTATCTAGGTTGGTCATAACTTTCCTTCCAAGGAGTAAGCGTCTTTTAATTTCATGGCTGCAGTCACCATCTGAAGTGATTTTGGAGCCCAGAAAAATAAAGTCTGACACTGTTTCCACTGTTTCCCCATCTATTTCCCATGAAGTGGTGGGACCGGATGCCATGAACTTTATTTTCTGAATGTTGAGCTTTAAGCCCAGTTTTTCACTCTCCTCTTTCACTTTCATCAAGAGGCTTTTGAGTTCCTCTTCACTTTCTGCCATAAGGGTGGTGTCATCTGCATATCTGAGGTTATTGATATTTCTCCTGGCAATCTTGATTCCAGCTTGTGTTTCTTCCAGCGTTTCTCATGATGTACTCTGCATATAAGTTAAATAAACAGGGTGACAATATACAGCCTTGACATACTCCTTTTCCTATTTGGAACCAGTCTGTTGTTCCATGTCCAGTTCTAACTGTCGCTTCCTGACCTGCATACAAATTTCTCAAGAGGCAGATCAGGTGGTCTGGTATTCCCATCTCTTGAATAATTTTCCACAGTTTATTGTGATCCACACAGTCAAAGGCTTTGGCATAGTCAATAAAGCAGAAGTAGATGTTTTTCTGGAACTCTCTTGCCTTTTCCATGATTCAGCGAATGATGGCAATTTGATCTCTGGTTCCTCTGCCTTTTCTAAAACCAGCTTGAACATCAGGAAGTTCACGGTTCACGTATTGCTGAAGCCTGGCTTGGAGAATTTTGAGCATTACTTTACTAGCGTGTGAGATGAGTGCAATTGTGCAGTAGTTTAAGCATTCTTTGGCATTGCCTTTCTTTGGGATTGGAATGAAAACTGACCTTTTCCAGTCCTGTGGCCACTGCTGAGTTTTCCAAATTTGTTGGCATATTGAGTGCAGCACTTTCACAACATCATCTTTGAGGATTTGGAATAGCTCAACTGGAATTCCATCACCTCCACTAGCTTTGTTTGTAGTGATGCTTTCTAAGGCCCACTTGACTTCACATTCCAGGATGTCTGGCTCTAGGTCAGTGATCACACCATCGTGATTATCTGGGTCGTGAAGATCTTTTTTGTACAGTTCTTCTGTGTATTCTTGCCATCTCTTCTTAATATCTTCTGCTTCTGTTAGATCCATACCATTTCTGTCCTTTATGGAGCTCATCTTTGCATGAAATGTTCCTTTGGTATCTCTGATTTTCTTGAAGAGACCCCTAGTCTTTCCTATTCTGTTGTTTTCCTCTATTTCTTTGCATTGATCGCTGAAGAAGGCTTTCTTATCTCTTCTTCCTATTCTTTGGAACTCTGCATTCAGATGTTTATATCTTTCCTTTTCTCCTTTGCTTTTCACTTCTCTTCTTTTCACAGCTATTTATAAGGCCTCCCCAGACAGCCATTTTGCTTTTTTGCATTTCTTTTCTATGGGAATGGTCTTGATCCCTGTCTCCTGTACAATGTCACGAACCTCATTCCATAGTTGATCAGGCACTCTATCTATCAGACCTAGGCCCTTAAATCTTTTTTTTTTTTTTTTTTTGCTTTTTATTTTTAATTTTTTTAATTTTATTTTATTTTTAAACTTTACATAATTGTATTAGTTTTGCCAAATATCAAAATGAATCTACCACAGGTATACATGTGTTCCCCATCCTGAACCCTCCTCCCTCCTCCCTCCCCATACTATCCCTCTGGGTTGTCCCAGTGCACTAGCCCAAGCATCCAGTATCGTGCATCGAACCTAGACTGGCAACTCGTTTCATACATGATATTATACATGTTTCAATGCCATTCTCCCAAATCTTCCCACCCTCTCCCTCTCCCACAGAGTCCATAAGACTGTTCTATACATCAGTGTCTCTTTTGCTGTCTCGTACACAGGGTTATTGTTATCATCTTTCTAAATTCCATATATATGCGTTAGTATACTGTATTGGTGTTTTTCTTTCTGGCTTACTTCACTCTGTATAATAGGCTCCAGTTTCATCCACCTCATTAGAACTGATTCAAATGTATTCTTTTTAATGGCTGAGTAATACTCCATTGTGTATATGTACCACTGCTTTCTTATCCATTCATCTGCTGATGGACATCTAGGTTGCTTCCATGTCCTGGCTATTATAAACAGTGCTGCGATGAACATTGGGGTACATGTGTCTCTTTCCCTTCTGGTTTCCTCAGTGTGTATGCCCAGCAATGGGATTGCTGGGTCATGAGGAAGTTCTAGTTCCAGTTTTTTAAGGAATCTCCACACTGTTTTCCATAGTGGCTGTACTAGTTTGCATTCCCACCAACAGTGTAAGAGGGTTCCCTTTTCTCCACACCCTCTCCAGCATTTATTATTTGTAGACTTTTGGATTGCAGCCATTCTGACTGGTGTGAAATGGTACCTCATAGTGGTTTTGATTTGCACTTCTCTGATAATGAGTGATGTTGAGCATCTTTTCATGTGTTTGTTAGCCATCTGTATGTCTTCTTTGGAGAAATGTCTATTTAGTTCTTTGGCCCATTTTTTGATTGGGTCATTTATTTTTCTGGAGTTGAGCTGTAGGAGTTGCTTGTATATTTTTGAGATTAGTTGTTTGTCAGTTGCTTCATTTGCTATTATTTTCTCCCATTCTGAAGGCTGTCTTTTCACCTTGCTAATAGTTTCCTTTGTTGTGCAGAAGCTTTTAAGGTTAATTAGGTCCCATTTGTTTATTTTTGCTTTTATTTCCAATATTCTGGGAGGTGGGTCATAGAGGATCCTGCTGTGATGTATGTCAGAGAGTGTTTTGCCTATGTTCTCCTCTAGGAGTTTTATAGTTTCTGGTCTTACATTGAGATCTTTAATCCATTTTGAGTTTATTTTTGTGTATGGTGTTAGAAAGTGTTCTAGTTTCATTCTTTTACAAGTGGTTGACCAGATTTCCCAGCACCACTTGTTAAAGAGATTGTCTTTAATCCATTGTATATTCTTGCCTCCTTTGTCAAAGATAAGGTGTCCATATGTGCATGGATTTATCTCTGGGCTTTCTATTTTGTTCCATTGATCTATATTTCTGTCTTTGTGCCAGTACCATACTGTCTTGATAACTGTGGCTTTGTAGTAGAGCCTGAAGTCAGGTAGGTTGATTCCTCCAGTTCCATTCTTCTTTCTCAAGATCACTTTGGCTATTCGAGGTTTTTTGTATTTCCATGCAAGTTGTGAAATTATTTGTTCTAGCTCTGTGAAGAATACTGTTGGTAGCTTGATAGGGATTGCATTGAATCTATAAATTGCTTTGGGTAGTATACTCATTTTCACTATATTGATTCTTCCAATCCATGAACATGGTATATTTCTCCATCTATTAGTGGCCTCTTTGATTTCTTTCACTAGTGTTTTATAGTTTTATATGTATAGGTCTTTAGTTTCTTTAGGTAGATATATTCCTAAGTATTTTATTCTTTCCGTTGCAATGGTGAATGGAATTGTTTCCTTAATTTCTCTTTCTGTTTTCTCATTATTAGTGTATAGGAATGCAAGGGATTTCTGTGTGTTGATTTTATATCCTGCAACTTTACTATAGTCATTGATTAGTTCTAGTAATTTTCTGGTGGAGTCTTTAGGGTTTTCTATGTAGAGGATCATGTCATCTGCAAACAGTGAGAGTTTTACTTCTTTTCCAGTTTGGATTCCTTTTATTTCTTTTTCTTCTCTGATTGCTGTGGCCAAAACTTCCAAAACTATGTTGAATAGTAATGGTGAAAGTGGGCACCCTTGTCTTGTTCCTGTCTTTAGAGGAAATGCTTTCAATTTTTCACCACTGAGGATAATGTTTGCTGTGGGTTTGTCATATATAGCTTTTATTATGTTGAGGTATGTTCCTTCTATTCCTGCTTTCTGGAGAGTTTTTATCATAAATGGATGTTAAATTTTGTCAAAGGCTTTCTCTGCATCTATTGAGATAATCATATGGTTTTTACTTTTCAATTTGTTAATGTGGTGTATTACACTGATTGATATGTGGATATTGAAGAATCCTTGCATCCCTGGGATAAAGCCCACTTGGTCATGGTGTATGATCTTTTTAATGTGTTGTTGGATTCTGATTGCTAGAATTTTGTTAAGGATTTTTGCATCTATGTTCATCAGTGATATTGGCCTGTAGTTTTCTTTTTTTGTGGGATCTTTGTCAGGTTTTGGTATTAGGGTGATGGTGTAGGCCCTTAAATCTATTTCTCACTTCCACTGTATAATCATAAGGGATTTGATTCAGGTCATACCTGAATGGTCTAGTGGTTTCCCCTACTTTCTTCAATTTCAGTCTAAATTTGGCAATAAGGAGTTCATGGTCTGAGCCACAGTCAGCTCCTGGTCTTGTTTTTGCTGACTGTATAGAGCTTCTCCATCTTTGGCTGTAAAGAATATAATCAATCTCATTTCGGTGTTGACCATCTGGTGATGTCCATGTATAGAGTCTTCTCCTGTGTTGTTGGAAGAGGGTGTTATGACCAGTGCATTTTCTTGGCAAAACTCTATTAGTCTTTGCCCTGCTTCATTCCGTATTCCAAGGGAAATTTGTCTGTTACTCCAGGTGTTTCTTGACTTCCTACTTTTGCATTCCAGTCCCCTATAATGAAAAGGACATCTTTTTTGGGTGTTAGTTCTAAAAGGTCTTGTAGGTCTTCATAGAACCATTCAACTTCAGCTTCTTCAGCATTACTGGTTGGGGCACAGACTTGAATTACTGTGATATTGAATGGTTTGCCTTGGAAACGAACAGAGATCATTCTGTCGTTTTTGAGATTGCATCCAAGTACTGCATTTCGGACTCTTTTGTTGACCATGATGGCTACTCCATTTCTTCTGAGGGATTCCTGCCCGCAGTAGTAGATATAATGGTATTCTGAATTAAATTCACCCATTCCAGTCCATTTGAGTTCGCTGATTCCTAGAATGTCAACATTCACTCTTGCCATCTCTTGTTTGACCACTTCCAATTTGCCTTGATTCATGGACCTGACATTCCAGGTTCCTATGCAATATTGCTCTTTACAGCATCGGACCTTGCTTCTATCACCAGTCACATCCACAGCTGGGTATTGTTTATGCTTTGGCTCCATCCCTTCATTCTTTCTGGAGTTATTTCTCCACTGATCTCCAGTAGCATACTGGGCACCTATTGACCTGGGGAGTTTCTCTTTCAGTATCCTATCATTTTGCCTTTTCATACTGTTCATGGGGTTCTCAAGGCAAGACTACTGAAGTGGTTTGCCATTTCCTTCTCCAATGGACCACATTAGGGGGAAACTGGGTCTTGTTCTGATGGGCGGGGCCATCCTCATTTCAGTTCAGTTCAGTTGCTCAGTTGTGTCAGGGCCATCCTCAGTAAATCTTTAATCCAATTTTCTGTTTAAGGGTGGGGCTATATTCCCTCCCTGTTATTTGACCTGAGGCCACACTATGCTGGAGGTAATGAAGATAATGATGATCACCTTCAAAATGTCCCATGCAGGCACTGCTATTCAATACCCCCAACCCTGCAGCAGGCCACCGCCGACCCACACCTCCACCAGAGACTCCTGGACACTAACAGGCAAGTCTGACCCGTACCTCTCAGGAGACACCCAAACACAGTGCTGTCTCAGTCTCTGTGGCGTCTCTGGGTCCTGGTGTGCACAAGCTATGTTTGAGCCCTCTGAGCATCTCTGGCAGGTATGGGGTTTGATTCTAAACATGATATCACACACCCCCTACCATCTTGCTGGGCTTCTCCTTTGCCCTTGGACGTTGGGTATCACATAGTTGCTCCAGCAGCATGCAGCCGCCACTCCAGTGGCACAGAAAAAGGGCACAGTTGAACTCAAAAACAACACCAATTTCAACTGAATATAATGGACATCCATAGTCTACTTCATTCATTAACAGAAGAATATACATTCTTCTCAAGCTCACATGAAACATTCACCAAGTTAAGCCACATTCTGGGCCATAAAAAAAAAGAAATCATACAACCGCTGATCTCAGACCAAAAGGAATTAAACTATATAATATAAACAGTAGCTATCAATAACACTTATATACTGGAAAATCACAAAATACATGGAGATTAAACAACATCTAAATAGCATTTGAATCAAAGTATCTTAATGACTACATTGGGCCTGTCAACTAATCCAGGATAATTTCCAAATCTCAAGATTCTTAGATTTAGCATATCTTCAAAGTCAACTGTGTAATGTAAGGTTAAATACTCATAAGTCTGAAGTGAACATCAGAACATGGGTATCTTTGGAAAGCCATCATTATACTTACCACAACCAGCAATGAAAATTATAATTTAAAATAACAATAGCGTTTACAATAGCACCAAGAAAATTAAAGTTAGGTATAAGTTTAACAAAATATTGTAAGAACTATTTCTATAACAGTACATAACTTTAATGAAAGAAATCTAAGAGGATCTAAATAAATGGAAAAACATTTAATGTTTATAGATTTGAAGACCCAATCTTAAAAGATGGCAGTCCAATCTAACTTTGTCTGTATATTTAAAATATAAAATCCCAGCAAGCTATTTTGTAGAAATCAACAAACTGATTTTAAACTTTATATGGAAAAGCAAAAGCCCTAGAAGAGCCAACACAATACTGAAGAGGAAGAACAAACCTAGAAACAAAACTCACACTATCAAATTTTAAGGCTTACTTAAGTTTGCTGCAATTAAGATAGTATGATATTGGCCAAAGAATAGGCACGGTTCAATGGAGCAGAACACAGAGCTCTGAAATAGACGCACACAAACATAGTCAAGTGATATTTTTTTTACAAAGAAGTGAAGAATTCAAGGGAAAAATAATAAAAGATGGTGCTAAAACAACTGATCATTCACAAGCCAAAAAATGAACCCAGACACTGACCTTTCATAAAAATGAGCTCTGAATGGATCATGCACCTAAATGTAAAGTCCAAAGCTATCAATTTTCTTGAATAAAACATCACATAAAAATCTACATGACCTTGGTTTTGGTGATGAGAAATTAAATGAAATACCATTAGCATGATCCATGAAAAAAATGTTTCATATCTTCAGGTTTCACATCTTCAGATTCAACCAACTACAGATTGGTTTGATTTGCAGATACAAAGCCTAGACTGTACATTTACTGAAGAATGAAATAGGTGTATGAGTAGACGTATGCAGTTCAAACCAATGTTATCCAAGGGTCAGCTGTTCGGTATCATCCAAATTTTAGAACATTCTGGAAAAGCAAAACTATAGAGACAGTAAACTGAACAGCATTTGCCAGGTGTTTGATGGTGGTGGGAGGAGGGGGTTGAACAGGTAAAGCATAGAGGATTTTTTAGAGTGGTAAAATCATTTTTTGAGTGGTATGATACTATAATGTATAATATAAGACACTGAGCATCTGTCAAAACCCAAAGAACTTTACAACACAAAGAGTGAATTTTATTCAATTTTTTAAAAATTCATTTAGGAGATCAAGATGGAGACAGCTTCGCTGAGGTGGGCGGAAAAATAAAGTGCTGATCTAAGTAGCTTCAGAAAGAAGAAAGGCAAAAGGAACTGTGGTTGACATTGTACTCCAGTTGATAAAGTTATTTCCTGTGGAGATACAGCTTAACAATTCCAAAATGACTGCTGTAATATTATACTGAGACTGAACAATAAATGGATGCTGGGTGGATGATGGAGTGGGAGGTTACAAATAAGCAAAGGAGGGAAGCTGAAATGTCCGATATGGTAATGAATTAGAATAGGAGACATCACTCTAAACTAATGTTCAGCTTAATATAAATAAAGGTTACATATAGAAATAGATTTCTTTTTCTGTTAGCTGAGAGAGGCTAAAAGCAATGAGAGTCCAACAACAAGGAACAAACTTAGCACCCAAATCTTGGTTTATAATACCATTCTCCAATAATAGGACCCAAGGTTCCTTACAGAAATGTTGGTTGTATATTTCCTGCCTAAATCTTACATGATGAGCTTAGAGCATCTTGAAGTGTCAAAAAGTAAGGAAGCTCTCAAAGAAACACAATGATGGGAGTGTATCAAATGGATGCTGAAAGAGCTCCTAATGGCCAAAGCTGGAACAATTTGAGAAAAAAATTAAAGTATTGGATTATACCCCAAAATATAAAAAAATGTTCATGAATTCAAACTGATGTAAATTAATGACATAAGAGACAGAAAAAGAAAAAAGAAAGAAATTCTGTACAGAAGAATTCCAAATAATAGATATATAGATATTCCACCTGAAGGAGATGAAGAATAACTCCCTATATTTTAAGTATGGGCTGCACACAGTGACCTTTTTTCCAAAGAGTGTAGTATGAAAAGAGAGAAAGGGAGTGACTTTACAGTAGAAAAACCTGACAAACATTATTGCAAGTTGTGTTTGTCAAGGTTAACATCAACAATGTTAAGAAAAGGCAGAGGAACCAGCAAATTTCCAACATCCATTGGATCATTGAAAAAGCAAGAGAGTTCCAGAAAAACATCTATTTCTGCTTTATTAACTATGCCAAAGCCTTTGACTGTACGTATCACAACAAACTGTGGAAAATTCTTCAAGTGATGGGAATACCAGACCACCTTACCTGCCTCCAGACTTCCTTGGTGGCTCAGCTGGTAAAGAATCCGCCTGCAACGAGGGAGACCTGGGTTCAATCCCTGGGTTGAGAAGGGTAAGGCTACCCACTCCAGTGTTCTGGCCTTGAGAATTCCATGGACTGTAGAGTCCATGGGGTTGCAAACAGTCAGACATGACTGAAAGACTTTCACTTTCACTTTACCTGTCTTCTGAGAAATCTGTATGCAGGTCAAGAAGCAGCACTTAGAACTGGACATAGAACAACAGACTGGTTCCAAATAGGGAAAGGAGTACATCAAGCTGTATATTGTCACCCTACTTATTTAACTTATATGCAGAGTACATCATGTGAAATGCAGGGCTGAATGAAGCACAAGCTGGAATCAAGATTGCCAAGAGAAATATCAATAACATCAGATACGCAGATGACACCACCCTTATGGCACAAAGTGAGAGTCCCTTGGACTGCAAGGAGATCCAATCAGTCCATTCTAAAGGAGATCAGCCCTGGGTGTTCTTTGGAAGGACTGATGCTAATGCTGAAACTCCAGTACTTTGGCCACCTCATGCGAAGAGTTGACTCATTGGAAAAGACTCTGATGCTGGGAGGGATTGTGGGCAGGAGGAGAAGGGGACGACAGAGGATGAGATGGCTGGATGGCATCACCGACTTGATAGATGTGAGTTTGAGTGAACTCCGGGAGTTGGTGATGGACAGGGAGGCCTGATGTGCTGCAATTCATGGGGTTGCAAAGAATCGGACATGACTGACCAACTGAACTGAACTGAACTGAACTGAAGAAGAACTAAAGAATCTCTTGATGAACGTGAAAGAGAAGAGTGAAAAAGTCGGCTTAAAACTCAACATTCAGAAAACTAAGATCATGGCATCTGGTACCATCACTTCATGGCAAATAGATGGAGAAACAATGGAAACAGTGACAGACTTTACTTTTTGGGACTCCAAAATCACTGCAGATGGTGACTGCAGCCATGAAATTAAAAGACGCTTGCTCCTTGGAAGTAAAGCTTTGACCAACCTAGACAGCATACTAAAAAGCAGAGATGTTACTTTGCCAACAAATGTCCATCTAGTCAAAGCTATGATTTTTCCAGTAGTGACGTATGGATGTGAGAGTTGGACTATAAAGAAAACTGAGCACTGAAGAATTGATGCTTTTGAACTGTGATATTGGAGAAGACTCTTCAGAGTCCTTTGGACTGCAAGGAGATCCAACCAGTCAGTCCTAAAGGAAATCAGTCCTGAATAGTCAATGGACAGACTGATGCTAAAGCTGAAACTTCAATACTTTGGCTACCTGACGCAAGGAACTGACTCATTGGAAAAGACCCTGATTCTGGGAAGGATTGAAGGGAGGAAGAGAAGGGGATAGTAGAGTATCAGATAGTTGGATGGCATCACTGACTCAATGGACATGAGTTTGAGAAAGCTCCAGGAGTTGGTGAATGACAGGGAAGCCTGGCATGATGCAGTCCATGGGGTCGCAAAGAGTCTGACAAAACTGAGCATCTGAACTAAACATCAACAATGTTAAGTTTTATTTATGTTATATATGAGAATGGCACTTTATATCTGTGATTTTTTCACAAAAATTTATTACCCCTGTCTAACTGGAAGAAAAGCATCAGACAAATCTCAACTGTGGGACATTCTACAAAAGACCTTAACTCCTTGAACTTTCAAGATGAGCAGAACAGAGGAAATTCTGAATAATTGTCATAGTCAAGAGGGGTTAAGGATTCTTGATCACGAAGTGTAACATGGTATCATGGGTGGGATCCTGAAGCAGGAAAGGAACAGTAAGGGAAAACAGAATAAAAGTGAATCAAGCATGGATTTTAGTTACCAAACTTTTATATTATCTTCACAATAACTCTACAATGTTAAAATTGGTGTAAAATTTATTTTTAAAAAATTCTGTTACAGTCCAATAATTACAAATTTCAATGAATATACATCACAGGTTTTCTTACTGGAAAGATATCATTCGATGGGGGATACTCCTGGCTCAGTGCACCTAAGTCTAGCAGATTTATTAGAGCACAGAATTTACATCATGATGAGCCATGGTGGATCTTGCCCTCTTTCTCTCAGACATCGGATTTAGTTTGAATTCTCTTTCAAACAATGTTCAGAGTATCTGTAACTGCCTCTAGTTTACAAAGTCTAGAAGACTAGACTAGAAGACTTCTAGTCATCTAGAAGACTTGGAGGGAGACACAGGAAGCCTGGGCCTGAGGGAGAACTCAAAATTTTTCTCTCCTTCACTTGATTTTCCTCGGATGCACATTTCTTCATTACCCAAATGATAAAACACAGAAGGATGAAACTGGGTATAAGACTCAAAAGAAAACAAACAAACAAAAAAATTAAAAACCCTGCCTTGGAGCAGCCTATTCTGAGGAAATGAGTATTCAAGGCTCTTCTAAATATGGACAAGCTCCTAAATTAGAATCCTACACTGCAGGATGGAACCAATACTCCACACGGAAATAAAATACTTTGTTTGGGTTTGGTATGGCCTGGTCTTGTCTTTACTTCTTCTTCTAGAACTTCTTTGGGTCATTAAAGCAAAATCCAACTTGCTCACGGTCCTTGGTCCCAACCAAGCATCCCCTATAAAATGACCAATAGGACTTCCTGCAATACCTGATTGCAGTAAGCATTATGTTCTGCATTTTCTTTATGTCCAGATCTCTTCAAACTACTGCCTACCCATAAGGACCTACTATATAGCACAGGAAACTCTGCTCAATACTATGTAACCATCTACATGGGGAAAGAATTTGAGAAAAATAGATATATGTATAGAATAGATATATGTATACGTATAACTGAATCTCTTTGCTGTCCTCTTGAAACAATCACAACATTGTTTATCAACTATGCTCCAATATAAAATAAAAAGTTTTTTTTAAAAAGTAACTAGTGCCTAAGTGTACTTTTCTGCCTCCTCTGTGCCTTCTTTCTCTTTTCCTTGTGTAACTTTTCTTCTGTCTACCCTTAAAGTGCTGGTGTTTAGGAGATTTCTGAACTCTGCCATCCTTTTTCAGTCCCTGGGAAATTTCATCCACTTATATAATTTCACCTGAAATGGAAACATCCCCTATTCCCAAACGTATATTTTCTGCACAAATATCTCCCTAAAAGTACAGATGTATAAAGTTTCTTCTCTGTTAAATATTTCACTGAAAGTGAAGTCGCTCAGTCATGTCCAACTCTTTGCAACCCGTGGACTGTAGCCCACCAAGCTCCTCTGTCCATGGGATTCTCCAGGCAAGAATACTGGAGTGGATTGCCATTTCCTTCTCCAGGGGATCTTCCCGACCCAGGGATCGAACCCAGGTCTCCTGCATTGCAGGCAGACGCTTTAACCTCTGTGCCACCAGGGAAGCCCAAATATTTCAATAGTTTATCCTAAATGCAACTTATAAGCAGCACTTAAGTTCATATTATCCTTAAACTCCTCTTATTTTAACTCACTTGGTGACATCAGAGTGTGCACAGAAATATGACTATTATTCTTTTTCCCTTTCTCATCCTCATGCTTAATCTGTCACCAAGTATCTTTCATTTGGCCTCCTAAATATGCATTACAGCATACCAGTCCTTTAACTCCATGGCCCAATATCACAGTCTGTCAGAACCTGCCCTGCTACATCAGCTTCATAAGCTCAATCCAACTACCATTCTTGTTTTGGTTGCAGTTTCCAATACTGCTAGTGCTGCTCTGAAATGCAAAGGTGATCATATTCTTACCTTGCTTTAAAACCTTCAGGGAATCCCTGAAGTCTTCAAGAAAAACCCTAATTTCATTAGGATGTATTATAAGACTCTCATCTCAATTTCTCATCTTCAGTTCAGTTCAGTTCAGTTCAGTCGCTCAGTCGTGTCGGAGTCTTTGCGACCCCATGAATCGCAGCACACCAGGCCTCCCTGTCCATCACCAATTCCCGGAGTTCACCCAAATTCACATCCATCGAGTCGGTGACGCCATCTATCCATCTCATCCTCTGTCGTCCCCTTTTCCTCCTGCCCCCAATCCCTCCCAGCATCAGAGTCTTTTCCAATGACCACTCACCAACCTTACTTTGTACTTCATAGTCCAGAAACATTGGGCTGCTTCTTGTTTCCCTTACAGACTCTGCTATCTCAAGCATTTATTCTTGCTTCGGCTGTCTTCTTCACCTGGAATGATCTTCCAGCCCTAATCCTAACCTGCCCTTCTTATATGTTCCCCAAATACACAGGCATCTCTGTCTTAACTAGATGCATTACTTTACAGCTATACGTTTCTGACTGACTGTGAAGATAGTACCCAGAATTAGATCAAAATGTTTATATTTATTCATCTTTACATGTCCATACCCAGCAGTGTATGCTACATACCAAGCACTCAATGACTATGTAGAGGAAAAGAGAGAAGAAAAAATGTAAAGAAGGAAACGACGGAAGGAGGAAGGGAAGAGGAAGGAAAAAGAATCTAAAGAGGAGTACTACCCAAAGAATCTATATTGGTGGACCCTTAGAATTGTAATGCTTGAGCAGGAAAATACTTGAAAAGATACTGGTAAATTATAGGCCAGGTAAATGGTACCATTACTGAAAATTATGCTATTATTGGGTGTCCCCTTTTTCAAAGTCATTCTGAGAAAGATGCTTGGGGAATTCTTGACTAACTACAGAGCTAAGTACCATTAACCCTCATTTTTTAGAAACGGATTAACTGGCATGTGAATTTTCCAGGCCTTTTGATTGTTCTGCTTCAGGTTATTTAATTGCTCATTAGAGACTTGAAAGAGGAAGGAGACAAGTCAACCACATCTGTCACCTGCTTGTAGTAAAAATTTATTAGTAAAGAGGCCGAAATCAGAGACTAAAACATGAATTTTATTTTTATATTGTACCAAATTCTCATTATCACAAATAATGGAAAGTAGCCTGTATTCAGCCCACATTTTCCTAAAACTGAGTTTGGAAATTTCCATATTGCTATCACTCAGGATTTTTATGAATACATTTAATTCGTTTAATGTACATTAGGCATCCTAATTGTCCCTAATATAGGCAAATACATAAATTGCTGTGATGCTAACCAGTGACAGGTCTGAGCATGTATTCTACCCTCCAGTCAAGAGTCATGTCACTGAAACAATGGTAATCAACATAATAGTTCTAACAATTTAACTTAAATTGAACAGAGAATTTCTTTAAGTAATACTAGCATAATACTGGGCTTCCCAGGTGGCACTAATGGCAAAGAACCCATCGGTCAATGCAGGAGACATAAGAGACGTGGGTTCAGTCCCTGGTCGAGTAGATCCCCTGGAGGAGGAAATGGCAGCTCACTCCAGTATTCTTGCCTGGAAAATCCCATGGACAGAGGAGCCTGGCAGGCTACAGTCCACAGGGTCTCAAACAGTCAGACACAACTAAAGTGACTTAGCACATACATAACATAATATTATGTATATCTAATACTTGGTATAAAAATCTGAACCCATAATTGTAAATTTTATTTCTCTTCTTCCCTTCACAAATTACTGTAATGCTAGGTATATTTTGGAGAAGGAAATGGCAACCCCCTTCAGCATTCTTGCCTGGAAAATCCCATGGACAGAGGAGCAGGACTGTAGCCTGCTACTACAGTCCATGGGGTAGCAAAAGAGTTAGACACAACTTAGCAACTAAAGAACAACAACAACAAGGTATTTCTAACTTAATATTCCTTGACAATATTTATCTGGTCAGGTTGATAGACTTTTATTCTGTCTGGTGTTGTAATACTTTGAAATATTTATGACTCTCACCTATTAGGACAGTTCTAAGCAGGATTAAATGCTTCATTTTACTTTTAAGGCCCAAAGTACACAAAACATTTGAACAAACCTTGTTGGCTGTCCAACTTAAAAGAGGCAATTAACTCTATTTGAATGACCTTTCATAATTAAACTATGCAATATGGCCCATCTCAAAGACCAAGCTAAATTGCAAAGACTGTATCACCATTTTTCATATTGCTGCTTTCATAGTTCTCCCTACCTTCTCTTTTTGTTGCTTCCTTTTTGTCAGAAGTTGCTTTTCAAACCTTCCCATAGTTAGAAGCAATCCAAGTTCCTATCAGAACTTCATATTTTAGATTGTTCCTAGCTGTTCTATATTAGTGTTTTCTGCCTCGTTTCTCATCTACCTACAAGAAGGCTAAGGAAAGCACTTCTTTCCTTGGATCTTGACAAAGAAGTAACCAGTTTATTATCTTTTTTTCTCTTTTTATAGCTAATAAGTACTAAAGTTTTCATAAATTTCTCTACAAATGGTCAGTCTTTTGAGACTTTTTCTTGTTTGCTACTGATTCATAAAACATGAATCTGAACTCAGGAAAAAAAAAACATATATTTCTCTAACTAGGAATAATTTATTTTTAAAAAAGAAAACCTGTAAATAATGTATGTGTGTATTTAGTCACATTTGACTTTTTGTAATCCTATGGAATGTAGCCCATGGGATTTCTCTGTCCATGGGATTCTCCAGGGAAGAATACTGGAGTGGATTGCAATTTCCTCCTCCAGGGGATCTTCCTGATACAGGAATCAAACCCTCCTCTCCTGCACTGCCAGGCAGATTCTTTACTTGCCAATGGTAAATTCTCAAAGAAAACACATCAATTTATAATATACACAAAGTTCAATGGCTTTTCATATTAAAATGTCATCACTAATTATGCCATTTTATTAACATGGCCTGAGTAGTATATCACTTGTATAGCAGCTTGAAGTCTTTCTGAGAAAATGGTGAGTGAAAAAGATCAGAAACTATTTGATAGTCCAATATGATACATATCTACTCTTTTTTAATATTTTGGAGCTGTGGGAGGTGAAACTTTATCACTACTGCTAAAAAGCAAAATTCAACTGAGTAAATTTTAAAGATCTTACTGGCCTTATTCAATGATTCATGAATCAGGCAGCATGCAATCTAGCATGTAGAAAGGAACTCTGAGGAACTACAAAATGAAATACTTTTATAGGCAAAAGGGAACAGGAACAAGGAAGTTATAATAGGGAAAAAAATAGGTTGATTACTTCAAGGTTATCTTCCTTCAGGGGATGGCAGGAGTTTAGCAGGCAGATTTCCTAACTGGTGCTGATCAGGTGATTCCTGATTAATTGGTTTAAGACTCTATTTCTGGAGGAGCTGAAACTGTAATTAAATTACAGATTTCCTCTGTCCATGGAAATCTCCAGGCCAGAATACTGGAATGGGTATTCCCTTATCCAGGGGATCTTCCCAACCCAGGGATTAAACCCAGGTCTCCCGCATTGCAGGTGGATATTTTACCTGTCAAGCCACCAGGGAAGCCCAAAAATACTGGAGTGGGTAGCCTATCCCTTCTCTAGGGGACCTTCCCGACCCAGGAATTGAACTAGGTCTCCTGCATTGCAAGCAGATTCTTTACCAGCTGAGCCACCAGGGAAGCCCTGGAAATGCCAAGAGTCAAGTCCAAAGTCTTTTTTTTACAGTGCACCAATGACCCTCTGAAGCTTTTGCCCGTGTGTACTTTGAGGTACTAGGAGACAATCTAAATACTTTTCTGTAACTTCACATCCTCTTTTTGTAAAATAAAGGAAAAAATGCCCCCAATTTCCAAACATACTGAAAGGAATAGTGCATAACAAACATAAAAGAATATTGTCCTAAGCAAAGATAATAATAAGAAAAAAAAAAGGACAAAAATGCTCTAGATAATATATTCTGAGAAAATGGCTTCAGTGTGCCCTGTTTTCTCTTTTCAGGACATTTCTGGCACTTAGGAGAGGAGGAAATAACTGAGCGGGGGAAAAAATCACTACCTAACAAAAGCATAATGTCCTCTCCAGGAAGAAGAAAATGGTTCCAAGTCATTAAAGACACAATAGTCATTCCATAAAAGCACAAGAATTTGATTGAAAAGATTACTTCATTCATGTTTCCTGCAATTATTAATATAATGTGTTTTTTAAAAATAAAGACATCAAATTACCTTTACAATAGTTTCCAAAATGTAAACTAAAGCTACAGTTCTAGCCAAAAGAGCTGTATTGAATTTTTCCAGGTATATTAACTTTCTATAGATGTGGCAAGGTCAGAGTTTTTGTTCTGAAAGGAAGAATAGACACAAGGGATTTTCATGTTCCCTTCTATTTACTGACATTGAAATTATTTGATGAGAAGATGGTTATTGGAAGACACACATACATAGCACAATTCATGTTTAGGGAGATGGATTTCTTGCAGTTGCAAAAGTCAATGGCATTTCACAAATGCTCTCAGCACTCTTTATTGACTTTCCGGATAGATATTTCTACTAATGAAATGAGTCAGAGTTTCATGAAGCATTGATGACACAGACACATATCAACTTATTTCAAGCATCCTCAATGTCACAATACTTTTAGAATTGGTTTCTGGGTTCAATTCCTGGGTCAGGAAGATTCCCTGGAGAAGGGCATAGCAACCCACTCCAGTATTTTTGCCTGGAGAATCCCATGGACAGAGGAGCCTGGCAGGCTACAGTCCAAAGGGTAGCAAAGAAACAACTGAAATGACTTAGCATGCACCTTTTAAAATTATCTTGCTTTGCATATTCATGAATTTTTTTTCTAAACAAAGTACACTTAAACAATTTGAGCAACAGATGAGAAATCACTAACTTTATGAGTTTTGGAAAATCAGGATTTAATTGTGAATTGAATATACAAATAAATAAAGGATAAATAATAACTGAATCATGACTAGTTCAAAAAGTAAGTTGGTTAAAGACAAAAAGCTTTTTCCTTTATCTCACACATAATTGTAAACACAGATCTTGTACTATTGTAAAAATATCTTTTCCACAATTTGAGTGGGAAAATGCAAATTTTAATTAAAGAAAACATGTAAAAAGCTAAGTCACCCCACTGAGTTGTGAATATTTTCTTCTTAAGACAGAGAACACTTAATATTACAGAATGAGACATGATTTTCCCAATTAACAAAGCATATAATATAATCCCTCTTCCTTGTATCATAATTTTATAATATTTTTAGGATCACTATATCTAGTTAATACTTATTCTGTCCAAACATTCAGTATCATCTACATGGTCATGAACAAATATCAATCAAAATCTTAATAGAATCAGGAAATACTTAAAGTATGGTTTGTGGAAGATCATTTCACAACCATTATAGCCATACATCAAAAATAAAAAAGAGTAAGAAAGTTGTCGGGCATACACTGAAATTTTATTATATTGCTCACCCTGTTGAAGAAAATTCTACTCATATGAACTGGCAAAACAAATGTATACCTTATAAATGTTTGTTTCTATGTGTATTTCTTTTGTAGCCTTTTCATTGCCAAATACAATTCAGGGGCAATTAGAAATAAAGGCATATAAAGAGACTCAAGACTATTAATTCATGAAAAAATATTTTAAAAGAACTGTGGCAGGAGAACTCAGGAGAAAAATATTATATAAAGTCTTGACTGGATGAAAAATAAGAATGGTTCAAACCTTAATACTAAATTCCTAGCAATTCAGGTCAAAGACAGCACAATGTCATCAAGCAGACATTGAAATCATTGGGAAAGTTCCCAGCTTTTGGAGGAAAATGTTGTAAGAATTTCTTTTACTAGGGGTTTTGAACAAGGTAATGAATGAAAACCTCAGCAGTGGGGTTGGTATTTTTTAATGCCACAGAAACTTCCTATTATATCTGACCACCATGAAAGCCGAACATACAATACTTCAGCAGAATTCAGTAATAAAAAATGCTTTAAAAAGAACCAGAGGACTAAAGCTAAGTTATGCTACTTTTCAGTCTTCATGCTTATGTCAACATAAAGAATAAGATGAAACTTTTTAAAATTATGAGTATTTTTCAATCATTTTCACTAGAAATAATTTTATACAAGCATGCAATAGTAATTATGTTCTGACATTGACTTAATCAACATGAAAGTAAAAATGATGCATGCTGGAGGCATGATATGTTCATTCTGTGTAATAATATAACCTCTAGAGAAGCATAATATATCCAGATGAAGGAACCTAGGACCAGAGAGAAAGACACACAACCAGAGAAGCAAACATACCCCAGACTAAGAAACATGCACGTATCCTGCCTCTGTTTAATATTCTCTCTTTCAACTAGAACACTGAGAAGCATGTCACAGAAACATGTTTGCTAGAGAGTATCATCAAGAGTACAGTCTCTAGCCCACAACTGTGGTCAAATGGCCTGGGTTCAGGGCCCAAACATACCACTTCCTGCCCAGAAGCCATAGACTCCTTACTTACCTTGTCAGCATTCTTTTTCTCTCTACAGTAAAGTTGATGACAATGGCGTTCACCTATTAGGACAAGGTACCCATGGAAAGATCAACTATGTAAGTCGTCTAACACAATACCAGACATGGGGTAAGCATTTTCCCAATATTAGAGACATTTGATGTTCTTCATTGATAGAAACTAATGTGTTCAAGATATCAAGCATGTACATGAGGCAGTATTTTACTTCAAAAGTTAAAAGCCTGCCTTCTGTTTTTGGCTTCAAAGCAAGTTATCCAAATGCATTATTTCTTATTGGCAGGCTGTTTCACAAAACACACTGAACCCAGGAAAAGAAGAAGAATTTATATCCGGAATCCAATTTGTAATCACAGACTTCTCAGCTGGGCCACACTTTTTTTAGGATTAGATTTATTTGTGATCATTAGCTGAAGCATTCACTTCATAGTAAAAAACTAATTTACAAAGATTTGCATCCTCTAAAATCATATTAGGCCCAAATGATTCGCTTTGAGAGACTCCAGTAGCATTTTCCATGTGTTTTATAAAGCTCTCTAAACTCACTCGTATACAGAACAGAACCCCAGTAGTCTCCTTGCTTTAAAGCAAAAACATACACATGCACACAATAAGTGAACAAACAAACAAATTATTAGCCTTTCTTTTGATGTGGAATTTGAGGTTTTGCTATTTTCCTGGTTACAATGCAAAAGTCAGGGTTCCCATTCATACACTGAAGACTTCAGAGTCCTGTATGAACTTCATTAGAAATTCTACTCAATAGGAACACTTCTGTGATTCCACTTGACATGCCATAATGAATTTTTAAATATATTGGCTTCTTTTTGCTTTGCTTCCTCTCTTTGTATGGTTTGATTACAGAACTTTGCAATCTGGTTATTCCTTGCTTAAGCTTGAGTCTAAAAAGAGAAGTGGAAGGGAATTGTCTGATATGAAAGTCACTAACAAACTTTCTTCAGGTATTAATTAATTCACCTTTTCAGTGATTCATTCTAACAAATCTTTATTGAATACTTTCTATGTAATGCTTCTGTTGCCAAAAGGAAAAAAAAATGATGAGAGATTATTTCTCAGAGGAAAAGAAAAACCACAGAAGCTACTGCTTACTGAAGAGGTATTATGAGTCAAAATACCTAAAAGGTACAGATAGTTTTACTATTTTATTGATTAAAATTGAGTTCACCACAATCAAGTGACTTACACCAAGTCACCAGGCTGAGGCGGGCACAGCCAAGTGTCACCTCACAGCTGTCCAGCCTCAACCCCTGTGCTCTGCACAACTTCTCATGCATGTATAAAAGAAAGGAAGTCAGAGCATAAATGCACAATAAAATGGAGTATGACCAGAAATTCCTAACAGCTCAAATTCATATTCAGTAAACAAAGACATGATTTAGAGGGGAAAAAAAATCAGACTAGCATATATTTTATTCCTAAAGAAGCTCTTTCTCATTCATCTGAAACTATACCAAAATATTTAAATCCCGTTTTCAAAATCTTTCCACAACCCCAGTCTACTTTTATTCCTCTCCCATTCTTATCAAAGAGCATATAATTGCTTCTTAGTCTGGATTAAATTTACCAACAAATTTATATTCTGAGCAATAAGAATAATGCTGGGGATTTCACAGTTTAAGGACCAAAAATGGGCCAAAACAAGAGCATGATTGTTTGTTCATGTGCCTTTAGTCTATGGTCAGAAAAAAGGTACCTTAAGGTCCAAGTGGCAAGAAATTAGGCTTCTAGAGCTAATATTCTCAGCGTAGGTTTTCCTGCTATAAGTTTGCAGTATGCCTTTACATGCATTTGAATTTTTCATCTCCATTTAAAAGCAAGTGATTTAGCATATCTGCCTTATTGAGGGTTTATATTTTAATTAAAACATTCTCATCTGGCTGTCTCTTGGCTGCTTTTGAAATCAAATCCACTGAATGAGAATAACAAAACGAGCTGTTTGAGAAGGCACTAGTCTCCTACCTCAATGCCTGACTCCTCAGGGTGCAGGGCCAGCAGTACCGCCCTTGAACTCCAGGAGAAGGCTACATGTGTTTGTCCCTGGGTCCTTTGTCTGCCTGGTTCCACAGTGGCTCACTAAATCGTGTATATTTTAAAAGTCTGTAGGTTTTAGCAATGATGATTCTTCATCTTTCAGCAATGTGAAAACAACCTAAGTAGGAGCCCTGAAATGAAGCATTGTTAAAGAAAAATGAGACAGCTTAGAAAAAAGGGGCACAGTTAAACCAAACATTCTCTAAAACCACACACAATTTAAAATGTAAATACTGGCACTTATAGATATTTGTCTATTCCATACATACCCTACAGTTGAAATATATTTCCCGAACTTTATACCTTGAGTTGGCATTAAAGCTCCCCCTCACTGGTTATTAAGTAATGCTGTACCTGGGAAGCTTATCTTTCTTTACACGTTTATCTGTTTATTTTTCAAGTGCAACATTGCCATCTACAGGATATGAAATGACAAAATTCAGCCACTCCTTTAAAGACATGTTTGTAATCAAAACAAGAAATCACTGAGGTTGAAAATGTATGTGCCCAAAATCAGTCCTATTTGATTATCCTGCCAGGCACTGCTATTTTGCAAATTATCTCATAATCTCACAGCTCACCAAAAAAAAAAAAAAGAATGCATTAAATCGACTTTGCAGTTTCTTTATCTTTGGAAACTGCTTTAGAGGTTTGCTCAAAGGCTCTACCATGATAAATGTTAGGGAGCAAGAAAAGCTAATATCAGTATGTGAGTTGGTAACACTAAGGATCCAACTTTGCACCTAATATGAAATGTCCTGAAGCTAGCTGGATGTCTGCTGCCTAAACGTCCTCACAGAATTCAAATAACAAATATAGCAGACAGTTTTTCTTTCAGATTTCAAATTACAGATTGAGCAAACTAACTTTCTCCTAGTACAAGGAGACTACTAACAGGAAGGGTACCTAGCCCAATAATCTAGTCAGACTTCCTAACACTTAAAGGACATGACTAAGGGGAAACTCTTAGCCTATTTTGCAAATGAAGAAATAGGCATAGGAGGTGGTGACATTGAAAATCCTAGTTCATTTTCAGGCAGCCTTATTTTCCCAAAAAAAAAAAATTAGAGAAAGGGAGAAACAACATAACTCATTTTCTCCATTTTGACACATAGACTGAACTATGAGGTAGAAAAAATATTGAATATACAAATGGTATTGAGAAGCTATTCTTGACCGCTCAGTGTAACCTCAGTTCAGTTGAAATTGGAATTACAATATTTATTAGAAAAAGCTTGAATGTTTCAGGAAAAGCTATTACAATTTCCTAGTACATTTCTAAGATCCTTTCCTGGAGATATTTAATACTAGGATGTATAAGTTGTGCTTGCTTTGGCAGCACATATATTAGGATGTACAATTGGCCCATTCTAATTTCTTAAATCATAGCTCATCTAGAAACTAGGAGATGGACATGATAACATCCATATTACCCTACTTTCTTATGATTTTTTAAAAAGTCAACTCCCAGAATAAAGGATTAGAACAATGTAAACCCACCTCAATATAAAAAATCATATTAAAGTATATAAAATTAAGTTTATTTTGTTATCACAGTACTAGCTAGAAAGCAGTCTAGGACAAAATATAGATGCTTTGGTGCCAAAGAAAAAGCCTCATTAAAATGAAAAAACAATTTGAAAAACTCAGCATCAGGGTTTCATTTCAAATGTTTACTTTACAGCTTTTCATCACACATTCAGCATATCCTCTGTGTACATGAACCAAGTTTAAATCAAAAGATCACAAGAAAAAAATTCTAGCCACAAAATAAATTCCTTTTATCTCTAATCCATCGACATGCAGTCACCAAACCAGGAACAAAATGTTTATATGGACTAAAGTAACTTCTGATCCAAAGACAATTATAGGGGTCAATCTTTGGTGGAAGTCAGCAGAGCAACTCCCTTGGAAAATCAGTTTATATATCATCCATGGCTGGCAATATACAGAGGATGCCTCCTTCCTAGAAACTACTTTCTTCAGCATTCCCAATGACCCCAACACTGTCAAATCCAATGGAAAGTTCTTAGACCTTGTGCTTGCTCAGTCGTGTCTGACTCTTAGAGTACCCTACAGTCTATAGTCCACCAGGCTCTGCCAGGAGCCGGCATATTGCATATTGAGTGCAGCACTTTCCACAGCATCATCTTTCAGGATCTGGAATAACTCAACTGGAATTCTATCACTGCCGGGAGGCAGCGTGAGGAACTCCGCCCATGACAAAGGTCATGAGGAAGGAGGCTCCGCATACACAAAGGCGGGATCGAGCCTCAGGAGTCCCCCTGGAAATTCTCGAGCATCTAGCCCCAAAATCAGAGTCTGCCTACTTTCTGCTTTGTGCTTTCACCTACACCTCTGACTTTACGGGGGGCTGTCCCCCACTACCTCTCTCTGAAAAAAGAGTTAGCTTACAGATCCAGTTAATAATTCCTGGGTGTGACAGTGTTTAACCTACAAACTCCTTTGGAAATCCTCTAGCCTGCCTGAATAGGTTTTTCTGGCCACATGTCATTGCTCAGAGCCTCCCAACTGTGAGAGGCAGGAGATGTTCTAAACTGTCTAAACACAGATTCTTTTGAGTAGTTAAAAGATTGATTAGAAATTGTATTGGTGAAGGGATTTTCACTTGTTGGGCCAATGTTTGCTGCTAAGTTTCCATATCCCTTACCTGCTGTGTCCCTGGCAGTGTATTGATTAATATAATTGGTGTAAGTAGTAGCTTTAATGTTTGTAACCTGGGACCCTTGAGTTAATTCTTTTTCTTGTTATAGCCCACCACACCTTTGCTCTGTAGGAATGCAACTTTATCTAATGCTTTTTGGAGTCTGGCGCCTGACTTCAAAATAATCACCTTTAGAGAAAAATAAGTTTCTTAAAATGTTAACAGGCCTCCGGGCCAGAAGATGATGCAAATCACCTAAACTTTTGCATACGATAAGTTTGCAGGAAGAAAGCCTAGCTTGCTGCATGACTCTACCCCTTCCCCCATTATCCTCTATGCATAACTTAAGGTATAAAAACTACTTTGGAAAATAAAGTGCGGGCCTTGTTCACCGAAACTTGGTCTCACCATGTCGTTCTTTCTCTCACCTTCTGGCTGAATTATTCAGCCTCTTTTCTCCACTGAATTTCCTCACTGAGCTATCCTCATTCTATTACTTTTTATATCTTTGATTAAATATTTAAATAAATAGGTCGCCGACACCGTCCCCGCTTCGAATTCCCTGGATCAGCCGGGGCTGGTCCCCGGCAAGGCTCCTCTGTCTCTAAGATTCTCCAGGCAAGAATACTGGAGCGGGTTGCCATTTCCTACTCCAGAGGATCTTCCCCACCCAGGATAGAACCCACGTCTCCTGCACCTCCTGCGCTGGCTGGTAGATTCTTTATCACTGAGCCGCCTGGGAGGCCACCTCATCTTATTTGATACCAGAGAATCTGACACGAATTTTTTCTTCCTTCCTGACACATTGCTTCCACTTGGCTTCCCAAGCATAGCATATTTTCTTGTTCTTCCTTCCAAGACCTTGATCAATTCTCTCTGCCTCTTTTGCTCCATCCTTTTCAACCTCCTAATCTCTCAAGGCTGGTTTGCCCTCAGGAATCAGTCCTTAAGCCTTTTCTCTGCCCTACCTAACTACATTTCTAGGTTATTCTACATGCTTTAAACATCATCTTTACACTGATAGCTCCCACATGTGACCTGCCCCAAATTTTACCTTAACTTTAGACACCTCTGTCCAACAGTTACTCAACATCTCCATTTTAACATCTAATGGTGCACTCATGCTTGATATGTTTAGAAGAGGAGTTTTTATTCTCCTGTACCCCTATGCCTGCTTCTTTTTAAATTAACTAACACAAAGAGATTTTCCACTCCCTTACTGCCAGTTACTACTGAAGAGAAGGCCTTGAGAGTACCTTGGACTGCAAGCAGGTCAAACCAATCAATCCTAAAAGAAACAAGTCCTGAATATTCATTGGATGGACTGATGCTGAAGCTGAAGCTCCAATACTTTGGCCACCTGATGCGAAGAGCTGACTCACTGGAAAAGACCCTGATGCTGGGAAAGAATGAAGCAAAAGGAGAAGGGGATGGCAGAGAATGAGATGGTTAGATAGCACCACCACAATGGACATGAATTTGAGCAAATTCCAGAAGAGTGGAGGACAGAGGAGCCTGGGGTGCTACAATCCATAGGGCTGCAAAGAGCTGGACATGACTTAGCAACTGAATGACAACCACACAAAGAGAATGTTAGTGAAGGATTGAGAATATGGTTAGGGAAATTATCACAGTAGTAGAAAATACACTCAGAATTTCCTTAGTAAGGCTCATATGAAGGAGGTGATGAAAAAGAGGACTCAACATCCGCATGTTTACCCACTTCACATAGCACTGAAACAGCACCCACACTTAAAGGAGGCTTACTTAATTTAGAGTTTATTTAGGGAAGTCTTCATTCCACAAAGACCCCTGTACTCTACTTTCTCCTCTTCAGAATCCTAGCCCAGTGAGAAAAGCTCTCTGATATTGCTAACAGTGTTCAATGTTATACGAGATTGATTTCCTGCCCACTACTGACTCTAAGAAATGAAGGCAGAAACAAATCGCTGGGAAACTGATTTAGAACCTCTGCGAAGCTCCAGAAAGTGGCTGTCTGCCCACGGCTACTTGGGAGGAGTATGTTCAATATGAGTGATCCAACTGATGTTTAAAAGGGTTTAAAGAAGACAAGAAATACCAATTCATTTCTTATTTACTATTCTTAAAAAAGGTTTTTAAAAATCAAAAATTCACTTTGCCCATCTCAATCTTTTGGTCTATACTAATTGCAAAACATGTCTTGTAGAATGTAATACCACAAAATTGCTCTGTGTATAAAGGGTGTTCTTTGAGGTCAGGTGCCTGAGAAAATCTGTGAATTTCATGACCTCTTGGAGAAATGCAGAGCACAGAAGCATGTTATAGTTACTGAGACTTCTTAAGTAAAGAAGTCCATTGAGTTTTGTTCCTTCTAAAGTTGATTTGACCACAGTCTGATGCATTTGGGCTTCTCTGATAGCTCAGTTAGTAAAGAATCCACCTGCAATGCAGGAGAGCCTGGTTCAATTCCTGTGTCAGGAAGATCTGCTGGAAAATGGATAGGGTACCCACTCCAGTATACTTGGGCTTCCTTTGTGCCTCAGCTCATAAAAAACAAAACAAAAAAATCTGCCTGCAATGCAGGAGACCTGGGTTTGACTCCTGGGTGGGGAAGATTCCCTGGAGAAGGGAAAGGGTACCCACTCCAGTATTCTGGCCTGGAGAATTCCATGGACTGTATAGCTCATGGGGTCACAAAGAGTCAGACACAACTAAGCAATTTCACTCTGTTCAGAGCACTGGCAGAGCAGGAGTCCGAAAGAGAGAAAACTTAAGAATTTGATATTTGATATATTTTTGAAGCATCAGAGTAGTCAATACAGAGGGACAAAGGCAAAAGTTTTTGGAAACATTTACCTATTTATTTATATAGAGAGACATTTACACACATATATTCAGAGAGTCAGATAGATGATTGATAAATGAATGGATGGATGGATGAACCAATACAAAGATAGATGATACATAGGCAGATAGATAGACAGGGAATATGGGAGGACTACCATCCAATTTTCAATGTCTGAGAATGTTATGGACTTTATGGGCCCTTTACAGGATGACACTTAGCAACCCAATCCCCTGTGGTCCACCATTTATTTACCTCTCTTACTCTTCTCCTCTATCAAAATAAAATTGTCTCAACTCTCATATAAAGTTTCTGCAATTATTCATTTCTAAAACTCTCCTAAGAGTAGGAAGTTATATCTATATGAAATATAGACATAAGGAATATATGTATGCATATGTGTATGTGTGCCATAAGTTGTACACACTCTTTATCCAGAAATGTGTATAAATCTTATAACCTACTTACATGTTCCATAGAGAAGTACTTCTTTAAATAAATATAAAAACTGAATACTATTGATATAAAATTATATCATTCAAGACTCAGTTTAAGAAAACAAAACCCCTTTGGGGATCATACCCCTTCTGAATGAAACATAGAAATTCAGTGCCTATAAACTGTTGAAAGGAGCAGAGAAGTCAAGAGGCCACCACTGGACTGCTAGCTCCAAGGTCACACAACTCTGGCTAGAAACCAGGGATGAGAAAACTGGTGCTAGTGCTGCTGCTGCCTCGACTTCCATGATGATGGTAACTCCCCACTGGCACATGGAGTTTGGCCACAGTAAACATATCCATCTGACTTGCTGCAGTCACCACTGCAGCAAAAAGATGGCTTCTGCCTACTTTCTGTCTCCTAAAGTTCACGTGAGTCCATCTTAATGGTAAAGCCTAAATCATACCCAGAACTCTAATAGGAAAGGGACTTAGAAGAAACAGCGTTTAGCTTACCAGCCCCTGAAATACAGAAAGTGAAAAGAAAGTCACTTCGCTCAGTTGTATCCGACTCTGAGACCCCACGGACTGTAGCCTACCAGGCTCCTCCGTCCATGGGATTTTTCAGGCAAGGATACTGGAGTGGGTTGCAATTTCCTTCTCCAGGAGATCTTCCTGATGCAGGGATCAAACCCAGGTCTCCTGCATTGCAGACAGATGTTTACTGTCTAAGCCACCACGGAAGCCCAGTAATACAAAAGACAACGCAAATAGATGCTGATACAGAAGACAGTGCAAATAGATGCTGAGTACTGATAGACAACTGCAAAACTGAAGTCCTTCCAAATTAATTTGGAGTAAACCGATTGCTGACAATATTTTAAAAACACTTGGGTGGCAAAACCATGGCAACAACAAAAGATCAGTAGTTATGGTGGGCAGGGTTGATCGGAAATGAATAGGCAGAGTATAGAGGAGGTTTAGGGCAGTGAAAATGTTCTGTATAGTGTTAAAAAGGAAAGTCAAACCTAGACAGCATATTAAAAAGCAGAGACATCACTTTACCAACAAAGGTATGTATAGTCAAAGCTACTGTTTTTCCAGTACTTATGTACAGATGTGAAAGTTAGCTGATGAAGGCTGTGTGCTGAAGAATTGATGCTTTCAAACTGTGGTGCTGGAAAACACTTTTGAGAGTCCCTTGGACAGCAAGAAGATCAAATCAATCAACCCTAAAGGAAATCAACCCTGAATATTCATTGGAAGGACTGACCCTGAAGATGAAGCTCCAATATTTTGGTCACAGGATGCAAAGGGCTGACTCACTGGAAAAGACCCTGATGTTGGGAAAGATTGAGAGCAGGAGGAGAGGGGGCAACAGAGGATAAGATGGTTGGACAGCATCATCGACTCAATGGACATGAGTTTGAGCAAACTCTGGGAGGTAATGAAGGACAGGGAAGCCTGGCATGTGCAGTCCCTGGAGACACAAAAGAATTAGACGTGACTTAGTGACTGAACTGGAGAAGGCAATGGCACCCCACTTCAGTACTCTTGCCTGGAAAATCCCATGGACGGAGGAGCCTGGTAGGCTGCAGTCCATGGGGTCGCTAAGAGTAGGACTCAACTGAGCGACTTCACTTTCACTTTTCACTTTCATGCATTGGAGAAGGAAATGGCAACCCACTCCAGTGTTCTTGCCTGGAGAATCCCAGGGACGGGGGAGCCTGGTGGGCTGCCGTCTATGGGGTCGCACAGAGTCGGACACGACTGAAACGACTTAGCGGCAGCAGCAGCAGCATATCACATACAAGATTTTTTCAAATACTTTTGGCAACTGTGCCTCCATTAACCTGACTTCATTTTTTACTACAAGACTATAATCACTTTACTGCAAGGATGTAATCCATCAATTATTGGGTTGGCCAAAAAATTTGTTCAGTTAGTAACTACATTGTTCAGTAAAGTTCTCAGTGAATATGAAAAATATGTCTTTTATTTTTACTTAAAAATCAAGTGAACTTTTTGGCCAACCCAATATATGCAATAGGGTAACAGATATTTGAAGTATTAATATACCTTAACTTGTGTGTTTTTTAGCCAAGGACTTAGTAGAGACTCTTGCAGATTAGTCAAAGTAAACTAACTACAAAGAAATATCATAAATGATGTGTTAAATAGAAATTTATAAGGGAGGAAAACCTTAGAAATCAGAAATATTAGAAAAAGTAAGGTATGGTTAGAAACCATTTAAAAGTGTTTGAATTTTTGAAAGGTTGTGGTTTTGTGTGTTTTAGTCAAGGACTTCTTTAAAGCTATATGGAGAGGTTGCTTTTCAATCAAGAGTTCCTAGGGAGCCTTCCATTCCTGATATATTAAGTTATGAAGCAGAGATGAGAGAGGGGAAGAAGAAAGGGCACAGGCAGTTTGTCCACAGATGGGGCAACCATACAAACTAGCTTGTATGGAACAGTCTATCTTTTACCTCTAGTTCTGTGTAACTACTAATGTGTCCCCTTTTACTTTAAAAAGTGTTCCAATTTGAGTGGTAAATTATATGACCATTCTAATTGGTAAGAGGAGTAAAGAATAGGGATTATAAATAACATAAAATTAATGACATATTTAATGGAACATGCAGGGAGTGAAAAATCTAAAGAGGAGAAAAATCACTGAAATTGGGTCAGTTGCTAGGAGAAAAGCATTATAAAACTACCGAATATAATGATAAAGTACAAGTTAATAAGCAAGGGTCAATTTACAGTCCTGCACCAAATAACACTGGATTTTATCTCCTCTCATCTTTAATTCTTTATCAAATCAATTGATATATGAATACCTATAATTTATCATAAATCACTAGTCTGAAAGGATATCAATAAGTCATGCTGTTCATTGTCTTTCAAATAGCCTTAGACCCAGGTTTTCTAGGACAAAGAGCTAACTGCTGAAGGTCATGGTATTAACAGACTCGCATCCTTGAAATCACCGCTCTATTGGCCTTCCTGAAACCAGGCTTTCCTGCTTTATTTTCTATGCAGACCTTTATTTTCTATCCCTTTTCATAGCTTCTGCTTGCCTACCTGATCTTTAAATGTTGGCAGTCTTAAATACATAAAAGACAATGTGGGGAACATTGAGTAAATCTGAATATGAATTAGATATGTTAGTAAATTTTTGCCAATTTTCTTATATATGACAATGGTACTGCAGTCATATAGTACAATGTCTTTAGTTTTGGAAGATGCCTGCTGAAATATTTCATGGTAAAGTATCATAATACATATAGCCTATTTTGAAATAGTTTGGAGGGATAGGTACTGACAGATATAAATACAAATGTAGAGGCAGATACAGAGATAGGTAGATAGATGAACAAAATATGGCAAAATGTAAACAATTCTTGAATCCAGGTAGTAAGTGTATAGCTGTTCATTGCACCATGTAGCATTGCTTAAACTTTGGTATTTTTAAAAATTTTAATAATATAGAAAAATGTTTTAAAAATTGTTTAAGTTAACCATCTTTTGTCATCCTAACACCCATTCCACAGTAATCCCCAACCCTTCCTTCAACTCTGTCAACATCTTTTCTCATACTCTAAGTGAACTCATCCATTCTTTAAACACCATCCAGTATAGGTCATTCCCCCAAATCATCTCGGGTTCACACCTCACCACCAAACTCCTATATAGATAATATAAAAAATTAAGCATTCCACCTAGATATCTGGGGAAGGAAATGGCAACCCACTCCAGTATTCTTGCCTGGAAAATCCCATGGACAGAGGAGCCTGGCCGGCTACAGTCCATAGGGTTGCAAGAGTCGAACATGACTTAGCAAATAAACCACCACCACCACCACCTAGATATCACATATACATGTTGAGTTTGACAGATCTAAAAGTGAAGTCCTGATCCCACTACCAAATAAATTTTTCATCTCCCTGCATTCTTCAACTAACTATTTAACATCTTTTTAGAGCCAAGAACTTATATCAGAAATCCAGGTATCATTCTTGATTCTCATATCACCTTCTTCCTCCATTCACGTAATTAATAAATTCTATCACTTTGACCTCCAAAAGATAACTCAAGGCTCTGAATTGTTCCCCAGACTGTCACCACTACTCTGCTCCAACCAACATAATTATCCTTTCCTGACAATGGAGACCATTGTCAATACTTCCTTTCTTTCCCCTTTATAATACACGTTCCACAGATCATCCAAGCAATTTAAATATATATATATATATATATATATATATATATATATATATAAAATCTTTAAATTTCCTGATTCAAATAGAACAACTTCCCATCTCATTTACAACAAAGCACACCTACAATATTCGGACCTTAATGTCTGGCTTGGTCTTGCCTGGGGCCACCTCTCCCACTTCATTCCAAGCTTCTCTTCACCATTACTCATTGTTCTTCTCATATTAGCTTCCTTCTTGTGCTCAGAGATTGTTGAGCATTGTCTCCTCAGAAGTTGTGTCCACACTTTTTCATCTGCTTGACATGCACTTTATTTTTACTTATTAACAAATCCTCAAATAGCACTTACTATGTGTCTGGGCTCTTTTTAAAAGAGCTTTAAGAATATTGTTTCATTTTAATACTCACAACAATTCTATGAGGTAAGTTCTATTTATCATGTTTCCTTTAGAGATGAGAAAAATGAAGCATAACCAAGTGGAAAAATTGAAAAATTTTACATAGATCAGGTTATAGACTGAATTGTATCCCTCCATATCATATGTTAAAGCCTTACTTGTAAATGTGATGATATGTGGAATGAGGTGTTGGGAGATAACAAGGTTAAGATGTGGTCATGAGTGTGGGTCCTCATGGTGGCATTAGCAGCTTTATAAGGTAGGGGAGTAAGGGGTCAACTTTCTCTCTGCCACATGAGGACACAGCAAGAAGTCAGTGGACTGCAAACCATGAGTAGTCTCCTTACAGGAACCAATCATCCTGCACCCTGATCTTGGACAGCGCAGCCTCCATAATCATGGGAAATAAATGTCTGTTGTTTAGGCCACTCGGTCTATGCATTTTGTTAAAACAGATGGAGCAGACTAGCTCATAGTACAATTGACAGAACAATGTTTTGAATCCAAACTGCACTTTGAGCAACTCTAGTATGTTACCTTAGAGTCTTTTCTTCTGCAGGCTCAGATTAGTCTTTTAAACAAGGTCTTCTCTGAGTACCCTTTCTGCTTCATCTTAGCATCTTAGTGTTTCCTTCACTGTACTTTTCTCAAAGTGTAATGCATATCTCTTCATTGCTAGTGTTCATTTACCTTTTTGCTTACCTACTATATGACAGGCTCTGCTAGGTAATGGATGTACAATAATACCTGAGATAGACTTTGACCCTACTCACATAGAGCTTAGAGTCTAGATTTATCTCCTCTTTGCCATTTTATTCCAACATTGGAATCATAAACACCAGTGAAGAATGAATGCCAAATGGAGAGTTAAGACCAGATGAAATCTGGACAAACCAAAAGACAAGTTGTAGATGAGTATACAGCAAGGAGCTAGAGCTGATCTAGGTGGGGTCATGGTCAGGCTGCAGAGACAGGAGTAGAGAAAGCCAGGGAGATGCTAATGCAGAAGATCTGAGTAAAACTTTCCTCCTTCCCTTGAAAAAGGTTCTCATTTATTTAGTATCGGTTCATGTCAGGCAGAGCCTGAGGCAGACCTCAAACAGAAAGAGCATGATCTGATTGCTAAAAAGGTAGATGCCCCAGCAAGTGTAATGAACCATGATGGAAACTGAGATCTTGTCCCCATCTTTCAGAGACATGACATCAGTATTCTGCAGTACAGAATTAGTCCTGATTTAAGTATGCCTGATAAATGGATTTAATCCAGCAACCGAGCTGTTGTTCTTCTGAGGAGTCAGTGACCAAACATTTCCAGTTCAAGATGGGGTCTGTCATTTCTAAGAGGGCAAGAACTCAATTAAATGCAGCTCCAG
This sequence comes from Bos indicus, assembly GCF_029378745.1. NCBI lineage: Eukaryota > Metazoa > Chordata > Mammalia > Artiodactyla > Bovidae > Bos > Bos indicus. Next base: position 90,888,840 of record NC_091760.1, on the reverse strand, counting down.
CATACAATCTCAAGTTTGACCCCCTAACTGCCCTGATGTGTGAGCTTCTTAGGTGATGTGAAAAAGGAGGCATCGCTGATGAAAATCTTGTAGCTCTCAACTTTAGCAAGTGGTTCTCCAGTCTCAGGGACCTCAAACTTTTGTGAATACAGTCTACATGACAAACATTTTTCTATGCACTAAAGATGCAGAAGTAACACAAAACAGAGCATGCTGCTACTGTTATAAATCTCATATTCTAATGAGAGAGTAAACAAGAAAAATGAATAAACTCATTAATTTAAATCATGTCTGATAATAATAGTTTCCATAAAGAAAATAAAACAGAGTATTATGATAACAGAGTAATTTAGTGGTGTGAGGACTACTAGTTCTCCAAGGAATCCACCCTACTATAGAAGTAGAGTTGTACTGAGCGTATGGATGCCCAACAAACTTCATTTCCCAGGCTCACTTGAAGCAAGGGTGGTCATGTGATTATGTCCTCACCAATGAAGTAGGTGAGGAAATGACATGTTCCACTTTGGGTTCTAGACTTCCTCCATGCTCCCTCTCCTCTTCTCATTGGCTAGAAACTGAATGCAGAGATAGTCCAGCTCTAATTATTCCAATGATGACAATACTTCGGGTATAACAGACAGAAAAACATAAGAGGATCCTGGATACAAGAATGACCCAATGGAGTAGAATTTTCCAATAACCTGGACCAAGCACATCAATACTCTCAATATTATGTGAAAAATAAGCACCATCATGAGTCCATTTTTGAAGTAGCAGTTTAGCTTCCCCAAACTAGGCAATGAAGGCTTGGGTCAGAAATATTGGGATGAGCACAGGAGAGGGAATTTAGGAGATGAGGTCTGCATGATGGGAAGGAGTTAGCCATGTGACTATGCAGAAGTGAAGAAGAGCCAGCACTAACAATATCCAGAAAGAGCTTGGCAAACTCCTATTCACAATCTTGGTAAAACCCAGCTCCTACATTAACACCAAAACCATAGTTACTAGTAAACCTTTTGCAGAGGGCTAGGAGTTATGTCATGGAGGACTTTAAAGGTTGAAGGTGAAGATTATAAAGTAAGCCCAGACACAGGCCAGATCTAAGGCATTTTCTAGAAGTATATAGCTTCCATAAGTCAAAAGGTCAAAAGCAAGTGGACAACTGATGTCAGGACAAACAGAAGTATCAGGAGACATGGCAAGCAGTTTGGTCATACACTAAGTGGTAGGATAAACCAGCTCTGGTTTATCTTACCACTCAAGACATTTTTAGTAATTTACTCATTCAACAAAGATTTTTTCTTAATTAAGACACTGTATTTGTGTGTGTGTGATGGTTTCTTTCAGAATGATGTACCCAGATCTTTTCTTGTTCCCCAGAGTGATAATGTATTGCTGTATTTTTGCCTTAACATGTGTTGAAAACTGTTTCTTTGTTTGTCATTCAAGTAACATCCACTGACCCACACAGAGTGGTGTGTATGTGCCTGAGATTTCAAGCAGATTCACAAAAACAAGTGCAGAGAGATAGGAGAAAGGAAAGAGGGATTTACTGCTAAAGAGAGAATGCTCTCTTCTAAGGGTTTTTCAGGCTTCCCAAGTAACTCAGCAGTAAAGAATCCGCCTGCCAATGCAGGAGATGTGAGTTCAATCCCTGGGTCAGGAAGATCCCCTGGAGAAGGAAATGGAAAACCCACTCCAGTATTCTTGTCTGGGAAATCCCATGAACAGAGGAGCATGGTGGGCTACAGTTCAAAGAATCACATAGAGTTTGGCATGACTTAGCAGCTAAACAATAACCATAATGATGATTTTTCAAGCACCTTTAAGATACACATGAAAATCATTTTCTGAAAAGTGCTAAGACCTTTAAAGAATGATGGATGAAGGCAGAAATGCAAAGGCCTATGAGAATAATTAAGAACCAAGTGATCCAGAGGTGCAATGAAGCAGAATAGAGCAAACTGAAAGCCACACTAGGGAAGTCAGAAGATGAAAAAGTCTGCACCTGTGTCTAGTTTTACATGTTTCTCTTTGGGGCCTAAGTCTAGGATGACTAATATAAAACCTACAGGCAAAAATAAGTAGAAACACCAGGGAGATATGTATAACAAGCACCTTTAAGATATGTATAATAGGTATGTATAACAAAGAAAGAGCTTGCCATATAAATTCATTTCTTTTTTTTATACCTTCAGTGAAGGTGGAGAAAATATTTGTTAATCACAGCACCGTTTTTAAACAAAGGCCAATGGGCTTAACATCACGCATCTGTCATGCAGGACTGCTGCGTTACCATTTTTCCTCTTCTGTTAGAATGAAAAAAAATTTTTTTTTTTCTCCAGGTAGTCGAGAGTTTTATAAAACACTAGGAGATCTAATTGGAAGTATTGTTGTGACTTCCTGCTCTGCCTATCACCACAGAAGCTCTGGGTCTAGCAGACATGGCATGTGATCCTTCCCTTCAGCCCATCGTTGGAAAATTCCACTTGAGGAGGAGGTGGAGGGAAACTGCCACTCTGTTCTTTCCCGCAGAGTAAAAGGGAAGGCGGTCTCCAGGCTGCTGAGAAGCACCATTACTTTCTACTGGGTTAACTGTCTTGTCACTCCATCTAATACAAATCCTTCAAAGCTCCCCCCTTTCCCCTCAGGATCTAGTAAAAACTCCAGAACATGGTTTAGAAAAGCCTATATCCCTGTCTGCCTCTCTCAGCCCCATCTCTCTGCATCCTCACCCTACATTCTTGCTTTCTGGTCATGTGGAACTACTCCAGAAATTCTCGGGAAACAACACATACAAGTTGCCCTTTCTCCTCTCTTGCTTCTTGGGTTCCCCTTCTCTTGCCCCAGAAAACTCTCCTATTCATTCTTCGGCCCTCACCTGAAGCCCCATTTCCTCCGAGAAGCAGCCCCACACACTACTGCAGCTCAGGGACTGCCCCTCCCTCACCCAGGCATTCATGACTCAGTGTCACCTGCGTTGTGATACACACACACACGTCTGTACCAGAACCACCTCGTGCATCTGCTTCCTCTTTGGCTCTGTGAGGGCAGGTTTGCTTCTCATGTTCCAGTGATCCATCAGCATTCAGCTCAGTGTTAGGTAAACATAAGGCAACCAATAAATATCTATTCAGAGAATACATTTAATTTGAAAAAATAAAGTCAATAAAGATTATTTTTAGGTACCAAGAAATCAGCTATATACATACATACATCCCCTCCCTCTTGAACATCCCTTCCACACGCTTCCCCCATCCCAGCCATCTAGGTCATCACAGAGCACCACACTGAGCTCCCACAAGCTATCTAGTTTACACGTGGTAGTGTATATATGTCAACACTACTCTCTCAATTCGCCCCACCCTTGCCTTACCTACGTGTGTGTCTACAAGACCATTCTCCATGTCTGCATATCATTTGGTACTGATGAGCCTGTTTTCAAGGAGGGATGTTCAAGAGGGAAGGGATGTATATATGCAAATAGCTGACTCATGCTGTAGTACAGCAGAAACTAACACAACATTGTTAAGCAATTATTCTCTAATGTAAAAAAAAAATTTTTTTAATAAAATTAAATTAAAAAAAAAGAGAGCCTCAAATCAAATTTCTAAGTGCTCTCTCTCAGTATGCCCAGATTTGGTGTCTCCTGAATCATGCCTTACTTGTTCTTGCTTATTTTTACAACAGTTTTTTTTTTTTTTTTTTTAAGGCAACCCTATGGCCCTACTAAAATTTAATTTCTTTGTTTGTGGAATTTGATTAAATCATTCGCTTGATGCAAATTTAAATAGCAAATATTAAGGCAAAACTGCATAATATATTTTCTGAGAAGATCATGAGAACCTTACAAAATCACCTTTATGTAACTCTGCTAAAGAGGAAATAGAGATTATCTCCAAAAGTCTTTTGACTCATAAATTGTTAGCTCTGCTTTTAAATTAATTCCAGAAATTGACACAGAGTTGTAAGGTTAAGTAACTAAGATACCAAAGGACGTGTGTCTAGCATGTTTTCTTTAGGTAAACTTGGCCCAGTTCATTTATAAATACATTTTCTATCACATGCTTGGAGAAGCTGATGGGAGAGGCCTCCAGCTGAGTCAAGACAAACCAGGAGCCACCATGACAATTCCCACCTTCCACGCTTCCTCAGGAAATTTCTGTAGCTTATTCAGGTCCTTTCACATATTGTAGAAAGCCATTCATTTTAAAAAGGAAGAAATAAGCATAAAATGAGAGAGCTGGTAGGAGTCCCGCTAAACTCAAGATGTGCTATTTTAAAATAATGATCTTTACATAGGAGGCTACCATCCTCAGTCCTCTTTCCATTCATTCAATCAGCATTCACAGAGCACTTCCTCTGCTCAAGGTGCTGAGGATTCCAAACAACTAGCTGCATCCTTATTCTTGAGATGTTCAAAGACCATCATACACATCCTTAAAGATAATAATCAGTAAATGGGGAGTATCAGAAGAAGATTCAGTCAGTCAGTTCAGTCACTCAGTCGTGTCTGACTCTTTTCGACCCAATGAATCACAGCACACCAAGCCTCCCTGTCCATCACCAACTCCTGGAGTTCATTCAAACTCATGTCCATCGAGTCATGATGCCATCCAGCCATCCCATCCTCTGTTGTCCCCTTCTCCTCCTGCCCCCAATCCCGCCCGGCATCAGGGTCTTTTCCAGTGAGTCAACTCTTCACACGAGGTGGCCAAAGTATTGGAGTTTCAGCTTTAGCATCAGTCTTTCCAATGAATACCCAGGACTGATCTCCTTTAGGATGGACTGGTTGGATCTCCTTGCAGTCCAAGGGACTCTCAAGAGTCTTCTCCAACACCACAGTTCAAAAGCATCAATTCTTTGGTGCTCAGCTTTCTTCACAGTCCAACTCTAACATCCGTACATGACCACTGGAAAAACCATAGCCTTGGCTAGACGGACCTTTGTTGGCAAAGTAATGTCTCTGCTTTTCAATATGCTATCTAGGTTGGTCATAACTTTCCTTCCAAGGAGTAAGCATCTTTTAATTTCATGGCTGCAGTCACCATCTACCATGATTTTGGAGACCAGAAAAATAAAGTCTAACACTGTTTCCACTGTTTCCCCATCTATTTCCCATGAAGTGATGGGACCAGATGCCATGATCTTCGTTTTCTGAATGTTGAGCTTCAAGCCCACTTTTTCACTCTCCACTTTCACTTTCATCAAGAGGCTCTTTAGTTCCTCTTCACTTTCTGCCATAAGGGTGGTGTCATCTGCATATCTGAGGTTATTGAGATTTCTCCCGGCAATCTTGATTCCAGCTTGTGTTTCTTCCAGCCCAGCGTTTCTCATGATGTACTCTGCATATAAGTTAAATAAGCAGGGTGACAATATACAGCCTTGACGTACTCCTTTTCCTATTTGGAACCAGTCTGTTGTTCCATGTCCAGTTCTAACTGTTGCTTCCTGACCTGCATACAGGTTTCTCAAGAGGCAGGGCAGGTGGTCTGGTATTCCCATCTCTTTCAGAATTTTCCACAGTTTATTGTGATCCAACAGTCAAAGGCTTTGGCATAGTCAATAAAGCAGAAATAGATGTTTCTCTGGAACTCTTTTTCTTTTTTGATGATCCAGCGGGTGTTGGCAATTTGATCTCTGGTTCCTCTGCCTTTTCTAAAACCAGCTTGAACATCAGGAAGTTAATGGTTCACGTATCACTGAAGCCTGGCTTGGAAAATTTTGAGCATTACTTTACTAGCGTGTGAGATGAATGCAATTGTGCGGTAGTTTGAGCATTCTTTGACTGCCTTTCTTTGGGATTGGAATGAAAACTGACCTTTTCCAGTCCTGTGGCTACTGCTGAGTTTTCCGAATTTCCTCACATATTGAGTGCAGCACTTACACAGCATCATCTTTCAGGATTTGAAATAACTCAACTAGAATTCCATCACCTCCACTAGCTTTGTTCGTAGTGATGCTTCCTAAGACCCACTTGACTTCACATTCCAGGATGTTCACACCATCATGATTATCTGGGTCATGAAGATCTTTTTTATATAGTTCTTCTGTGTATTCTTGCCACCTCTTCTTAATATCTTCTGCTTCTGTTAGGTCCATACCATTTCTGTCCTTTATTGAGCCCATCTGTGCATGTAATGTTCCCTTTGTACCTCTAATTTTCTTGAAGAGATTTCTAGTCTTTCCCATTCTGTTGTTTTCTTCTATTTCTTTGCAGTAATCACTGAGGAAGGCTTTCTTATCTTTCCTTGCTATTCTTTGTAATTCTGCATTCAGATGCTTATATCTTTCCTTTTCTCCTTTGCTTTTCACTTCTCTTCTTTTCACAGCTATTTGCAAGGCCTCCTCAGACAGCCATTTTGCCTTTTTTTGCATTTCTTTTCCACAGGGATGATCTTGATCCCTGTCTCCTGTACAATGTCACGAACCTCCACCCATAGTTCATCAGGTACTCCATCTATCAGATCTAGTCCCTTAAATTTATTTCTCACTTCCACTGTATAATCATAAGGGATTTGATTTAGGTCATACCTGAACAATCTAGTGGTTTTCCCCAATTTCTTCAATTTAAGTCTGAATTTGGCAATAAGGAGTTCATGATTTCTTGAACTAGAGCCTAGGGATTAGATTACAGAAGCGCGCCAGCTGCGACGGACAGCACAGAAGTGTGGCTGAGAGGAGCTACCCCTCGCCCAAGGTCAGGGGCGGCGACCGAGAGTGCCAGGATGCGTCAGCACAGGAGCGTCTGAGAGGAGCTACCCCATGTCTGAGGTCAGGGGAGGCAGCCAAGAGGAGCAACCCCACATCCAAGGAGCGGTGGCTGCACGGGCACAGGAGGGCCCAGAGGAGCTACTCCATGTTCAAGGTCAGGAGGGGCAGCCATGAGGACACATCCCTCATCCAAGGTAAGGAGCCACGGCTGCACTTTGCTGGAGCAGCCATGAAGAGATACCCCAGACCAAAGTAAGAGAAACCCAAGTAAGATGGTAGGTGTTGCAAGAGGGCATCAGAGGGCAGACACACTGAAACCATAGTCACAGAAAAATAGCCAATCTGATCACGTGGACCACAGCTTTGTCTAACTCAATGAAACTAAGCATGCCGTGTGGGGACACCCAAGATAGACTGGTCATGGTGGAGAGATCTGACAGAATGTGGTCCACTGAAGAAGGGAATGTCAAACCATTTCAGTTTTCTTGGCTTGAGAACCCCATGAACAGTATGAAAAGGCAAAATGATAGGATTCTGAAAGGGGAACTCCCCGGGTCGGTAGGTGCCCAATATGCTACTGGAGATCAGTGGAGAGATAACTCCAGAAAGAATGAAGTGATGGAGCCAAAGCAAAACAATACCCAGTTGTGGATGTGACTGGTAATAGAAGCAAGGTCCCATGCTGCAAAGAGCAATATTGCACAGGAAACTGGAATGTCAAGTCCACGAATCAAGGCAAATTGGAAGTGGTCAAACAAGAGATGGCAAGCGTGAATGTCAACATTCTAGGAATCAGCAAACTAAAATGGACTGAAATGGGTGACTTTAACTCAGATGACCATTATATCTACTATTGTGAGCAGGAATCCCTTAGAATAAATGGAGTAGCCATCATGGTCAACAAAAGAGTCCAAAGTGCAGTACTTGGATACAATCTCAAAAACGACAGAATGATCTCTATTCATTTCCAAGGCAAATCATTCAATATCACGGTAATCCAAGTCTATGCCCCAACCAGTAAAGCTGAAGAAGCTGAAGTTAAATGGTTCTATGAAGACCTACAAGACCTTTTAGAACTAACACCTAAAAAAGATGTCCTTTTCATTATAGGGGACTGGAATGCAAAAGTAGGAAGTCAAGAAACACCTGGAGTAACAGGCAAATTTGACCTTGGAATATGGAATCAAACAGGGCAAAGGCTAATAGAGTTCTGCCAAGAGAATGCACTGGTCATAGCAAACACCCTCTTCCAACAACACAAGAGAAGACTCAACACATGGACATCACTAGATAGTCAACACTGAAATCAGATTGATTATATTCTTTGCAGCCAAAGATGGAGACGCTCTATACAGTCATCAAAGACAAGTCTGGGAGCTGACTGTGGCTCAGATCATGAACTCCTTATTGCCAAATTCAGAAGAAGATTATGACTGTACTATTATCTACAGATGTAGATTTTGGCTTTGAATAACCCACTACTGTGTTATCTTGCCAACATTTATATATATACTCCCTTCCCACTGAAATCTAAGTATCTATATAGCTAAGAACTTATACTGCTTTTATATCATACATTGCTTCTTTAAAATTTACCAAGACTCACAGAAATAAATGCACTTTGCATTGATTCAATGACACATATACAGCTATAAACCTATGTATACACCTACAACAAATGTTTCACAAATATATACCTATCATTACTATGTCAGTGCATTTTATTATTTTTTATTTTATAATATTCTATTCTAGTTTATTTCTTTTAAATAAACAAACATACATACACACATACACTGATCATAAATTGATAATGATTTACAATGGTTTGAATAAAACTATTTCAAAAAATTTTTAAAAGGTCTGCAAAGTATTAGCAAAATATGTACAATGATACATGGCAAAGGATACTTGAAGTATATCACATGGTTAGAGGTCATACAGCATAAATATTAGAATTCAGGGTCATAAGACACCTATGAACTTAAATTCAGGCTCCACGAATCACTGGCCATGTAATTCTGAACAAGTTATTTAACCTCTTTAATCCTCAATGTTCTCATACTGAAAATGGTGAAGAGTTCCTACCTGTCAGGAGAGTAGAAGAGATCATGCATGTTAAATAATTTACTACAGCACAAAGCATATGATAAGTACTTAATAAATATTAAACTCTAAAAAAAAAAAACTACCCAAAGACATGAAAATATGAATTGAGAGGAAAATTAAAAGTAAGTTGCCTTTGGCCAGCTTCAACAAGCTATCGGGGGATGGAGGCGAGGATTCAAGTGGAGTGTTCACAAACTAAGCAAATATTTCAGGGGCTAAGGAGATATTAGCACACGCTACCAAGGCAGACAGTTTTCTCTTGAGCTGCAGAAAAAAATAGTATCCATTTATTTAATATGGTTTAAAATGAAAGTCGCTCAGTTGTGTCCAACTCTCTGTGACCACATGGACTATACAGTCCATGGAATTCTCCAGGCCAGAATACTGGAGTGGGTAACCATTCCCTTCTCCAGGGTATCTTCCCAACCCAGGAATTGAACCCAGGTCTCTAGCATTGCAGGCAGATTCTTTACCAGTTTAGCCACCAGGGAAGCCCAATATGGCTTAAATATGGTCCAAAAAAGAGGAAGATGAGGAAAAAATGGAATAGATAATGTTTTGGAGATTCCTCCAAGTCCTACAATCCTACAGAGGAAGTCTAACAAATGAATCAAGAGCAGATACACAGGACACAATGCCTCCCAGTGCTACATCCAGATAGCTAAACCAAAGCCTGACACCTGCAGGCTTACCATAGGGCTTATTTAAACAACACAGGCATCACAGTGGCATTCTGACCTGGATTATGCTCACTGTCTACCCTGTCATCTGTGATCCCTTGGCTGTAAAGACTCATCCAAAATGTAAGGCAGATCAGGCTGTCTACCATGGCCCCTTGTTTGGGAACGTGCCACACAGAACATTCTCAGGCTCTTTGGCAAAGCAAGCTTAACAACTGTACTTTTAAACTTTCCTAAAGCTCAACCATTCATCTTATTTCATCATTTTCCTCACCCATAAGAGCTCTTTGCTTCTTGACCTGCATACAGGTTTCTTAGGAGGCAGGTAAGGTGGTCTAATATTCCCATCTCTTTAAGAATTTTCCACAGTTTGTTGTGATCCACACAGTTGAAGAAGATTCTTGAGAGCCCCTTGGACTGCAAGGAGATCAACCAGTCAATCCTAAAGGAAATCAGTCCTGAATATTCATTGGAAGAACTGATGTTGAAGCTGAAGCTCCAATACTTTGGCCACATGATGCAAAGAACTCACTCATTGGAAAAGACCCTGATACTGGGAAAGATTGAAGGCAGAAAGGGATGACAGAGGATGAGATGGTTGGATGGCATCACCAACTAGATGGACATGAGTTTGAGCAAGCTCCGGGAGTTGGTGATGGACACGGAAGCCTGGAGTACTACAGTCCACGGGGTCGCAAAGAGTTGGACATGACTGAGCAACTGAACCAGACTGAACTGATAAGAGCTTGAGGTACCCCAGAATTGGTTGACAGGACTAAGAGACGATTTCTGCAGGACATTTTGTACATAGTTTCCAAAAAGCAATGGTAAATAACTTAATAATCTCAAAGTAGTGTGGATGGGGTGGGGATGTAGCTGTAACTTGCATCCCCCAAATTCTAAGTAAGTTAAATGATGAGGGAATATAGCTCACTTTCTGCATATACATAACAATTTGGTACTGGATGGAGCTGGTTACAGAGAAGCCCTGACGAGGATGCGCCCAGTGAATTGCGACCCACTTGCCCACAAGAGTTTAATGGGAACTGGCCTTTGGGACCTGCCATCAATGTTGGAGAATAAATAAACAAATGCAAAAAATACAATTATACTATGTTCACTGAATTTAACGGGCAAACAGCAAGGATTCAGCACAGAGCTATACGATGCATAAGCAGTCAGAGACAGAAACTACATGCCCATTCAGCTAGAAACAGGTTCTGGCTGCTACTTAAAATACCAGCAGTGTGTCTACCACGTCACTAATGTGTTTTCAAACTGCTCAGGTAGCCAGATAAATCACTCTGTGGCTTTCCCTTGCTGCTTATGGATTGACAGTGTTTATAAACAGCTGTGTTAACATCTTCCGAATCCAAGGTAATGTTCCTGTGGCACTGAAAAGTTTTTATAGTTCATACATCAAGCAATGGACAGGCAGGTCTTTTTGTTCAAATGGCTGTGTTTCTAGCATCTGGATTATGACAAAAGCCAATAAGTCCTTTTTTGTAGCCAGTGGTAATAAGTGGCCGTAGTCTAACCCAGCCATAATACAAAGGATCGCCAAACAGCTTTTAGCTCCCCTACCTGGGTATTTGCAACAGTAGAACAAAGAGCACACATCTTAGGTCTCAAGACCCTTCACCATCTGAGCCCTGACTGCCCTTCCACCAACCCACTTCCTCGCCTAGCACTTGACTCTATGCCACACTGAACTAGTCACTGTGCCTTAAGCAGACTGTGCTCTCCAGAGCCTTTGACCCTGAGCATGAGCCAGCAAGTGCTTTGCTAAAATGCCATCTACCTGGAGGATGACCACGTGTTTTAAACCCCCAACTGTAAGATTTCCTAGAAGTCTTATACTTCTCCCCCAGGCAGAACTTATAGACTTTTAAAATCACAAGCTAGATTGCAAGACTCTTTTTTAAATTTATTTATTTTTAATTGAAGGATAGCAGTTTTACAATTGGAGAAGGAAATGGCAACGCACTCCAGTATCCTTGCCTGGAGAATCCTGTGGACAGAGGAGCCTGGTGGGCTGCTGTCCGTAGGGTCGCATAGAGCCAGACAGGACTGAAGCGACTTACCATGCATGCATGCATTGCAGAAGGAAATGGCAACCCACTCCAGTGTTCTTGCCTGGAGAATCCCAGGGATGTGGGGAGCCTGGTGGGCTGCTGTCTATGGGGTTGCACAGAGTCAGACATGACTGAAGTTACTTAGCAGCAGCAGCAGTTTTACAATATTGTGCTGGTTTGTGCCATACATCAACATGAATCTGCAATAGGTATACATACATCCCCTCCCTCTGGAACCTCCCTCCCACCTCCCACCCCATACCACCCATCTAGGTTGTCTCAGAGAATTGGTTTCAACTCCCTGCATCATACAGCAAATTCCCACTGGCTATGTATTTTACAAATGGTAGACTGCAAGCCTCTTGCAGACAGGAAACATCCCAAGACATCTGCATCTCCACTGTAGCCAGAACGGTGTCTGGCATGGGGTGGGAATACAACAAAGGACTGTCAGGAGTAGAATTTTCAGAGGAGGGCTCTTCTTTCCAAAAACACAGGAGGAAGAACTGCAGAACTGACAAGAAGAAAAGCGAATGTGGAAGGCTAGCTACCTGATGGAACACCGTGGCAATCTCAAGAAGGCTGACGTTTATCCTTCCTTTGGTTGCAGTTGCATTATGCTTGGAAGTGGCCACTATCAGGCAACATAAAACCATTAGTTATGGTCCAAGAAGGGCTTCCACAGATCTCTTTCTGTCTGCATCCTAGATTTGCATACAAACACATAATTTGCAACATATTCTCAGAGATTCTTAAAGCTCAAAAAAAACTACAGACCACTATCCAAATTTTATATTTTTAGTTTACATTTGGACAAGCCAGGAAATGTATTTCATCAGGTTGATGACATTTAGGAGAATCAAAGTGATAGGTAAGAATTTTTTAAATCACTTCAATGTACCGCTTTACTCAATGTAAAGTCATGTTCCTTATGTACTTATGTACAGTTTCCATGATACTAGTAAAAATATATAACAAGTCAGTCAGGGTCTGTTAAATGCTTATTGTGTGTCCAACAATGTCACATTGGGAAGCTTGCTTTCTGGTAAGTCACACAAAAAGAACTATTTTTAAAATAGGAAATAAGAAAAGCCACATATCTGCCAGATTTGGGGGTTCACATAATAAATGTAGGAGCCAGACATGGAGCTTGCTGTAGGCAGGGAAATTTTCCCAGAAGACCTTGGGAAGGGCACCTTCTCCACAGAGGGCTTTATGGGGCAAAAGGTATTTCAACTAGGAGGCAAACTGATAAACAGATATTGGGTTTAAATCAGAAGGTCTAACTTGTAGGCATAGTGTTGCCTCTTACTGGCTGTGTGACTTTGGACCACTCAGTTATTTTCTATGCCTCTGCTTCTGCACCAGTCCCCTGGAGATAATATCTCTGCCTAGCCTCTCTCCCTGATACATTGGCAAGACTCAGTCAAGATAAAATCAGTGAAAGCATTTTCTAAATTATAAATCACTCTACTGTCAGATGTGAAAACATTATTGGAAGTGGTCGAGTCAGGTACACAGAATAGTCTGTGGCACAAGACATGTTTTTACTGAGTCTGTTTTGTTTGGTTTTCTTGGCTCTGAGCTATCCAATCCAAGGTCCTTTATATGTTCATTTAATACTATTTCTTGTCAGACTTCTCATACATAAAATTGTAGATGCAACCAGCCCAAGAACTACAGGCAGACTGCTAGGGTTATTTTCCCAATGGGCAAACAAAAGAATGGTAACTTCATTCTAGCCCCAAACAGGCAGACTTTCTTGTTAAGGACTCTCCCAGAAGTGGAGGCATTCAGCATCCACATCATTTTTTCTTTCAAAGCCTCTCCCCTGAGCCCCGTGCAGCTTGTCCATGGTACACAATTCAGAATCACCCGACCACTTAGGACACTGGGATCTGGAGGCTGTGGCAAATGTATTTCACATTCAAGAGGAGAAGCATCAGCAGGCACAACATTTAATATTGCTCTGCGCCTCCACAGGATCGGGGACTTAGACTCTTCATTTCAGCTTCACTGGTTAGACTGCAATGTGAACAAGAGTGTGCAGCGATGCAGTGTGTCGGGTCCTCGTCTGTGTCAGGCAGCAGTTTCATCATCAGCAGGGAAGCATTAAGTGAACCCCAGGGATAGCATATGTATTGTATTTAGAGGAGGGGGTGAAAATCCATCAACTCTATGTAACTTAAAAGGTTTTCACGCTGTTCGCAGGAAGCTATCAGCTTAGATTCCTTTGTCCCAGTAAAAAGAGAAAATGGTTCCAGGAAAGAAAGATGGATTTAAAATAGTGGTTAACCACAGAGTGAACTTAAGTGATAAAGGAAGACAGATAGGATAATGGACATCGCCCAGCAGGTTGGAGGACCACACATTACTTTGCATTTGCAGAAGAGCAGGCTTTGGGAATGATGAGCTAGATACACATTCAAATGAATCTTCTTATTGCCTTTGATGACACGATCTTTTAGTCCCTCCTTGTCTGTTCCCAGTTGTCTCCTATCACAGGAGAATTACATTCGGTCTTTATCCCAGCAAAGCATAAACTTGAGGGGAGAGAAAGGACAAACAAAATGGGGTGGGTGAGAAGGAGGAGGAGAGATGAGTCAAGATTTCATTATGCAGGTCAGATGTGCACTCTTGAGCCATAAATAAATAAACAAAGAGAGTACCCAGACTCTCTTCACATAACAAGTGATTGTAACTCCATTTAACCCTACAGTCTCTTTGCCTGATTTACTTGGTGTTCCCTTGTTGCTGTTCGGAAGCTAAGTCATGTCTGACTCTTTGCACCCCCACGGACTGCAGCACACCAGGCTTCCCTGTCTTTCACTATCTCCTGGAGTTTGCTCAAACTCATGTCCATTGAGTAGGTGATGCCATCCAACCATCTCATCTTCTGTCACCCTCTTCTCCTTCTGCCCTCAATCTTTCCCAGCATCAGGATCTTTTCCAGTGAGTCGGCACTTTGCATCAGGTAGCCAAAATATTGGAGCTTCAGCGTCAGTCCTTCCAATGAATATTCAGGGTTGATTTTCTTTAGGATTGACTGATTTGATCTCCTTGCTGTCCAAGGGACTCTCAAGAGTCTTCTCCAGCACCACAGTTCAAAAACTGCAGTTCTTCAGTGCTCAGCCTTCTTTATGGTCCAACTCTCACAGCCATACATGATTACTGGAAAAACCATAGCTTTGACTATACAGACCTCTGTCAGCAAAGTGATTTCTCTGCTTTATAATACGCTATGTTCGTCATAGCTTTTCTTCCAAGGAGAAAGCATCTTTTAATTTTGTGGCTGTAGTCACCATCCACAGTGATTTTGGAACCCAAAAAAAGTAAGTGAATTTGTTCAATTTCCAGCCACCAGCCTTTTATTTCAGCTGCACCTTCTGTTTGCCATATCCTCTTGTTCTGAAAGCACCTACTAAAATCTCCCTCCCTCAGCCGAGCGAAGGTGAGCCCAAGTGCTACATTCTCCAAGAGCTTTCTCACATTCTGTCACTTGGAATGCATCTCTCCAGGAAATCGCTCTCTACCTATACTTAGTTCAGTGTATGTGGTTTAGAACTGTAATCTGTGGAAACGTTTAGATCCCCCCACCAAACATGAGCTGTGAGGGCGAACACTCTGCCTTACTCATCCTGAGCATCAGGCAGTTGGCACACCGCTGGAGCACAGTGTGCATTGCTATGCTGGGGTACAAACCACACAAATATACAAATGTAGGCAGCACACAACTTGGAGCCCTGAATCTTAACCAATCCATGCATGAGACTAGCTTGCTACTCTTCCCGCCTCTTCTGTCTTGTCCAGGAAGGGCTTTGTCTCTGAGCTCCCACCCAGTCTCCACCCCTACAACTACCTCTTCTAACCTGGAGATGTTTAAACTCCATCTGGTAAGTTTGTCAGTAACTGCTTTTGGAAGATTGCCTAACCTAAAAATCCATTCAAAGATCACATAGGCAACTGACGCTTACTCTCACCTTTAATTAATGATTACAAGCATGTCCACAACCTTTAGAATTTGCCAAAAGTTTTGCCTACTAAATATTTATAAAGTTTATTGAGTGCATGGTTTGTTGTAAAAAATGTACGTGTATTAACATATCCTTATAAAACACCTATATGATAATAATATTGTTCCCACTTTACAGATAAGGTAAACTGAGGCCCAGAGAGTTAAAGTAACTTGCTGAAGTTCTCGTTGCTCATAAGCAGTGGAACCAGGCTCTGAACCTTAGATATCTACCTTCAGAGTCTATGCTTTCAATGGTGACACAGATGGAGGAGTCAAGCTTTCTGAAACTCAGATACCAACACAGGAAAAAACTAGTTTTGAAATTGTATATGATGCCAAAGCTGAACTCAGGACCTGGAAGCTAAAGACTAGAGACAGTAGGGCCTGCTTTTTGCAGTATGCCCAGACCAAGCTTAATGGAGAGAGATTTATTCCATTTCCAATTACTTCCAACTATTTATGAGATTGAGGGGAGCAATTAATTATGAGAACATTTGTTTACTTGAATACCAACATGTATTTCTGAATAAAAATGAAACTTAAATGATAGTAGAGAAATACATAAAGACCCTTTGCTAACACTCAGAAATTAGCTAAATTAAAGTTCAAGATCTTCCCAGAATTTTTGCTCCTTGAAAAATATAAGTTTTCCTGGAAAGAAAGAGACTTCGCCTCAAGAATGATGTAATAGATCAATACAGGATGGGTACACCATTCTGCTGAGAAAAGCAGTTCCCTGCATGCGGCCTTTTGACCCTACTGGGCCAAGTAAGTATAAACCTTGGGCCTGAGAAACATCCTCACCAAGAGACGAGTCCTCAGGGCCTTGCTGAATCTGCCACCTTGTGCAGGAAGAACTTCCCTGTGCTCCTCTGTTCTGCCTAAGCATGCACATCATACAGCATATGGCCAGCCCCACTGTTTCCTCTGTCCCCCTTGGGGAGGGGACAGGGGCTGAGTAGATCAACCAAACTATACGAGCTGCCCAGCAGGATCTGCTGGCTGTAGGCAACCTATACACCGGGGGTGATTTTGCTCCGCCTCTTCTCCACATGGTAGCTCTGTGGTAAAGAATCTGCCTGCAATGCAGGAGACGTGGGTCGGGGTTGAGAAGATCCCCTGGAGGAGGAAATGTCAACCCAAACCCACTCCAGTATTCTTGCCTGGAGAATCCCATGGACAGAGGAGCCCAGCAGGCTACAGTCAGTCCATGAGGTCTCAAAGAGTCAGACATGACTGAGCACACATGTAGTTCTCCACTTAAGCAAAACATATCCCACCCAGTGCTTGACTGCAGTGACTGCAGTGTGTTTTCTTTGGAGACCCCGATACCAACATGCACTGGGCAGCAGGGCTCAGACTTCTACTAATAACAGGCACCAACACCACTTACTCTACACACACCTCCTTCCTGGGACCCCATTTGCACAGGCTTCCCGTGTCGTTTCTTCTAAGGGGCCTGCCCCTCACCCACCCACAGTCCCCTTCCCGGGCCTTTTCCTCATTAGATCCTCTTGGTTCTTCAAAACTCATCTCAAACACCTTCTCCTAAACCATCACTGCACCTGAGATGCCCCTCCCAGGTGCTCCCACAGACCCAGTTCACACCACAGTCATAGCAACCATGTCCAGGTACACTAACCCACTCACTTAACAGCCTGTCTCTCTAGACTGTGAGCTCCTGGGAGAAGGTCCCATGCATCATTCAGGTTTTCTTACCAGGATCTGATGCTATGCCTGCCACACTCTAGGCATTTGTGCCTTCATCCAAGACACATGTACGAACTGTCTAATGTGTTGTAGGCTATGCTAGGCTTAGTATACCACATGAACAAAACCATGCATAATCCCTGCCTTCATGAAACTTATAATTTTGGGGGAAACACCTATCAACAAAATAATCACAGCCAAGTGAGCCAATGTCAAGATATAACCAGGATGACTGTCAAAGTGAGTAGTACTCAGGGTATATAATTGAGAAAACTGAAATCAAATAAAGACAAACACTTTAGCAAAGAAGATTGAGGAGTTTCCCTGAAGAAGCAGCCACTGAGCTAAGTCTGATGAAAGAATGAGGAAGCGTGTTCCAGACAGAGGAAACCTCAGGGGTAGGGGAAGGGATGGACAGTGTCTTCTGCAGAGGCTGAGCAAGCCGAGCAGACACGGCAAGCGGTGCACAGTGAGAGCAGAGGACGGAGAGAGTAAAGACCAGGTCCTGCAACAGGCTCTGCAGAACCGAGAATTCTGTTCTTCACCCTAACATCACTAGGAAACACATCATCAAAAATCACACTGAGTTGCAAGACGATTTTTCTGCTGCATTGTGGACAGAGAGGGAGTGGCTAGGTGGGGAGATAGGACATTTGGATGTGGGGTGATCAGTGAGGAGATGCCGGCAGTGGCCACTAGAAGGTGACCTGGACTGAAATGGTGACCATGAGATGGAGACTAATGGATGGATCCAAGAGATACCTAAGTGGTAAATACCTGAGTATTGGTGACAGACTTGAATTCACTCGATAGGTATGTGTCCAGTGGGTAAAGTGGTGGAAGAAAAATAGTAATTTGGGGTGATTACTAAGAACCCTGCACATCTGAGAACACCAAACACTGCCAGGGAGTTAAGTTTAAGAAGGGGATCCTCTTCCCGAGACAACGCCCATGAGAGCAGTGAACTCAGCAATGAGGTATCCCTAACCTAACACAATGTTTGCTCTTTCAGGGCTGTTTCCATCCACGGTTTCCAGTGAGTGACCTTGCAGAGGCCTCAATGAAGCTGCTATTCTTGTCAACAAGGGGATAGGAACAGGAGGCTCGGGCTGAGGGTGTTGTATGTCACAAGTGAAGCCTCAGCTATAGCTCCAGTGAAATGTCTGTGATTCATGTCCTCATCTACCACCTTCCAGGACCTTTCAGGGCACAGCTGTGGTGCTCTGCTTTCTTTCTTGAAAAAACAAAAATGGTTTCTTAGAAACCATCACCACCATTGCTTCCCTGCACACCCTGTCTCCCATTATAAACACAATATATGTTAATTGACTTGGGAAATGCAGAACAACATAAAAAAGAAAACAAAAATTTTCCATAACTTCCCCAATAGGAGAAAAACACAATATCATCTGGAGAACAGTTAACAGTCCTAGTTAAAATCATAGGCTCTATAGTTAGATACGAATTTTGACCTGTATCCTAAGAGTCCTGGGAAATCAAATAATCAGATTTTTGTTTCAAGGAGATTTGTCTGCTGCTGTATGAATACAGAATGAATGAATGGAGAGATGGGGAGGTAGTATATTTGAATATAGATAGATAAATTAGGAGTCCACATTTCAGTTCCAATTTTAGCAATTAAAAATTTATGGGAGAATTACTAATCAAGTTAACCCTTGAGTTCCTAGTGCTTATCCTGGTGCTAGTATGTGTAAATCCCTTAGAACAATACCCAGCATATAATAAATCTTTGATAAATGCCCAGATATTCTTAATATGTAGTACTAAGTCCATTTTGTAATAAAATTGGGGTGATATAATTTTATAGTCCACTCTTTTTAACAGTTATTATCATTTCCCATGTTATTAACAACTCCTTGAAAGCATTACTTGTAACGGTTGCATTATAATCCATCTTGCAGACACATCACACATTACATCATCATTTACTTACTGTTGGATATTTAAAATGTTTCCAGTTTATAATTGTAACAATGTGATGATGAACATCACTAAATACAAACTTTTTCCTACAATTTTAATTAATGGCAGAGGTATAATCACAGGGACCAGTAGTATAAAAATTTTGAGTTTCTTGGTATATATTACCAAATTCATTTCACAAAGATGGTGTGTGTGACCTTTCTACCAGCAAAGTTCACATGTATACCAATATGGAAGTATTTTACCATCTTACCCTTTCAAGAAACAGCTCTTTGAAGGAATTTTCTAGGCCAGCCATCTGAAGGAAACTAAGATTTGGTTGTGCACTTATTAAGTGCCACACCTGAAAAGGCTTCCCCAGTTACACTCCCCATACAAGCTTTGTGAGATGGTTAGCGTCAGCCCTATTTTGCACCCAGCCGGCTGAGCTGAATTAGGAAGGCAAGTCAGTGTAGCACCCAGCACCACTCTTGCCAGCCTACTACTGCCCTCCTTTCACTGTGTCCCAAATACCTTAGATGTGTCCCCACACTTGCAGAGTGACCTCCCAGTGGCAACCTCGCCATAGGGAATAAGACCACATGCACAAATTATTCTCTGTAGCGCATCCTGAAAAAAGAGCTTATACACACACACACACACACACACACACATATATATATATATATATATATATATATATATAAGTTTTGATACATTCTACATGGAAAATTAGGCTTCCCCTGGTGGCTGAGATGGTAAAAAATCTGCCTGCAGTACAGGAGACCTGGATTCAATCCCTGGATGGGGAAGATCCCCTAGAGAAGGGCATGGCAACCCACTGCAGTATTCTTGCCTGGAGAATTCCATGGACAGAGAAGCCTGGCAGGCTGCAGTCCATGGGATCACAAAGAGTTGGACATGAGTGAGCAAATTATGATACTTGAAAGAAGTGAAAATACAAATAAAAGCTTTGATACATTCTATATGGAAAATTATGATGTTCTTGAAATAGTATAAAAGAGAGACTTCTGCTTCTAACGGGAAGATAGTAAATGAGACCACTCAAACAGTGGGAAAAGGGCCCGTACAGAAGCAATCAAGTGAGAGGGCAGAAATATATGAGTAGGTTTCAAAGTAAGAAAACACCAAATCATGCTGGGCTTTTCAGACCATGATACAAAAAGAATTTGGGTGTTATCTTAATTGCAAGAGAGTGATTCTACCAGCTCCAGTATCTCTACAGTCTCCTTAGCAGGGGTGAGGGAGATAATAATTTCTATAACAAAATACCTGGATAATAATAATGTTTCCCTTCATCTTCACTCAGTACAGCAGTTCTTGACCTTGGAAAAAGATAAGGAGAACTAACTATTTTACTGGTGTACCCTGTAGCAACATCTTGCCAGCACCTATTTAAAATGAGTTCATCTGTGGAGTCTCTAAAAGAAAACTTCTATCTACCAAATATTTCATGTGATGTCCCAAAGTGGCTTAGCCTCCCTGAATTTTTATTAAACACCTGCAATTACTTTCCTATTGCCTATGCCTGCTAACAAAATTTCTTTCCCAACTTGGTCCCAGAAACAAACTAAATCATTAGTCAAGTAACATTTCCAGAATGCCTACTGTGTACAGAGTACCAAATTTATCTCTTCAAGGCAGGTAAATAGGCTATATTGCTCACAAATTGCTAAACCTCAAGGCTACACATGCAGTGAGAGTAACAGCAGAATTCTCCTCCCTTTGCCCACACCTGTCTGGAGGAAAATCAGACTGAGTTGCCACAGAGGGTCTGCTTTAAATTCAGAGAAGCACCTTCTGGATCACAGAAAATATCTCACTGCAAAATCAAGTTCCCGAGATCATTCAGCAATTCTGATTACAATAGTCCTTCCTGATATGTGGCAGGAATTCCACAAGCCTTCCCTGGGGAAGACCCTTCCCAGATCACCGGCTCTCATTTGGACTCAAAGGGAACCTTACTGCTGTTTTTCACCAGCTGCAAAATCTTGACATAACCTTCCTCTTTTAACTCTGCTCCAATATGTTGACAGATTCATTAGCTGGACATGCCAAATTATCAAAATTTAGAAAGCATGAAATGCATGCTTAAATGAAGGCAAAGCAAACCAGAAATAGCTTTCTAATCGGCTTTGAGAGGGGCTGTGGGTCAGAAGATCAGTATACCTGCTAATGATTCACTTTTCAACATCTTGCCAACAAGATGCTTTAATTGCTCAGTTTCCAGCTGCTCTGCCCAGCAGACACTGTTGTCCTAAAGAGCAGAAATGCATCTCAGCCACAGTCCTGTATCCATAGGAGACAGCTCTGCAGGTTCTTCCTCTTGGTGCAAAAAAAAGGGGGGGGGGAGACCCCCTACAGAACCTATGTGAAAGGAAGAATTGAAAATAAAAATGTATTTGCAGCCTGATGAGTGAATAGCAAAATATTGATTCTAGCTTTTGCAAACAAGCAAAATATGTGGACTTGGCAAAGTACCAAGTATGGGAGGGAATCTTATCTCCCAGGATGAAAGAAGATAAAAGAAAGCAAGTTGAGAGGGAAAAGCCAGCAGCATCCTCACTGCCAGCCCTGAGGCCGTCAGGTGCAGCTGAGCTGAGTGGGGAACCCAGGGAGCACCTACTAGGAATCCCACAGCAGGCAACCGTCCTGCTCCCTGGGTGCACATTAGATGCAAACAGGTCACGTGGCCCAGCGGCACTACCCAGGCACCTGGGATTTCTCGGAGGAAATATCCTAATACTGATCTTCATATTATCCATGTCTCAGACCTTACAGAACAGGCAAAAACCTGCCTATCTCACAAGAAAAGGGGTTTTATATGCCACCAAAAGGTAAATGCAGCCCTAATGGAAGTCTGTGCCCTCCTTAAATCTGTGGCCACCTAGAGGCAGGAGGAGGCCAGGAGTTGAAGGCAGAGACACTGGGACTTCTGGTCAGTTCTTCAGCTGCTGTGACCTGCTGTGACCTCTTAGTTCTGAGCAGAGGGCAGTGGTGCCTGCCTGCCTCCTGAATGTGACATGCCACAAAGGGAAACCACAATGAGCACAAGCCTGGCACCGTGTACTTGGTGCTACTCTGAAAAAGACAAAGAAGCACAGAACCAGAGGTCAGTTTTGGCACATCTTCACTGAGGCAGGAGATGGATGTTAAACCTAACAGCCTTCCCCTAGGGCCTTAGCCACCTACAGGACAAGCAGTATTGGGACATACTGAATACCAGGGTGGAGGGCACTCAATTTTCCCCACAGCCCCAAGATCCTATAATATGGAAGAGACCTCAGGATAAATTAAATCCCTAAGGTCTTTTGTTTAACTGGTTGGTTGGTCGGTCGGTGTTGGTTTCATTGTTTTTAATCTAAAACAAGGCAGTCACAGACTTCCCATGGAACAGCCTCTGAAACTACAATAGGCAGATGATCAGCCAGCAGACTTGGTAAAAGTACACTGGATGGAACCTGACAGGCAACCTTTCCAACAAGCTCCAGGGTGATGCCAATTCTGCTGGTCCACAGATGACAGGCTATCCATGACTTTTGAGAGAAGCCCAGAAAGGATTGAAGATGTCATGTACTCTTATATACCGAAAGAAAGAACCCAAACTGAAAACCCAAAATCTGTGGATGAGGACAGTGAAGCCAAGGGTTCGCTGACTTGTCCAACATCATGGAGCAGGCAGAACATCTGCTGCCCACCTGCCCTCCCCCACTTTCTTCGCTCCACCAGCCTGACTTGCACACACTTGGCCCTTTTGCCTTTGGGTTTCTTTTCCTGTCTCTCTTTCTGCTTCTTTTGCAAGTAATGGAGACAACAGTATGACTGTGATACATGAAATTGATCCTAGCTCTGAATCATAGAATCTCTTCTTACCTAGAGAAGATAAGGAGAGCAGTGAGGATAAGTTTCCAGAGAGGAAGACAAGCTAACCACATCCCAGTTGTTTAAGGACCACAGTGGCTCCAACTTTAAGTGATTAGTTTTTGTCTCCAGGGGCCCTGGTGGCCCTGCCTGCACCAGGAGAAAAGGCTGGGCCCCATTTCTATTTGTGTTACACCAAGGGGAAGTCATGCTTACTGAAGCATTAGACACCTAACTCACTCATCTTATTAGGACCCTCAGAACAAAAATGTTTAGCTCTAAAGAGGCAAAAAGATTTTCAAGAAAAGATTTTGAACTGAAGGTAATTCCCAATATACCTTCTACTCATGGGCTACATTCCAGAAGTGAAAAGAGAGAGCTACAATTTGCACTGAATGAACTTCAGCTCTGTACCCAATCACACAAACATATGAAAGCCATGCCTTAAAACCTGCACTGAAGTTTCCATTCTTTATGATGCCAATTATCCAACCAAAAGCATAAATTTGGAAACTGTTTCTTTGTTCCATCTTTTCTGTTCACCTAAGGATATGAACTAAACATAGAGGGAAATAAGGTTGAAAAAGTAAAAAGAATTGCTCTTGGGAGAAAAGAGAAAAAAAGCACTGAAACGGCAAATACTTTGAGATACAAACGGAATTTGCTCTTTTAGAGAAGTGCTGCATTTCCACCAAAAATTTGATTGCGAATAAAGTATTTGAAGAAAGGTTTGGCTCTAAATGAGGCTTAACACAAACAAGAGAATATTTGTTCCTAAGTGCTTCCATTATGCCAGTAAACACTGAACATCAATGGGTACACCTCACCCAGTGAAAACCTTACTCTCAGCGCCTTCCCAGCAGTATAAGCATTAAAATTTCACAAGAAATGTCCACAATGACTCTGCTGCTAGAACTCCATAGGACCCTCCCTAGGTTATTGAATTTCATTATTAATGTATATTTTTAAAACTCTGGTTAAGATCAGAGTCCTTGCAAAATTAAGATTAAAAATGCTAGCTTTGTGTATGTAGAGACCCCTTTCAGTGGAGACTTCTTATACATGAAAAACAAGGAGACAGATTTGAGGGTTCATAAAGTTACTGCATGCATACATGCTAAGTCGCTTCAGTTGTGTCCAACTCTTTGTGATTCCATAAACTGCAGCCGCCCAGACTCCTCTGTCCTTGGGATTCTCCAGGCAAGAATACTGGAGTGGGTAGCCATGCCCTCCTCCAAGAGGTCTTCCCAACTTAGGTATCAAACCCCCATCACTTATCTCTCTTGCATTGGCAGGGGGGTTCCTTACCATAAGCACCACCTGGGAAGCCCTGAGAAAGTTATTGCTGAGTTCTAAATACCTTCTTTCAATTCAGTGAGGAGCCATTATCTAAATAACCTCTACAGGGACCTATAGGATACCCAAGAACTTACAGCATTAATGTCACCTTTAGGATTTTTGCCCCCTCCCTCCAAAGCTGGGTTTCTTATTTATGAAATCTCATCAAAAATAAGAAAGTTCACTGATCATATTTAGTCAATGGATTAAAGAATAATGCAATGTCATTTACATAAAGTGGAACCAAAAGAAATGTGCTTTCATATTACAGGACAGATATATGCTGAATCCTGCTTCTGCATGGGTTACCAAGCACTCTAAGAGACTGAAGACATGTGAGATGAGGAGTACGAAGTATTACAAGTATGAGCTCCAAGGATAAAAGACACTCAAGGCTCTGCACACAAATGAACCTTTGTGGCAACAGTCACTGGCTTAGAGCTCATCACTCAAATACCTATTGCTATCCCTTCACCCATTTGTCCAACCTTTCACAACATACCTCTCCCTTCTATCCTCTTCCCAACTCTTTCTCTAGGCAGATCTGACAAAATCTATTTTAAATCCCCAGTAATCTGGAGAGGTAAGATGGGGCTTTGGGGTGGATAGATACAATAAGCAAAAAGTTGAAGTGATCTCAGGGTATTTTCAGGATGTAAAGAGCTATAAAAATAGAAAAGTAAGAATGAGAGGAACTGTCCAAGAACCGCAGGTTACCACATGCCAAAACACAAGTGTTTTGGCCAATGTTCTTCCTAAATTAGGAGACTAGGACAAGCAGAGACTGAAGTTGCAAACAACTTCTTACAAGAGTAAGTGACCACCACTAAAAGAAAGCTGACACAGCCAAGCACTGACCTGAGTGAACTAACAGAAACGTCACCAGATCTGTGAAAGGACAGCACAGTCAATGGACATATATGTCATATTTAAGAATTCAGTGTTTGAGGAAAAGAAGACAAAATAATCATAAAGACATCAATTCTTCTAATATTGATCTATATGTTCAGTACAACTCCAATCAATGCTCCAGTGTGATTTCTCATGGAATACTACAGATTATTCTAAAATGAATATAGAAGTACAGTGATCCAAGAATACCCAAGGATCTCATTAAGAAGAATGAACTGGGGGAATCATCCCAGATATTAAGTTATAAATCTATGGTAAAAAAAAAAAAAAAAAAGTACAGTATTGCTGCTATAGGATTGAAAAACAGACCAGCAAAAATAGAACAAAGAGCTCATAATACCCAGCATACATGCAAACAGCATCTAATAATGATAGCCAATACTGAAGTCTAACTTACGTGATAACATGATGATTAAGAACATGAACTTTGGAGCCAGAATGTCTGCACTCAAATCACAGTGCTACCACTTACTAGTTGTGCCACAGTTTACTTATCTATAAAGTGGGATAATAATAATTTATGTCTCACAAACATAAAACCTCCTAGAACTGATAACATTGTATAGGGCCCTCCCCCACTGAATCATGCCCTGTGAAACTAAGAATACTAAGGAAGCAACAGTGCATGACACTCAATGCTAGGCATAACGAGCACTGCAGCGCCTGTCTTGACCTGTCGGATCACTCTCTCTGAAGGTAGCCAGCAGCCATATTGTAAGGCCACTCACATGGCTCCATGGAGAGGCACAGCAGGGAGGAAAAGAGCCCCTTATACAATAACCAGCCAAACTTTCCAGATACGCAAGTGAGTCACCTTGAAAGTGGAACCTCCATCTGAATCCTGGCTTCAGAGAACTACAGTAGTAATGTCAGCAAAGGTCTAATAGAGTTGACAGTATATTGGATGCACTGAATAAATGAGAAGTGTCATTAGTATTATCATTGTCCAATACTGGAGATTTAGCAAAAAGTCATGGTATCAGGGTTGGCGGCCGGGGGCTTCCCCAGTGACTTCAGCGGTAAAGAATCTGCCTGTAATGCAGGATATGCAGAAGACGCAGTTTCATCCCTGGGTGGGGAAGATCCACAGGAAGAGGGCATGGTAACCCACTGCCGTATTCTTGCCAGGAACGTCCATCCCATGGACAGAGGAGCCTGGCAGGCTACAGTCCCTGGGGTCACAAAGAGTCAGACACGACTGAAGTGACTGAGCATGCGGGTACCCATGGCACAGGGAGGTTTCTTCTGTGCCCAACAGGATAGTGTGTGAATTATTCTTGTAGTCTCATGGGCCAGGATGGACTCCATAAAGTGTGTGTTTATAAAATGCCAACTAGGTACCAAGTACTATTCTTGTCAGCGAATGAATGAATGCCTTAAAACTTCTTCAGCTGTTCCATCATAGCAGGGCACACACACTGCATAAAGTCATTACACAGAAAAAAATAAAAACTCAAGGACTTTGATAAATGATCTCTTAGGCCAGTTCAAATTTCCCCTCCTTCAAGGAACCTAGGTCACCTAGGACTGAGCACTGTCCGTTTTATTTATTCAACTGAAATACTCATGGAGGGAAGGAACATAAGAAGAAGGCTAGAATAGCACAAATCTTAAATGTTAACATAGTCCGCATATATGTCCAACTTTTAAATGATCTCTACAATCCTCATATATCCCATCCAACTTTTAAATGATTTATGTTACACTGAATTTAAAAAACAAATGGAATTTATAGATCTCTTTCCCTTTCCCTCCCTCTCTCTAATACAATATATATTTAAGCTATACTAGAATATGTGTGTCAGATTTTTCTTAATTGAATCAGTTGTTCTGGAGCCCAAAGAAAGAAACTTGCTTCTTTAAACAACTGAGAGAATATTGGAGAGTACTATTTTACAATGGATGGCTTCAAAATTATATTTTCCATCCAATATGCAGATAAACATTCTCTACTTTAGGGAATGCTCACACTGCACAGTTTCAATAAGCATGAAATTTATTTATCATAGTTCAGTTAAATAATATTAATAGCATGGCCCAAATTTCAGACACAGTACAAAAACTGTGAATATAATAATTGCATAAAGTCCAAACTTCACTACTAGACTTTCAGTCTACAAACCACTACATGGAAACCAATGGGCATCATGATCAATGATTCGCGACATCACTTCTTCCACATTCTGTAGATTATTCATCAAACCACATCTGCCATTCGGGTCACACACAGACAGTAAAGCATGTAGTTGTGTTGCCTCCTTGTCGATAAGCGATAAACCCACATGATATTTTACAAAAATGGATACTCAAAAGAAGGAATTGGCAAAGATGAAAGTGCATCAAATATAAAGTAAAGTAAAATTATATATGATTAGAAAATGCTGACAAAGACGCGCTAAGACCTAGGCCTGCAAGAAGATAAAGTATAACCCACACTGAAATGATCCAATGAATACAGAATGCAAGGTAAACTCATTTTGACATTTTTTTAGTTAAACTGCATTAGAAACAGAAAACCTCCTTTATGTCATTGAAGTGAGGCATTTACTTCTACTTTGGCTTGAAGACTATAATTAAAAACAAATCCCAATCAGCTTGGCTACCATTCAGGCCAAAGCAATGAACCCAGTTGCCACATCAAAAGAAAACCATAATTAGCAGGAGCCTAAAGAAAGACCTTCATCTGCCAGTAAAGGCTGGTTTTATGTCAGCATGAATTGATTAATCTTAAACCATATGTTGAAGTATTAGCTCAGATAAAGATGCTTTTGCAAAACATATACCCAGACTCCAATGAGATATAGAAGAAATAACTGACCATGGGAAGGCTGGCACTGCTGCCATTTAAAAGACTCCAGCTGTGCAGCCAGAGAAACGTAATGAAGGAGAAGTTATCAGTATAAATGAAGAAATTGTTTAAATGAAAGGATGAAGATAACCCAGAGGAAGTGAAACCAGCAAAAAACTTCACATTAAAAGAACTCTCAGGGTTTTTACAATGCCGAAGTGCAAAGGATAAAATGTTGGAAACCAATCTAAACTTTTAGAAAAGAGTATGATGATTTTCCAAGGCAATGAAAGATGCTCACTCCATATATTAAGTTATATGATGAGAAAGTAAACACTGTTCAAACTATGTCTGATGAGTTATTTACAAAGAAATAACACAATTCTCAATAAATATTGCAAGTATTTGTCATGTTCCAAGTTACAATGTATTAAGTGAATTTAGTCATTTTTAAGTTTTCTTAGACATTCATAATTGACAGTAAGAGAATAGTTAACGTTCTGATGTATAACTTTCCCTACTGATTATTATGATCACTTTTTATGGTTTCAGCTTGAACAATCATTTCTATTGTTCTGAACTACTGCACAAAGCATTTGGTAAAGAAATCACAATGAAAGAGAACAGAATAAATGTGTACAACATCACTGATCTGTTGTTCGTCAGTGGTTAACATTGTTTTTGTTCAGTCACTAAGTTCTGTCCAACTCTTTGTGACCCCATGGACTTCAGGCTTCCCTCTCCTTTACCATCTCCCAGAATTTGCTCAAACTTGTGTCCTCTGAGTCAGTGATGACATCCAACCATCTCATCCTCTGTTGTCCCCTTCTCCTCCTGCCCTCAATCTTTCCCAGCATCAGGGTCTTTTCCAATGAGTCGACTCTTTGCATCAGGTAGCCAAAGAACTAGAGCTTTAGCTTCAGCTTCAGTCCTTCCAATGGATATTCAGGACTGATTTCCTTTAGCATTGGCTGGTTTGATCTCCTTGCAGTCCAAGGGACTCTCAAGAGTCTTCTCCAGCACATTACAGTTCAAAACAAATTTTAATTACATTGGCACATTGACTACCTCATTTTGTAAACCCAGGATTTCAGGGGAAAAAACAGAAAAACTACTACATTTTCTCAAGTATGAAAGTAAATTTGCTTTTTGATTTGTATACCCAAGAGTAGAAAAGCACTAGACTGAGTCCAGATTCAAAATTGAGCTCTGCCATGAACTCTTGTGTGACTCCAGAGCCAATCCTGCTATTCTTTCTACAAACATTTATTCCCAGACCCCTGCTACTTGTCAAGGATAGAAAATTGAGTATAATATGGAATCTGGCCTCAAAGAACTCACAGCCTATTAAAAAAGAAAAACTAGAAATTGTTAGCAGTCTTCATCTATAAATCAGATCTAATAATGCCTACCTCACAAGGTTACCAGAGGATAAAATGAGACTTTATGAGAAAACAGTTTGTCATCAAGTATTATACAAGTACTAGCTAGTACTCGGAAAAGGCAATGGCACCCCACTCCAGTACTCTTGCCTGGAAAATCCCATGGACCGAGGAGCCTGGTAGGCTGCAGTCCATGGGGTCGCTGAGAGTCAAACACGACTGAGTGACTTCACTTTCACTTTTCACATTCATGCATTGGAGAAGGAAATGGAAACTCACTCCAGTGTTCTTGCCTGGAGAATCCCAGGGACAGGGGAGCCTGGTGGGCTGCCGTGTATGGGTTCTCACAGAGTCGGACATGACTGAAGCGACTTAGCAGCAGCAGTCTGTACTAGTGTAATTGTAGCATCTGACAAAAGCTAGACTGGATTACTCATATCAAGTGGTTCTCACAGTATGGCCTCCAAACCAGCATCACCATCACCTGGAAACCTGTTCAAAATGCACATTCTTGCCCACACACCCTCAGATCTAGTGAATTAGAATCTATGGGGGGGGGGGCCAAGAAATCTATATTTTAACAAGCTTTCCAAATGACTATGATGCAACTTGCGCTTCCTAGGTGGCTCTAGTGGTAAAGAACCCACCTGCCAATGCAGATGTCTGAAACAAGGGTTCAGTCCCTGGGTTGGGAAGATCCCCTGGAGGAGGGCATGGCAATCCACTCCAGTATTCCTGCCTGGAGAATCCCATGAACAGAGTTGCTGGGTGGGCTACAGTCCATGGGGTGGCAAAGAGTCGGACACGCCTGAAGTGACTTAGCATGCACACACACATAATGTGATTGAAGTTTGACAGCCATTGCTTAGTGTTACCTATATAAGATAAAAACACAGCATGTGCCTTCCTGATAGCTCAGCTGGAAAAGAATCCGCCTGCAATGCAGGAGACCCAGTTCGATTCCTGGGTTGGGAAGATCCTCTGGAGAAGGGATAGGCTACCCACTCCAGTATTCTTGGACTTTCCTGTTGCTCAGATGGTAGAGAATCTGCCTGCAATGCAGACCTGAGTTCAGTCCCTGGGTTGGGAAGATCTGCTGGAGGAGGGCATGGCAACCCACTCCAGTATTCTTGCCTGGAGAATCCCCATGGACAGAGGAGCCTGGTGGGCTACAGTCCATGGGGTCACAGAGAGTTAGACACAACTGAGCAACTAAGCACAGCACAAAAACACAACATGAATCCTAGTAGGTAAAAGATAGTGATCTCCCAATGAGAAAAGTACAGCAGAATGTAACCAGTTCTTTTAATTGCCCAGGAAAGTTAGCAAAAGTCCTAATGAGTATTAATCACATTATTATTTAGTCCAAAGTCATCTGCTTCTCAAGTCCTTTCACTAAGATGAAAGTCAGAGTAGAATCTGTATCCATAGTAATTCCACTGATGATATAAGCTGTGTGTTTGTGTCTGAGCTTTAAATAAACAACACAGATTATATAAATCTAACACAAATTATAGAAATTTTTTGCTCAAAATAACAAGTGAAAGAATTATTTCAACGAGAGGGTCCTGACTAACCCAATTAGAGACTTCACCTTGAAGAACTCCAGTATTCATGGCATATTCGGGACAATATCCTCAGTGCTAATAAGGTTGATTCTTTGAAGAAGAAAGTCGTTTTCTATTCTCCCATTTTCTGTTCTGGGACAGTGAATTATAGGAGCATCCAAACCTGGTGATACTGGCCATATTTTGAAAAATTTTACCAATTCCACTAGTATCATAAAATAATATCTTCCTAGACTAAATATTAAAATCATTTTCTTTTCGCACATGTTCATTGATTATGACTTAGAGGACAAAGTAATGTCAAATAGATGTTAATAACAACACCATTCAGAAACCATACAGAGCCTAGGATACAACAAGCATTCAAAAACGGTTTGTTTCTGCCCCTCCATCTATATGCCCCTCATAACTGGTGAGCCAAAGAGGACCAGAGCAGCAGCACTCACCTGTTTGCCCACTCTCCCTCTGAGAGTGAGAGTGTGTGTGTGTGTGTGTGTGCGCTCAATCGCTCAGTTATGTTCAACTCTTTGAGACCACACAGGCTGTAGCCCGCCAGGCTCCTCTGTCCATGGGATTTTCCAGGCAAAAATACTGGAGTGGGTTGCCGTTTCCCACACCAGGGGATCTTCCTAAACCAGGGATCAAACCCATATTTCTTGTGTCTCCTGCACTGACAGTGGATTCTTTACCACTGTGCCACCTGGGAAGCCCCCTCTGGGAGTATGCTGCTGCTGCTAAGTCACTTCAGTCGTGTCCGACTCTCTGCGACCCCATAGACGGCAGCCCACCAGGCTCCCCCGTCCCTGGGATTTTCCAGGCAAGAACACTGGAGTGGGTTGCCATTTCCTTCTCCGATGCACAAAAGTGAAAAGTGAAAGTGAAGTTGCTCAGTCGTGTTGGACTCTTAGTGACCCCATGGACTGCAGCCTACCAGGCTCCTCCGCCCATGTGATTTTCCAGGCAAGAGTACTGGAGTGGGGTGCCATTGCCTTCTCCACTCTGGGAGTATATTCTCGCTTAAATAACTTACACTTTACTTTCTTTAAAAAAAAAAAAAATGTTTGTTGAGTGAACAAATCCCCAAAGTTATACAATATGAATAATAATGGCTACAATTTTTAGTACCTTCCATATATCATAATCAATCCTCACAATAGCTCTGTGAAGTGAGCATGAATGTATTTATCATTAAAGAATGAAGAAAGAGAGACTTAGATAAGTTTTAAAAAAGAGACAGTAGAGAGTGACACAAGCACCACAGGGGAGTGAAATACTCCCTTTGTCTCTTCCCTTAAATACACAACCAGTAAAACATCCACAGCTCAACAAAGATGCCTCTACCCAACACACCAGGATGCCAGAGAATTCCATACATCTGTACCTCTCAAGATGGGCTGACTAGACCAGAGAGGAGGCAGAAGGGGGCAAACAATGGAGGCTGTACTTGCATTTCCAGCCCACAAGCTATAGCTGCTGAGCCCCAAGCCCCAGATAAGCCAGTAGCAGCAGGGGATGTAGCACAGAAGACTTTGGCTTCCCAGCCACTGCAGCTCATGTAGACACAGGTAACTGGGCAGCAGGTACAGTGGGGCCTGGGAACCAATACCTCCAACCATGGAGGCACCCATGACTCTGACCCCTCATACCTCCCACCCACAGCAGCAGGAGATGCTGGATGCTGCGGAAGTGAGCACCATTCAGAACCTCAGGCAATGATGCCAGGGATACCAGGTTCAAACAGCAATGAGGGCATCCAGATGATACTTCTGACAGAGGCACTGAAGTGTGGAAGTATATATATATATATATAGGCTCATAACTGGTGAGCCAAAGGGGACCATAGCAGCAGCTCTCATCTGTTTGCCCACTCTCCCTCTGAGAGTGAGTGGGTGTGAGTAGTTATATATATATAAAATATAACCAGAGGTTCAGCTAAGAGAACCTAAAAACTTGTACATAAAATCACCTCTTAGAAAACAAGAGTTAAAAAAAAAAAAAGAAAACGAGATAATACAAAAAAGGGTCTCTAATTTCTAACCTGTTAAACCATTAGAATACATTTTTTAAAAAAGCAAGGTGTTTGCTACTTCAAATGCACCAGCAGAGGAACACCTCATCAAGCACATGAAGAAGCAGAGTGACACCTTACCCCAAAAAGAAAATGAGGATTCTCCAGAAACCAAATTTAAATTCATGGAATATTCAATGTAACTAACAGAGAATACAAAATAGCCATCATAAAGTAACTCAATGAGCTATAAGAAAATTCAGAAAGGCAATTCAATGAGCTTAGGAATAAAAGTAATGAACAGAAAGGATACTTTAACTTTACCAAAGAGATTGAAACTCTAAAAAAGAACCAAACAGAAATACTGGAGCTGAAGAACTCAATGAACAAGATGAACAATGCATGAAAAGCACTGAAAATAGAGCAGACCATAAGGAGTAGAGAATTACTGAGCTTGAAGATAGAAACACAGAAATAATACCTGTAGACAAAGGAAAAAATAAGATTTTTTTTAAATGAGGACATTCTGCAAGAATTATTTGATTCTTTTAGAAATGGCAATATTAGGAAAATGGGTATCCCAGAAGAAGAAGAGATAGAGTGGGGTGTTTATTTAAAGAAATAGTAGTTGAAAACTTTTCAAATCTGGGAAAGAAACTGGATATTTAAGTCCATGAAACTAAGAGAACACCTAATTACCTCAGTGCAAAAAGATTTTCTCCAAGACACATATTAAAAGTGTCAAACATCAGTGATAAAGAATTTTAAAGGTAATCAGAGAAAAAGGATTGCCATTAGACTATCAGCAGATTTCCCAGCAGAATCTCTACAGGCCAGGAGGAAGTGGAATGCCATTCTCAAAACGCTGAAAGACAAGAACCGTCAGCCAAAAGAATTCTGTCTGACAAAGTTATCACTCACATATGGAGAAATTAAAACTTTCCCAGACAAACAAAACCTGAGAGAGTTCATCAACAGTGGTGGTGGTGTAAGCACTAAATCGTGTCCAACTCTTGAGATCTCATGGACTGTAGCCTGCTTTGTCCAAGGGATTCTCCAGGCGAGAATATTGGAATGGGTTATTTCTTTCTCCAGAGAATCTTTCCAACCCAGGAATCGAACCCAGATCTCCTGCATTGCAGGCAGATTCTTTACTGGCTGACACTAGACCTGCCTCATAAGAAATGTTGAAAGCTTTCCAACCAGAAACAAAATAGCAAAAGTACACAAAACTTTGAGTAATGTGATAGAGTCAGAAAATTTCAAGGACTTCCCTGGTGGCCTAGAGGGTAAAGCATCTGCCTGCAACGCGGGAGACCCGGGTTCGATCCCTGAGTCAGGAAGATTCCCTGGAGAAGGAAATGGCAACCCACTCCAGTATTCTTGCCTGGAAAATCCCATGGACAGAGGAGCCTGGTAGGCTACAGTCCATGGGGCCGCAAAGAGTCGGACACGACTGAGTGACTTCACTTTAACTTAATTCACTTTATAAACACTTTATTATAGCAAGACCAAGGAAGTGCAGAGTCCCATAGAGCAGGGGTCTCCATGTACCATGGACTGGTACATGGCACAGCAGGAAGTGACCAGTGGGCAAGTGAGCAAAGCTTCATCTGTCTGTGCAGCCACTCCCCATTGCTTGCGTTACCTCCTGAGCACTGCCTCCGGTCAGATCAGTGGTGACATGAGATTCTCATAGGAGTGGGAACCCTACTGTGAACTGTACCTGTAAGGGATCTAGGCTGCATGCCCCTTACAAGAATCTAATGCTTGATGATCTGATTCTGTATTGTGGTGAGCTACATAACTATTTCATTACATATCACAATGTAATAATGACAGAAATAAAGAACAATAAATGTAATGAGCTTGAATCATCCTGAAACCATACCCTGCACCACAGTCCATGGGAAAAATTGTCTTCCATGAAATTGGTCGCTTGTGCCAAAAAGATTGGGACTACTGCCATAGAGGATTAATTTAAGAGGAAGATATTTTCATTAAACTGGCAAAAATTAAAGAGAGGAATATTAACGGCAGCAAGAGAAAAGCAACAAATAACATACAAAGGAATTCCCATAATGCTATTAGCTCACTTTTCAGCAGGAACTGCAGGCCAAAACAGAACGGCAGTGATCAAAACAGCATCTCACTGGCACAAGAACAGACACAAAGATCAACAGAAAAGAACAGGGACTCCAGAAGTTAATTGAGGTCCAAAGTTGGCCAGGATACACAAAGAAGAAATGGCAGTCTCTTCAATAAGTGTGCCAGGAAAACTGGACAGCTACATGTCAAAGACTGAAGTTGGAACATTCTCTAATACCATATATAAAAATAAACTAAAAAATGGATTAAAGATCTAAATGTAAGATCAGAAAGCGTAAAACTCCTAGAAGAAAACATAGGCAAAATATTATTTGATGTGAATTGCACCAATATCTTTTTCGATCTATCTCCTAAAGCAAGAGAAATAAAAACAAACATAAACAAATACATAACTAAATTTAAAACCTTTCATACAGCAAAGGAAACCATCAACAATACAAAAAGACAACCTACTGAAGGGGAGAAAATATTTGCAAATGATATGACCTATAAGGGTTTAATCTCCAAAACATAAACATAGCTCATACAACTCAATAGCAAAAGAAAAAAAAGCAATCCAGTGTAAAAGTAGGCTAAAAAAAATAGAGATTTTTCCAAAGAAGTTATACAGATGGCCAATAGGCACATGAAAAAAGGCTCAATATCATTAATCATCAGCGAAAAGCAAATTAAAACCATAATGAGATATCACCTCCTACCTGTCAGAAAGGCTATCCTCAAAAAGAACACAAATAACAGATGTTGTAAAGGATGTGGAGAAAAGGGGACCCTCGTACATTGTTGGTGGGAATGTAAATTGGTGTAGTCACTGTAGAAAACAGAATGTAGGCTTCTCAAAAAATAAAATAGAACTACCATGTGAGTGACTCCCTGATTCCACTCCTGGTTATATATACAAAAAGAACAAAAACACTAATCTGGAATAATACACGCACCCCAATGTTCATAGCAGTATTATTTACAACTGTGAAGATATGGAGGCAAATTGAGACTTCATCAGGAAATGAAAGAATAAAGAAAACATGGAACATATATGCAATGGAATACTCCTTAGCCATAAGAAATAAAATTTTGCCATTTGCAGCACCATGGATAGACTAGAAGGGTAGTATGCTAAGTGAATAAATCAGAGAGAGACAGACAAATACTGTATGATATCGCTGTATATAGAATCTAAAAAAATAAAACAAACTAGTTAACATAACAAAAAAAAAACAGATAAGAGAATAAATTAGTGGTTACCTGTAGGGAAAGGGAAGAGGGGAAGAGCAACATAGGGAGAGGAGATTAAGAGGTATAAACTATTATGTGTAAAGTAAGCTATTAGAACATACTGGACTATACAGAGAATACAGCCAATATTTTACGGTAACTAGAAGTGGAGTATAACCTTTAAAAACCATGAATCATATGTACACCTGTAACTTATATAATGTTGTACATCAATGATACTTCAATAAAAAGATTTCCTGGATATTTTGTATCAGATAAAATATGCTGAATATATAAATAATAATTATATTTAAGTCATAATAAAGAATCTATAATATGAAGCAATTCTAGAATAAACTATTACATGTTGTTAAAAAAAATGAAAATTAAGTTTATCATCATTTAAAATAAGAATTTTAAGAGTTAGTATCATTCATTTAGTGAGTGGCAAATTAAAAATTTGAACAGAGGACCCTCTGATTCACAAATCCCTTCAATGAAACTACTCTGAAGTGATAGGCCACTATCACCTTCTTTAATCATGAAAGACAGTACATTATAGGTACCAGGGTAAAATCTTTTACAAGCTAAAATAGAACCAAATTGATAGAGAATATCTGCTATTCATCGACATTACTCCCCCGAAATCTGGCAGCGTCTTTCACTTGCTGAGCTATTTTTCTTTGCAATTTCACTTGAGATATTCATTTCCCTGTAAAGGGAACTTGCCCTCATTTTGATTCGTTTATTTAGAAGAGCAGGATTCCTGAAGCACATGAAGGGGTTTCGCCACTGAAAATTACCTGGCCCAAGACTATACATTGGTGCCTTTATTTTATTTTTAACAGAACCACAAGTGCTAATTAGGTGCTCTTTCCAGATGCCAAAGAAAGATTCTGAGGTCCCAAACTGCCATCAGTCTCATCATTTTAGCCCTGAAGTGCTTCTCTATGAGGAACTTTGCACATTTGACACATCCCTGCTCTTTGCAAATTATTTTAAATGACTTCTTAATTAAACAGACTACCTTGCCCATTGCTAATGAAGCAGGCAGGAGCTTCAGAGCAGTTAGGAAATAGAACTGGTTCCAAGACCCTTCTTTCCTCTCTCAGGACCCTGTTTCAAGCAGAAGTAATTGTGTTTACTCTTCAGCCAGTATTGTGTCTCTTTAAAATAAAATGTGAATTCTTTATCTCTGGGTTGCAGATTTTTAGGCACCATAGAACTCAGATTTAGTTAACATTATTTTAATGTTTTTCCTCCTCCACTGCAGACTTCTGAAAGACATAGGGGAAAAAAAAATCTTTCTTTTAGGAAGAATAATCTGTGTAGTATCCATCTCTAACTCAGGCAGTGACTCCTGTATGTTTTGCAAAGTTTTTGATTAGTCTGTCAAAGGAAGTGTTCTCTCATT
This sequence comes from Bos indicus, assembly GCF_029378745.1. NCBI lineage: Eukaryota > Metazoa > Chordata > Mammalia > Artiodactyla > Bovidae > Bos > Bos indicus. Next base: position 90,851,001 of record NC_091760.1, on the reverse strand, counting down.
AGGAAGACTTGCCAGAGAGACCTCAATAAGATTCATCAAACTTGAAGAAATCCTTTTCACCGCCATATACCAGCAAGGAAAATACACAGTGGTCCCTTGGTATCTGCAGAGGGATTGGTTTCAGAACCTGCCAAAGGTACCAAAATCCACGGATGCCCAAGTCCCATTGTCTGCCCTCCATAAACTTAGCTCCACATCCACAGACCAGGAATTGTATTAGTACATCTGACCCTTGAACAACTCAGAGGTTTAGGGCAATGGTCCCTGTACAGCCAAAAATCCACATGTAACTTTATAGTCAGCCCTCTATACTGGTGGTTCTGCACCCATGGATTCAACCACTGGGGACTGTGTAGTGCTGTAGTATTTATTTATTGAAAAAAATCTGCATATAAGTGGACTCATGCTTTTCAAAGCTGTACTTACTGTTCAAGGATCAACTCTATAACACTACCTAGTTTTGTTAAGAATTTGTCTTGCATTTTTATTCCCAACTGTTCAAATTTTTGGTTAATAAAATTCTTAAATAAATAAAGGAAGAAAGATCATCCTTCAATTTTATTTTCAAAACATTTTTGTTGGTTATCCAACCCTTAGACAGTGAAAATCATAACAGATTATGAAAACTATCAAAACTTAGAATTTATAAGAGACCTACAGTTTGCCCTTTTTATAACCCTGGACCAGGGTTTATTCAGACCTGGGAGGATTCATCAGCCCTAGTTTGGAATTGAGACTAGACACTCAAATAATCAAGGATGCTGAATTCCTTCTTAACCTTAACCATAGTTTCCAAACCCTCATCTTAGCCAATGTCCTACCAAAGCTGGCCTGTACATCCCTTTGAGGTCATCTTTATATACACCTCTTATATTCAGGTAACATTGGCCACACCAGAGTACTTTGATCATAGCACACAAGTAATTACTAATAGATGCCTGAAGAATATATTAAAAACTTTAAGGTAAAGTATTACTAAAAACTGGTTACTAAGCTTCATCTGTTGCCTTCAACAATAACATTTATTTAGCATTACTATTTCCAGGCACATTGCTCATTGCTTTGTATGCATTGCCTTATATATTTATTGTAGCAACATTATGGAAAATATTTTATACCACCTTTCTTATAGATAAGACGCTTCCATGGGAAGATTGCCAGTCTCACATCACTTTCAGAGCCAGGTGTCTAGAGGAAATCACCAGACTTGCCCTTAACAAGAACTAAATGATACAACATAGACTCTCAGTCTATACCCTCTGCCTGGAGCTAAACCTCATCTGAAAGGACACCCAGCAGAAATTCAACCAATTACTAAGCTCAAAATCTGCCAAGGTTCTGGAAACTTTTGGGGAAACATATCCTTTCAACTGGTAGCTTCAGGGTGCTTATCTGTTCCATTCATAGCTGTAGAACCTTTAAGGCAGTTGCTCCCCAAATTATCACATCCATCTGGGTATTTGCTGAATATGAAGGTTACCAAACCTCAGTCCAAACCTTCACAAATCAAAATCTCTTTAATGGGTCCCAGGAGTATGTCATTTTTAATAAGTTCTTCAGAAAATAGATTTAGGGCAGAGGGCATGGATACATGCTAAATCTTACAAACTTACCAATTCCAAAAATTCAGCCGTGACCCCAGGAAGCCCCTTTATAAGCCAGGCTCAGATATTCAAGCCCCTCCTATCAAAAAGCAGAGAGCATCAACAGCTACCCAAGAGTCACCCAGAGAACATGGACAGCTATACTAGGAAGAAAGAAAGAAAGTGAAGTCACTCAGTCATATCCAACTCTTTGCAACCCCATGGACTATAGTCTACCAGGCTCCTCCATCCATGGGATTTTCCAGGCAAGAATACTGGAGTGGGTTGCCGTTTCCTTCTCCAGGAGATATTCCCAACCCAGGGATTGAACTTGGGTCTCCCACATTGTAGGCAGACGCTTTACCATCTGAGCCAACTTGCCAGCAAATCCATGGATAGTTTCAGGGAACCTGCCATCTTGACTAGGAAAACAAGGACATGACTAGTTAGATCCTTAGAGTCTGAGGAGATGAAAGATCTCTGTGAAGGCTGATTTCTACTACCTAACAAACCTAAAGCTTGGGGAACCTATTATATTCTACCATGGCAGTTCTTCTCTGATAAAGATGACAAAATGATTTTGTCCTCCACTCCTTGTTTGAAAAGAGGTGAGCATGGAGGAAATGGTGGACAGAGAGTACAGGAAGTTAGTTATTTCATCCAAGCCTGCAAATTTTAATTTAATTTAATTTTAATTAAATTAACCAGCCTAAAATTTAATCAATAGTTCTTACTTCTTGAGCCTTATCATCTGATAGCAAATTCTGTCTTGAGAGAGCTGCCAAAGAGAACAAATAAGATCCAAAGCAAAGCTAAGTCTGTGTAAACATTCAGCTTGCAAAAAAAAAGTCAAAAATATTAGTGGTAGCATCAGTAACTGAGAAGCTAAAGTATTAGCAAATAAATCCTCAGCATGTTTGCAATAGAATTTGGTCATTTCCATTGGTCTGGCTAAGTTTGATCTCTTGAGAGGTCAAAACAAATGGATCCAAAGAAAAAAAGAAAATTTCCTCTTTTTTTTAACCATATCACATGGGGAAAATCTTGTATTAGCCACATGACCACACAGACTGTAGTCTTCCAATAAAGAGTAATAATCAACCAGGCGTTCCAGTGCTCACATCTATGCTGGTGTCTGTCTATGCCTGTGTACTCAGTTGTGTCCAGCTCTTTGCGACCCCCATGGACTGTGGCCCTCCATGCTCCTCTGTCCATGGGGTTTTTCAGGCAAGAATACTGGAGTAGATTGCCATTTCCTTTTCCAGGGGATCTTTCTGACATAAGGATCGAACCAATGTCTCCTGCATTGGTGGGTGGATTCTTTACTACTGAGCCCCCTGGGAAGCCTGTGTCTGTCTATATTTCGATCTGCATCTCCTGATCATGAGTAGATTTTCAAAGAGACACATGACAAAGTAGGGTTCTTAAAACAAAAAAATGGATCAATAATCAAGAGTCCAGAGACAAATACTTCAAGAAACAGTAGATGGCAGGAGCTCTGGGCATGGTAAAAGAAAGGGTTGAAAAGTAAAATTCAACATGGATACTCCAGCCTCCTAGAGTTAAAATTCTCAAAATTACTCATATTAAAAAAAAAAAAAATAGAACTCACAGAACCAAAAGTCTAGCAATAGTAATGATTCAAACACTAGACTGGATGTTGTTTCCATAGACACAGTCATGTCATGCCTGCACCTTTGTTATCGGCCCCTCCACTCTAGGAACACACAATTATATGCAAAACACCTTGTCTCCAAATGGCAAACATTAAACTCATAGTCAAATATGCATCTTCCTTTTGCTACTTTTGTGTCAATCAACATATTTCACAATAACTTTTCTTATGACTGATGTCTTTATCTATAAAAATGGAAGTCACTGTTTCTCCCCATTTATCTCACTGGGTGGTTTTTCATGTAACATTACATTTCATAAAGGAAAAGCCTTTATAAGGCATAAAGCACAGTATGTACAGCAAATATTATCATTGATATTGATGAGCATTTACACAAGTCATTCAAGCAATACAAAACAAGTGATGCTTCAGTGAAGAGAAGATGACGGCAGTGGAGAGCTGACAGTTGTTGCTGAAACAGTTAGTCCCCTGCCCCACTTGGTTTTTGTTTTTTCTCACTATGCCTGTACCATCTATTGTCTATTCAGCCATTCCTTTTGGGGGGTTGCTTTGCACCAAGCTGCTAATGTATCACAATAAATACAATTTTTTCTTAACCATTGTGCTCACAAAGCATGGGTCTTTCAAAAATCAGAATTAAATTGTGAATTGGCGCATAGACTAAACACATAAACATTTTCAATACCCAAGAATGATTTCAATTTTCTATTCCTTTCCAAAAAATTACATGGCAGTACGAAGCTATAGATTATTGGCTATGATGCACAATATTTTTTAATTAAAATTAAATTTCAATGATTTGTCAGGCAATACAAGTGAAATGCACAGTGTAATAAATTCCAAAACATATTCTCTCTCTCCATTAGAAAATGGAACTAAAGTCCTTCATACTAAATTTATACCACTATGCAGAAATGCTGTAAAAAAAAAAAAAAAAAAAAAAAAAAAACCCTTTTCAAAAAATCATTATTCAGGGAAGTATAATTACATACAAATGTTTGTGTATTCTCAAGTTAACTCATAAAAGAAGAGGATAAAACATCTTTGAGATTCTTTGGGAATGTTTTGTGTGTTAATAAACATAATTGGCATACCAGTGGTCCAATTTGGTCAGTATTTTTTTTTTATCAGTAGCAGCGACGCTGTTGAACCAATTTGATAAACTAGAAAAAACACAGACTTGGAGGTCAGGTGAACTGTTTTCTAGACTTTCTGTGCCACCAAATTGTGTGTAATCTTGGCTAATGTACATAGTCTCTCTGGAACTTTAGAATCTTTACCAAAATGAGGCAGGTAGACTCCAGTGTAAGTCTTCTTCCCTTGTTTTTCATGATAATAGAGCCTCCTAGATTAATGAGTTCTCTTGGTTATTCAGAATAAACCTTCATTCACATCTTCCTTTGCAATTAGGCATAATCATGTAGGTAATCTCAGGTCAATGGCATGAGTCAAAGCGATTGAGCCCTTAATGGGAAGTAGCAAGCCCTCCCTCCCCTCCTCCATGTCCCTGCCCACTTTTCCCTATGGGCTAAGGGCAGACAAGGTCTTGAGTCCTCTTGAAATATGGACCAAGACAACATATCTCTGTAATGGCAGAGCAACCCAACAGAAAAGCCTAAATCTATATTACTGTGGAACTGCCATGCAAGTCAATATCAACTGGGACAAGAGACAGAAATAAACACTAATCACTATAGCTTGGAGTGTTTTGGAATAGTTCAACTGCTATCTTTCCTCTCAGTTTAGAAGGCAATATGAGGTAGTGAAACATCATGGGATACTGAAAAACTGTAGATCTGGATTCAAACCTGACTCTATTGTATGACTTTGGAAAAAGTCCTAAATATCTCTGAGCATCTGTTTTCTCATCTGCAGATAATGTAAGTAGACTGAGACTTTTAGAATACCTAGTAGTTGGTCAATAAATGACAGTGTTGTGATGAATTTCTACTAATTGGTAACATGGTAATCACATAGATGGGGAAACAGTGGAAGCAGTGTCAGACTTTATTTTGGGGGGCTCCAAAATCACTGCAGATGGTGACTGCTGCCATGAAATTAAAAGATGCTTACTTCTTGGAAGGAAAGTTATGACCAACCTAGATAGCATATTCAAAAGCAGAGACATTACTTTGCCAACAAAGGTCCATCTAGTCAAGGCTATGGTTTTTCCTGTGGTCATGTATGGATGTGAGAGTTGGACTGTGAAGAAGGCTGAGTGCCGAAGAACTGATGCTTTTGAACTGTGGTGTTGGAGAAGAGTCTTGAGAGTCCCTTGGACTGCAAGGAGATCCAACCAGTCCATTCTAAAGGAGATCAGTCCTGGGTGCTCATTGGAAGGACTGATGCTAAAGCTGAAACTCCAGTACTTTGGCCACCTCATGCGAAGAGTTGACTCACTGGAAAAGACTCTGATTCTGGGAGGGACTGGGGGCAGGAGGAGAAGGGGACAACAGAGGATGAGATGGCTGGATAGCATCACCAACTCAATGGACATGAGTTTGAGTAAACTCCAGGAGTTGGTGATGGACAAGGAGGCCTGGCATGCTTTAATTCATGGGGTCGCAAAGAGTCAGACACGACTGAGCAACTGAACTGAACTGACTGAATCACTCTGGAAAGAACCAGGGGTCATTCAACTGTATGGCTTTGGGATTATTTATAGCTCTTAAATATCAATCTATTTCCACTTAATGGGCTAGGCATTTAATCAACTTAACTTTGTAAGACTCCTTAGCACATTTTATATACAAAGGCTGTATTCCAGGCTCTAACCTTCAATCAGGAAAACGTGCTGTGGCCCAAGTGAGATTAGATGGGGAACACATGTATACCTGTGGCAGATTCATTTTGATATTTGGCAAAACTAATACAATTATGTAAAGTTTAAAAATAAAATTAAATTAAATTAAAAAAAAAAAGAAAATTACAGTCTCTAAGTCCTAATGCCTTGGTCAGTTCATAATATCTTGAATAGCCATTGAGTTTGCACATGTCCTATGATTATGGAAAGAAACAAGGTATTTTATATAAGCCCATTATATATAACACAGTAATATAATTTGATGAACAACATGACATATAACTAAATATTTCCTTTGTGGAGAATTTTTCTAAAAATATGCAGTTCTGACATCATAACTGTCAAGAAACACTTGAAACCATCTTGCCCCTTCATATGCCATGCTCTGCCGTCACAAACTTGGCCAAGTCAGGTGGTAAGAAAGGTAATCTGTACATTCCCTCAGGGGAACACGTCCTTTGACCCCAACAAGCAAATTTTAAAACCAATTTACTGAATTCCATGGAGATTTTTTTTTTTTCACCCTTCTCCTGAAATTCCAGACATTGGCTCAGAATAGAATTAAATTACAAAACTGGTTGCTTTTACCTGGGAAGGAAATTTTTACATTTGTTCTGGAATGCTTTCCTTCCTTGGTAGGAATACAGGCTTATCATCATTACAAGCCTTCATCAGGGAGAGTCACAGGAAAAAATGTTTCCTCAGAAAGTCTCCAACTGCGTATCTCTTCTATATTGTGACATGTTGTTGAAAATCTTTAATCCTTTTTCATTTTTTAATAAATACCTGCCTTAACCTTCAGAGGATTGATACAGAGTTTTGAACTACACTTCAAGCAGAAAAAAAATTAATGGATAAATGTTAAAATCATTAAATAGATTCTGCCTAAGAAATAAAAAGAAAATGACTCATCCCAGGCCATTGTTATATGATGTATCATTTTAAGGGGGTAGTTTTTTTTTTTTTTTTTCTTCAGCATGCATAAGTCTTTTCTATCCACCTGCCTGTCATTTTTCTGTCAAAAGATTTCTCACATCATATTCTTCTTAGCTCTCAAAACACTTCACTTTAAAATTTTACCACAGGATTTTCTAAGTTTTTCTTAGGTTATGTCACATAGCACAAAATACAAAAGCTCCTATTTTTAAAAAGGCAGCTTTAATAAGAAGGAAAAGAAAAGATTTAACTGACTATCCAGAGTATCTTTTTTGAATTGAATCTATAATCATTCCCTTAAAATTTCTCATATAGTTCTAAAGCTTGATAGGCATTTTGCCTCATTAAAGTTAATGTGACATAACTCTAAAAACAGAGAATAAAATGGCAGATAAGGGCTTCTTTTTCTGCTTTAAATCCTTTCCCTGAGGCTCTCTTGCTTTTTTCCAAGAGAATTTCAGCTGGAAAAATCAGTTTGTACTGGATTTAATAGTTCATTCATTTTGACATACCTGTGCCATTGTACAAAAGAATCACACCTTCACAGTAAGTTCCATCCTTCTCTCTGAATACTCTTTCCTGACCCCTTACTGGTTTCCTTACAATTTAAATCAAGAATTAAATGCATTTCACATATGACAAAAAAATCCTCCACAAAAAAAAAAATCCTGTCTTCGTTCCTTTCCTTCTGCCATAATCCCCTTCTTAGGTCTCACAGCACTCCATCATGAGATGCGGGAGAGCAAGATGATCAGGTTACCTGCCTGGAACTCTGTGGACAGCAGGCGATGACAATCAGCACAGATGTGGCTTCCCAGAAACCAGGTCAACTGTTTGTGCGAATGCAAGACAAAGAGAAGAAAGTATGCTGCTGCTGCTGCTAAGTTGCTTCAGTCCTGTCCGACTCTATGCAACCCCAGAGATGGCAGCCTACCAGGCTCCCCCATCCCTGGGATTCTCCAGGCAAGAACACTGGAGTGGGTTGCCATTTCCTTCTCCAATGCATGAAAGTGAAAAGTGAAAGTGAAGTTGCTCAGTCATGTCCGACTCCTAGTGACCCCATGGACTGCAGCCTATAAGGCTCTTCCATCCATGGGATTTTCCAGGCAAGAGTACTGGAGTGGGGTGCCATTGCCTTCTCCAAGAAGAAAGTATAGCATCCCATATATTAATAGTTTTAGTCTCGTGATCTGCAATAGCTAGAAGTTAGATCTGCATCTCATCCTATAAAATTTGATGGGTAAATAATTCTTTGTCTCCCATCTGTGAGGACTCCTTCCCATAGCTTTCACTATTGGCGTATTTTCTTTTTCAAATCACAGAGATTTTACTGTATCCCTGAACACTTTCTCTGGAGTTCAATATTCAGTAGAAATGGAATGGGTAATAAAGTTTACATATTAAAAACACTTCTCTCAGACTGAAAATAGAATTGTTCTTCTGAATGTAAATAACAAAAGCATGCGTGTGTGTGTGTGTGTGTGTGTGTGTGTGTTTTAGCAAATTTCTCTAAGAGAGTAGGGGTTAAATCACTGTTACATTTCTGCTTTTTATTTCTCATCAGGTCAAAGGTGAAGCAGATTATACAACCAACTGCACTGAAATCATCAAGCACTTGACAATTCACTTTTTTAAAAATGTCATTAACCTCTTGAGCCTGAATAGGGGAAAACAGTTATGTGGAAGACTTGATTGTCTGAGAATACTAATGAATTAATAACTCTGGGTTTCTTTCCCACCAACCAACTTTAACCCAATCCTAGCATCCCAGGAATCAGAACCTAGACTTGAGTTGAGGTAGATGGATGCTCCAATTCAGTACAGATTTATACTGACAAGTTCAGTTCAGTCACTCAGTCGTGTCTGATTCTTTGCGACCCCATGGACTGCAGCACACCAGGCCTCGTTGTCCATCACCAGCTCCCGGAGTTGACTCAAATTCATGTCCATTGAGTCGGTGATGCCATCCAACCATCTCATCCTCTGTTGTCCCCTTCTCCTCCTGCATTCAATCTTTCCCAGCATCAGGGTCTTTTCAAATGAGTCAGCTCTTTGCATCAGGTGGCCAAAGTATTGGAGCTTCAGCTTCAGCATCAGTCCTTCCAATGAATATTCAGGACTGATTTCCTTTAGGATGGACTGGTTGGATCTCCTTGCAGTCCAAGGGACTCTCAAGAGTCTTCTCCAACACCAAATATAGTGACAAATCTGGTGCTAAATCTGGACAGTGGGCTTTCATTTCTTCATTCTTCATTCATCACAACCAGTGATCAACTCAGTTTATATGACTTCGTCATGAGGACACCAAAAGAACTAGAGAATAAGGGAAGAACTCCAAACTGGTTGAATGCCTGCTACAAATCCTTGACTTGTAGTAACCCATAAAACTTACATTAACCCAATTTTACAAATAAAGAAACTGAGTTAGCTAGCCTGTGTAACCAGCCAAGACTGCATAATTAGCAAGTGACAGAGTGAAGATTATAACACAGATCTTTTTTATATTAAAACCAATGTTCTTTTTATGATATCAGGTCTCTTCCCAGAAGCCGCCTTTGTATGTGACTGCTGTCTAGATGAGAATTAAAATCAACAGCCCTACCTGGTTCTGAGCATAAATAAGGGATGACCATTTCAGTGTCCTCCAACAAAACCTTGAAGTAAACTTAGTTTTTCTGTAAGAATCACAGAATTCACTTTCTGGTCTGACAAATGGGTTAGGGTAGAGGATACCGTCTCACTATAAATGACCTCGGAGTGAGAAAAAGACAGAAAACAAACAAAAAAATGCGAACCCATACTATGATGCACTGGCTACCAGACAGGAATCAAGAATGAGGTCGCAAAGATCTGGAGGAGGGCCTTCACGGGGCTTCTTTCCGGTGACATGCAAACCATTTCTCTGAGCTCATTTTAGTCAGATCAGAATATATACAGCCAGCATGACAACAAGAAACTTACTAGCTAAATTTTCTACTTATACCAAAATGGCTGTTTTCTTTGTTTTTCCCTGCATCTAAGAGACTCTAGAAGTAACTTAATTCTGCAAGGTTCACTTGCTGTTTGTCAGATGGGGAAAAAAAAAAGTAATAATTGCCTGAAGATACAGATCCTTCTTGATTCTTTTCCCCAAACCTGCAGTATCTGTTTTTATTGCAGGTTCAGAATGGGTATGCAGTACGCAAGAGCAGAGGGAAGGCTGTGACCCATAGGCAGCCCCACAGTGCTGAGAATTGCAGACTTTTGCATGACTCCCTGCACCCATTTTTCAGAACCCATTCCTATCCACAGTCCTCTCTCAACTTTCCAATTAACACCCTAATTATGTTTCAGCTTCTATCAAAAACTGATCAATTTTACCTAAAGCCCAGCTCTCAGCAATTTGGGCTGCTTTCACTAGGAGACCAGCAGAAAAATGTTAAAAACATCTAATTCTGCTTCTTTGGGAATTCTGTGCTTAATAAAGTGTATACAAGCAAGTAGGAGTTAAACATTTGGGTTTACCCTAATAATAACCTGAACTAGTTCAGTGTCAGACAAAAGTGATTTTGATAGGATAAAAATGGTAGCTGTGAATATTTTTCAGATCATGATTGATAGCTACATGAAGATTGCAAGATTATTTATTTCACATTGTCATCCAGATGATTAACAATGACATTTTCATTTCATCCTTGTTTCCTCTTGGCTCTTTATTTCCTAGATGTCTTCTCTTCTTCAAATATTGGTATATGATATATAAACATCATAAAAGTTAGCCTAAGGAAAACATTAGGAAAAGAAATGGGCTACAACCAAAAAAAATTTATTGTATATTTCTTTTTTTTTTTTTCCCACTAGTCATGTATTTATTTATTTTTTATTTTTGGCACAAGACACTAGAAGTGACTCTAATGATATAAACATTGTTTGACTCACTGGCAACTTGGGCAAATCGGAGAGAATCAGACAAAAAGGAAAACATGAAAAGTACCCAGTATCACAAAAGTTATGCTTATTGCTATTAGATCAGAAATATTGGTGAAATAGACAAAATCTTGGTTAATTCTTTACTCTCTGTCTGTGACAGTAAATATTTTTTTCAAATGCAACTTCTTTTAACCTATTATTTCCTTTTCTTTTGATATCTCTCTCCTCTGGTTCCATGTCATACTCATTTTGCTCCATGCATTTCACTTCCTGACTCTTTTTTCCCTTTTATTTTGCCTTAGGTTAGTCACATGGCACCTTCCAACATCCTTCATTTAACATCACTTCTCACACTATATTTAATAACTAACATCAGGATATTACAAGTTCAACTGACAAATGTTTGTGTCTGAGGACTTGAAATTGCTTTATGATTCTTTTCCTAAGGCAATGTGTAATTTAATCAACTCTGAAGTAATCTCAATAAGATAAATATAATAAGTATATTAAACTTATTTATCTGAAATATTTTTCATGCAGCAAGCGAATGTATCTTCTCTATGCTAACTACTGGGGAAGAGAAAGGAAGAATGTTACCTAATCCTTATTCTTAGAAAATGCAATTATTTAATGGAGGAAAAGAAGGGATATTATTTATTTCAACACAATGGTACCTGACATCTAATCCCAAAACACAGTGTCATAAAGCAACATGTATTTAGTAAAGAAATAAGCCTGTAGGTCTGGACTGTACATGAGGCATTCTTACTTGGCTTGGCTTGCTCACATGTCTGATAATCAGTAGATGTTGGCTGATCTAGGCTGGTTTTGGCTGGTGTAACTGGGACAAATTGGCGTGATCCATGTGTTGCCCATCCTCCAAGGAATGGAAGAAGCATAAGAACACAGGAAATACTTAGATACTTTTCCTAGATTCTGTGTCATAACTGTTAACATTCTCTTAGCCAAAGCAAGCCATACAACCGAATTCAGACTCAAAGAGCAAGGAAATAGACTCTACTTCTTGGCGGGAGGACCCTTAAAGTCATATGGTAAAGGGCACAAATAGAAGGAGAGGTAAAGAATCAAAGCCGCCATTACAATCCACCACAGAAGAACAAATAAACAAGAAGATATTGTTATTCTAAGGCACTCAATCCAAAGGCAGTAAGTTCTACAATAGAGGTAGGGAAAAATACAGGAGGAGCTCAATGGAAGGTCTGACTATCTCTTTCCAGAAAACCAACAAAGCTTTAACCAAAGAAGTGACATTTGAACTGGTTCTTAGCTATCGCCTATCTGAAAAGGCAGACGAGGAGTCATTTATGGAAAACAGCAGTGTAATGATATAGGGATGTTATTAGGTGTCATGTTTTAGGAGCACATGAAGTCTCAGTGTGGAGAAGGCAATGGCACCCCACTCCAGTACTCTTGCCTGGAAAATCCCATGGTCGGAGGAGCCTGGTAGGCTGCAGTCCACGGGGTCACGAAGAGTCGGACACGACTGAGTGACTTTCACTTTTCACTTTCATGCATTGGAGAAGGCAATGGCAACCCATTCCAGTGTTCTTACCCGGAGAATCCGGGGATGGGGGAGCCTGGTGGGCTGCCATCTCTGAGGTCGCACAGAGTCAGACATGACTGAAGTGACTTAGCAGCAGCAGAAGTCTCAGTGTGGCTAGAACTGAGAAGAAAACAAAAAATCATGCTCATAATTTAGGTTGAATAGGATAGAGAGGCACCTTGTATGTCAATGATTTTACCTAGTTTACTTGGTTGCAAACCCCTGGGGGAAAGGAGCTACATCTTCAGTCATGTCTTACATATTATCCATAATGCCCTGAACATGGAAGTGCTCAGCAAATATCTAGCTTGACTTGCACTCTGCTTGTGCAAAAAAGTTACAAACTGACCACATCATGGAGATGAAGTGTGGTGTACAAAATGTCTCTACAGACAAGTGCAAGCCCAGAAGTCATCCCTATATCAAGTTCAAAACTGTCAAATCTTACCCGTTGAAGTCCTTAAGCCCATTTTTGTCTTTGGTGAATTTGAACTTTGTTTTAAAAACAAGAGAATTTTATTTTTATGCTTTTATTTTTTTCCTAGGAACTCAGTAGTGAAAATAGATTGCATTCCAATTGGGGGCATCTCCATATGTCAGTTTTGTTTGTTAGGGTTTATATCACAACCATGGACAAAATTATAGAATACAACTTTAAAAGATACTTAAACAGGAAGCAAATTTTAGCCCAAGTTACTACTCTAACCCTCTTCAAAGGCCATTTAATGACCCAACCACACTTTCCATCATGGTCCCAGGAAGATATCGCAAATGATGTAGTAGCTAGTATTGGAGGAGCTGCACCACAAAGCATGGCTTTGTTCTCTACGGAGGCGTCCCTGCTGTACTGATGATATCTTCCACTGAGAGGGACAAATCCACTGTCGTTTTACCATAAACTTAAGAGTTTAGGCTCAGGAGTTAGGAGAAAAAAGTTGGAGAGTGTTAAGTGGAGATCTTTATTCCCCAATCTCAAAGGTTCCATGAGGTTCCTGCCACTGATATAACATTCTAGGTCTCACTCTATATTGCTTCTACTCATTTTTCCTAATAAAAGAAGACATAAATTATCTGATTAGTAGGGGTTATGAATCTCACAAAGTAGAGATAATCAATTAAAAAGCTACAAATTTGGGCCCAAAAGCCAGGACAGACTGGGCAATAATGATTCTAAGTCAGCATGTCCACTCTGCCAACACAAACTCTTCTTAGACTGGGCTATCCTAAGGTCTACCATTAGCAAGTCCACTTGTCTGTGTCCTCCAGCCAGCTTCATAAATAATAAAACTACTATTTCGACTGCCAGATGATGAGTGTCTTATTTTCAATTGGTTTCAAAGATAAAACATAAAAGGGGAAGAAAGGAGTGTTATTTTCTGTTCTTTTAAACACAAAAGTAGATATTCTGTCTTATCCGCCTTAGTGTTCCCCACAGTGCTAGAATGATGCCAAGCACATAGTGGATGCTCAAAAAAATTGTTCAGTGAAAGAGAACAGAAGTATGTAACATCAAAATCTAGTCTGTTCTTTAATCTTATATCTCTCAAGTTCCTTTTGAGAAAAGTAGAAGTCCTCCCAGGGTCGCTAGTCAACATTTTTCTTCTCCACACAGTTGTTCAATTTCTCAAGTGCTAATGGTCCATGCAATTCTTTTATCTCCCAATTGGACACTCTGTAGCATGGTGACCACAAAGACTTTGTCAAGTGCTTTCTCATCCTTTGTAATGTCAGGGTCTGCATGGATTTAAAATGCTACCATCTGTTCTCAGTTTGGGGACTTCACAAAAATAACCAGAGAACCATTTCAGTGAAACATTAAACCTTTATCACTCTAAATGTTGTCTCTGGTAGTGCATTGGAAGTTTCCTGAATGCTGCTCTTTTGTTTCAAAAAAAAAAAAAAAAAACCCTGATATTATAGGCCTATGATTTCTCCAACTCTCCTAAGGATTTCAGGCAGTTCCCAATTACTGAAATGATAACTTCAAAATAACCAGAGTTCTCAAGTCTTTGCTGGGGTTTCTAACTGTACACAGAGGAGAAAATGTAGTGTCGGAAAGAGCTCTCTGCAATAAAGATCAAGGCCAACTTGATACAAAATAGAGTTAAAGCCAGGTGATAGATAAATTTGATGCCCTAATAAAAAGCAAGCTATGAAGGATTTGGACCAAAGAAAGACAAGGATACAAGGAGGGACAGGAAACATGATGCCCATGTCTTACCTGCCAAATGTATAGATTTAGGTTTGATCTCTGCCAAGAAATTCTAAATGAGAAGAGTGTGTGTTCTACATGGCCTAGCCCTTGTATTGCTTGTAAAATTAGTCAGTAACACATAAATTAGGGTTGATAGAAATATAAATATTTAGGGAAATGCCAAAAACCACTTCTTTATCAGTCCAAGCAAGTCTATAGCCCTGACACCTATACATGTTTAAAAAAACAAACAAACAAACTGAAAAAGAGTCAATCAGTTAATACACATTGAGAAATTGCTGGGATTTAAGAATTCTGTTCTGTGTCACAAAATACAGATACCTACCTTCAAGTTACACACAGTCTAGTGGTGAGACAGATACATGTTGTCAAGCAAGTTTATAGCAACATCTGAAATACCCAGATATTAGATTCAAGCTATTCCTTTCCCTATTTTATCTGCATAGAATCTTTATGTTTCTTTCTCAGGAAAATGTCATAGACATAGAAAAGAGTTCTCTTTGAAGTATTTCAAGTAGTAACTACCAAAATTCTTGTGGCTATAGGGTTAAAAGTAATCAGTTATAGACATGTAGATATTTGGGATGGCATGAACTTTAGAAAAATTCTGGTCCACGTTCTTCCTTCTTTCCAATTAAAAAACAAAGAGCTTGAGAAACAAGGTGACTGGCCCCAAAATCGCACACAACAATTCATGGAATGAAAACTACAGTCAAGGGATCTGACCATCCACAGGGCTGGGAGAATAAACAGTCTACTGTGAACTGACTGATAGCCTACTAGGAACGAACTGAATTTGTTTTCTTTGAATACATAATCTATCCTTCAAAAGTCATTGTACTAGACATGATATTCTGTATTTCACACCAAGGAAACAAGTTCAGGAAGGTTAGTTCACACAAAGTCACACAGCTGATGAGTGACAGCACCCGTGTGTGAACCCAGGTCTTTCCAACTTTCACATGACCAGGCAGCCCTACTCTCCACAATTCAGTAAGCTAACTCAGTGGGATGTAATTTACTCTGCAGGCAGGATTCTAATATAAATCTATTGCTTTTCCCTGGACTCTTAAGAGGCAAACAATTCTCAAAATTTACATCAAAACTAAAAGCTACTTTTCATACCCACGGGACTAAGAAGGCAGATTTCCTTTCAGGTGTCTCATTTGATCTTCTTAAAAGGTGGTTTCTTTCGGGCCATTAAAAAAATAAATAAATAAATGCTATCTACAGGGGCAGCGCTCTCATAAGGCTGCAGCAGCAGACTGATCAAGGGCAATATCTTTGTAAACACCAGGCTTCAGGTTATTTCACAAGGCCTGTAAACGAGGAGGCTTTTAACACCACACTTTTGTGATAAACAATGGAAAAACACCAGCGCTCTCTGCAACAGTGAGTCAAAACGTCCAGAGCAAGGAGCTGACTGGGCCCAGGCACTGTGACTGTAAGCCAGCATCTCTGCCCCGCCAACCACGCCAGCCACTCTCCACTGTGCCCTCCATCCTGTGGGAGGAGAATGCCGCCACAGACCCACCAATGGCAGATGAGGCCCCCAGGTTCTTCTGGGAGTGGGACAGCCACTCGCTTAAGAGCAGGGTTCTAGTCCTCAGAATAAACTGGATTCAAATCAACTCTTTTTCTTACCAGGTGGTCACACGGCCGACTGAGTAAACTGATCCTCAAATTCGGTCTGTAAAATTAATGACATGTACTTCACAGAGTTGCTGTAGAAATTATATGCAAAATGTACAACACACTTTAACACAGAACCTTAAACTTGGAAGATCCTTCCCACACAGCTTTTTTTCTGCTCATCTTAATAAACAATGTTATGGAGTTCACAAAGGCCTTCCCTATGCCTCACAATATATAATACAGTATACACTCTTCAAGGGGACCTTGCAAGGTGGGCAGGGCAGCTGTGGCATCTCCCTGACTTGTCATAAGAGGGGGCTTCACGAGTTCTAGTGAGGAGGATGAACCTAGAGCCTGTTATACAGAGTGAAGTATGTCAGAAAGAGAAAAACAAATATATTAATACAAATATATATGGAATCTAGAAGGATGGTACTGATGAATCTATTGCAGGGCAGGGATAGAGACACAGACACAGAAAACAGACTTGTGGACACAATGAGGGAAGGAAAGGGTAGACAAATTGAGAGAGTAGCAGTGAAGCATCACATAACCAGATGTAAAATAGATAGCCAGTGGGAATTTGCTGTATGATGCTGGGAGCTCAACCTGGTGCTCTGTGACAGCCTAGAGGGGTGGGATGGGGTGGGAGGTGGGAGGAAGGTTTAAGAAAGAAGCAACATATGTTTACCTATGGCTTATTCTTGTTGCTGTATGGCAGAAACCAACACAACATTGTAAAGCAATTGTCCTCCAGCTGAAAAATAATTAAATTTTTAAAGAGCAGGTTTCAGACAGCAACAACTTGCCTAAAGTCACAGAGGAGTAAGTGACACAACCAGAATCTGACCCCAGATCTTTTGTCTCCTAGTTTAGTGTTCCTTTTTTCTGGTGTTTCCTAATGCAGTATGTGGTAGGATAGAGCCCCGATTACTATTGTATTTTTCTTGAAATAAATCAAGAATTAGTCAGCTCAGCCTGCCGATCTACAGAAACCACACTCGCTTTTTAGGGTGTCACAGCTATTGTCATAAACAAAGCAAGTAGCTATGTGGCTGTCTGTTTTATAAATAACCAGGAGCCTCTAGGCTGAAATAACTCACTGTGAAGGCTTTCTGGTGGCCGAGGAGCACCACAGACTTCCTCACAGACACACTCAGAGGCACTGCTGTTTGTCTTTACTGTTGTTAATAAAAAATGACATCACAGTGTGTCTTCTGCTGCCTCATCAGCGGTGGGAGACTCCGTGGTGACAGGGAGAGAGCCCTGAGCTGGGAGACACGACATCTGGGTTCCTGCACTGATTCTGTCTCAAACCAGCCTTCTGGGCTCCACTTTGCTCATCTCTAAACTAAGAAATATGCAGGTGATCTTCCTGGTTCCTTTCAAATCTAACATTCTCAGATCACAGTGATCTTTTTGAGACCATATGAAATGTCCTTTGAGGGCTGATGACTCTGATAGGGCCCAGGAGCTACTAACACAGAGACTGTTTTTTCTCACATTTGAAAGCACTCTTTTGCAGCAAAGTGCTAGATTAGCATCAACCCAATGTGACAGAAAAAAATCTGGATCTAGAGTCAGACCTTGTGAGTCCCAAGCCTCAACTTTTACTTATTACGGGTGTGACCCAGGAAAGTAACTTGACTTCTCTGAATTTCTCTTCCCTCAACTTTGAGATGGGACGAATGCCCTTTCGGCTCTTGGTGAATCATGGCTGTAAATTGCTGTATGCCATAGCTAGTCATAGTGTGTGTGAGTCCCACAAACCTAGGTGCAAAAAATGCCCTGTCCCTTAAGGTTCCTAAATCACATTTAATCTCTAAATTGCAACCTGCCAAGCAGTGAGGAAATGTGGTGACTCCAGTTGTTACTGGAGTTCCATCACTGCCATACTCCTTCCAGAATCCCACGGTGATGTCAGGGGTCACAAAATGTCTGGAATATTCATAGAAGGGCTCTCTGCACACCATCAGTTACTCCAGAAATAACCATTGCTCTGGCCTGAATAACCTGCAGAGGGCAGGCAGCTCCTGGACCCCATATGGGTTCAGGGGTAAGGTGCTCGCGTGGAAGCCCCTCCCTTCCACCTTCATTTGGAGACAAGCAAGCCCCCACCACGTGCATTTTTATGCACAGACTGGCTTTTGTCTACAGAAAGGCATCTATGAACAACCCTAGGAATGTACCTGCCCTCAACCTGACCTCCCTACTCTAGTTTATCTTACTCCAGTTTCTCACCCATGAAGATTTCCTAGCAACAATGGCTCTTTGACCAGCCGAGGTTTCACCAGCAAGAGCCCGGCAGGAATGACAGATTCCGCCATGCCACATGAGGGCCCCAGGTGTCAAGGAGGACAACTGGCGAGGGATATCTGCTTGAGATAGGGAGGGGGAAATATCCATAATGCTGAAACAAATCACAAGTTTACTGTATACATGATGTATAATATATGATATGTATGAATAAATTACCCCAACAGCTATTTTCTTATTTATTTTCTGTTGTACATGTACAGCATTTGGGAAGTTTAAATCATAAAAAGCTACTCTCAACATCAATGGTTTTGCAAACATGAGAGAACTTCCTGAAAGGTTTGGGTCTTTTTATTAGAGATTCATATACTCCAAATACCTACTATTTTTGTTTCAAGTTGATATATTTCCATTACAGGCATAGTAAAATGAGCCTTGTTCTTCAGGGAAATTCAACAGAAGTGCTTCTCCATCAGGATCAGAGCCCAGCTTTCCACCTACACAGGGGCCTGCTGGCTGGCCTACCTCTCCCACAGCCATATCAGGAACCATAACAAGGGACAAAATTCTGCAGTTGCAGCCAAAGATCAATCATCCTCATGGATTATCCTGGCATGTTTTAATCCCACCCCACCCTCCGCCTCCTGCCAAGCCCTGGGAAGTTTCCTTATTTTCTTTGGGGTGTGCTTGGGGGTTAGGCATGTTCTTTGTGTTTTTTGGATCCAATCTTCATTAGAAGGGAAGAGTTTCTGGAACAGGTACTCAGAGTGCCTCACGCTGCATATGGCCAACAAAGGGACTCACTTCACTTTGGAAATCAGGCACTATGTGGCCAAGTCGACATATGTATGCAGCCATGACACATGTATGCAGCCAACTCTTCAATGAAAAGCTTGAGAATTGGTCATCAGCTGTGTTGCACGGCAATTAGTGGACACTTATCAACCACCCCCACTCCCGTCGCCTTTTTCTTCCTTTTTGAAGAGAGGAATAGGACAAAGAATAGAGTATTAAAAATGTTATCAAAATGCTCAAGGCATACTCTGAAAACTTGAATTTCTTAAGATTGGCTGAGAGAGCTCTATGTCACTTTCTCAGCCCTCAGCACAGACTTAGAGAGTTTTGCAGAGCCTCTGTCACTCTTTAGGCTGTGTAGAGATTAAGCCTCCTGTGGTTGAGATGTAGAAAGATGCACATTTGCCCTAAATGTACAAGCTAAATGATGGGCACCATGATATTCAGGCCACTGGCTATTGCCCAAGACCCACAAGGCAGGACCCCTCCTTGGCAGGTTTCAAGTAAGAAACAGACCCTCTCTGCCAAAGGTGAGGGACGTTCTCCAAATAGGAATGTAGGGGCTATGATGGTAGCACAGTGACAACTGGCTCCAGACATTCAGAGAACAAAAGGAGCCACTAGGTCACATTTTTAAATGATTTTCAAGGGCAAGGCAACACAGAGTTCACAGAGGAAGATGAAGCTTGTAGAACATTCTAAGATTATGTCCCTCTCTGTCCCACAGCTACAACATGCTAGAGTTCCCAAGTTTGAGGCTGTCAGTGCAGCAGATACTAGCTACAACTAGACACAACAAAGAACAGAGGGTCTTAGGCTCACACAACCCTGCTGCAGTGGCTAGGTGGGTCCCTCAACAGATTTACAGGCCAGTTCACTCTGCCCACCATCTCTACTTGATGGCCCAAGCAACTGAAAATGACCTCATTAAATATACAACTCATACATATTCAGGTTGTGCTGTAAACAGTCAAAATGGCAATCATTAAATGCACATTACAAAGAAGACCTACAATATGTTTATTGACAAAATCCAAAATAACCGAAAAATATAAGACATTTAATTTGGGTTATTTTTTAAAGTTCTCTAAAATCTTCTATGTATCTTTGTAGGAAAAAAAAGCAATCTGATTAACAAGCATGTATTAATTATCTCAGCTCCAGTGCCTACCATCTTACCGGGGTTTCTCTGACCTTGAACATGAGGTATCTCCTCACTGCCGCTCCAGCAAAGCACAGCCACCGTTCCAGCGCTGCACAGCCACTGCTCCAGCACCCACAGCCACCAAGGGACCAGAGATCAAACTGCCAACATCCACTGGATCATGGAAAAAGCAAGAGAGTTCCAGAAAAACATCTATTTCTGTTTCATTGACTATGCCAAAGCCTTTGCCTGTGTGGATCACAACAAACTGGAATATTCTGAAAGAGATGGGAATACCAGACCACCTGATCTGCCTATTGAGAAATCTGTATGCAGGTCAGGAAGCAATAGTTAGAACTGGACATGGAACAACAGACTGGTTCCAAATAGGAAAAGGAATATGTCAAGGCTGTATATTGTCACCCTGTTTATTTAACTTATATGTAGAGTACATCATGAGAAACACTGGGCTGGATGAAGCACAAGCTGGAATCTAGACTGCTGGGACAAATATCAATAACCTCAGATATGCAGATGACACCACCCTTATGGCAGAAAGCAAAGAAGAACTAAAGAGCCTCTTGATGAAAGTGAAAGAGGAGAGTGAAAAGGTTGGCTTAAAGCTCAACATTCAAAAAAATTAAGATCATAGCGTCTGGTCCCATCACTTCATGGCAAATAGATGGGGAAACAGTGGACACAGTGTCAGACTTTATTTTGGGGGGCTCCAAAATCAGTGCAGATGGTGACTGCAGCCATGAAATTAAAAGACACTTACTCCTTGGAAGAAAAGTTATGACCAACCTAGACAGCATATTAAAAAGCAGAGACATTACTTTGCCAACAAAGGCCCATCTAGTCATGGCTTTGGTTTTTCCAGTAGTCATGTATGGATGTGAGAGTTTGACTATAAAGAAAGCTGAGTGCTGAAGAATTGATGCTTTTGAACTGTGGTGTTGGAGAAGACTCTTGAGAGTCCCTTGGACTGCAAGGAGATCCAACCAGTCCCTTCTAAAGGAGATCAGTCCTGGGTATTCATTGGAAAGACTGATGTTGAAGCAGAAACTCCAATACTTTGGCCACCTGATGCGAAGAACTGACTCATTTGAAAAGACTCTGATGCTAGGAAAGATTGAAGGCATGAGGAGAAGGGGACAACAGAGGATGAGATAGCTGGATGGCATCACCAACTCAATGGACATGAGTTTGAGTGAACTCCGGGAGCTGGTGATGGACAGGGAGGCCTGGCGTGCTGAGGTCCATGGGGTCGCAAAGAGTTGGACAGGACTGAGCGACTGAACTGAACTGAACTGATTAATTATCTACTGTTTGAAAGTCATGATGATAACTTCGGAAACCTTTTGTGTGTTTGTGTGTGTGACATCGTACACACCCCACTCACCTACTTCAAAAACTTCAATGGCTCCCAGTTACCAGAGGAACAAAATTAATGCATTATTCAATTCTCTGTGTGATTTCGCACCAACCACTCTCCTAGTTTTCTCTCACAGCTCCTGCTACACTGCAAATAAACAGTCTGTTGCTGAACATATCTTTCCTCTCCCACCTCTCTGCCATTCCATCTCATATATGCCTTAAGCTTGTGTTATAACAAACTATTCTTTTTTTCCCCAAAGTAGTCACAGCACTTCATTTGGACCAGCAATTTTCAACTTTTATCAAACTCAGAAATATGCTTAGAAGGTAAATTCTGGGTTCCTTTCAGAGAGATTGTAATTAGGGACTGTAGATCTGAGGAGGGACTAGGAACCTGTAGATATTATAAGCAAATCAGTTTGCTCCTTTGGTAGAGGAGCTTCAAGGAATCACCTCATGAGAAACCCCAGATTGAATAATTTGCATATGATCTTTCCTCTCTCTGAAGTGCCATTCTCCCTCTACCATAAAATTCCTACTTATTCCCCAAGGCCCCAGTCAAAGGTAACCTCCTTCCCCTCCTAGTCAGAATACATTGCTTATTTCTCTCTGTTCCCATTATATTCAGTACATACTACTTTCCCCAAATTTATCACATCTCATCGGGCTTCTTAGGTAAGTGTCTTTCTTCTAGACGGCAAGTTACTGTGGACTACAACCCCGCACTGTAAGTGCTTGATAAATGTTTGATCAATAAAGGAACAAATGACCTTTGATGTTAAGGTTTATTCTGCCTTGAATCGCCTCCACTTTTATTTCTAACTGAATAAACCCTAAAAAGCCTGTTTCAAGGCCAATATTTCTTCTTTCTTAAATCCTTCTCTGATAAGCCCCCAAATATATCTCCTGCCCACCATGTGACAACAGGTATTGTTTTTCCCATCTCTCAAAGGATTTATCACATTGTCTTGTATCATGGGTATCTGCACACACATTCTTATTCCCCCCATTTGACCTCCTTGTCCATTTTTGTATTCCTCAGAAAACACAGCAGAGTGCATTGTCCATAAGAGACTGTCAAAAAATATTTGAGAATTGAAATGTACACAGTCAACTTACCTGTTAAATGTATAAACCTCTTGGACAACTGAAAAACATTAGCTCCTCCTAGTTATACTAGGGACTTTTCCTGTGGCTCAGAGGTCAAAAATCTGCCTTCAATGCAGGAGCCGCAGGAGACTCGGTTTCAAACCCTGGGTCAGGAAGATCCCCTGGAGAAGGGCATGCCAACCCATTCCAGTATTCTTGCCTAGAGAATCCATGGACAGAGGGCTACAGTCCATGGAGTCGCAAAGAGCTGGACACGACTAAAGCGACTTAGCAGCAGCAGTTATGCTAGAACAAAATCAAAATATAAAAATCATAAAGACAATAAGAGTAATGCTTTGCTTTTCTGGACAGGTAAGTGATAGCTTCAACTTCCCAAGTATAAGAGTTTGCAGTTATGAAAAAAGTGTTTACCTATACAGGTCTCTGTCTTGTAATACCATTTCTACCATTTACCATTGCTGTTATTATCATTATTTCTGATTCTGTGGATGGACAAACTCAGATGGAGATATAATGTAGAATTTGCTATTATCCTATGTAGAAGCTCTGATCTGCTTATGGTAAAAGAATATCCAACATTTCTCCTCCCCCAATATTCAAACTCTCCATAACCAGAAAGAAAAATTTATTCATTCATTCACTCATTCCACAAACATTGAGGTTTGCTTAAATGCAAAGACCATGTCTTCATCTTCTCCCTAGGGGAAGACAAGCAGAGTTCCTGCCAAGCGCATTTTCATTTAGAACTTGTAGATTGATGACTGACTGAATGAACCAACAAAAACATGAACAATAAGGAAGATAGTTTTATCCTTTCCCTAACGAAAAGGATATGCTGCTCTTCCAAACTGTTAGGATAAATTAAAATTGAGTCATTGTTGATTTGTAAACAGGAAAAACCATTTCTAAACTCAAATAGTTTTTTTTCAGACAGGTAAGTTTATGCTAACTTGTAGAGAGTTTATGCTTAAGAGGGAAGGGATAGAGTTTTGTCACCCAAGGAACCCCTTTTTCTATACTATACAAAGGATATATTTAATATTGTAATATTTTACTTCAAAAGAACCATTTACTTTACCTCTCAGTATGATCTCAAGTCATATGCTTCATGCACCTTCAACAAGTGTGAGATTTTCAAACAAGGTAGCAGTGGGTAAGTTGATGGAAATGTATCTGAAATTAACAGTTATCTTTGACAATCAGCATTCACTCAGTTGCCCATGAAGTATAGTCAGACTTTAGGAGAATGAAGACAGAACATTAAGAAAACAACCAAGAAGTCACTTACTGTCAAAATAGTGCTGCGGCTGGTCTACTGACTATGGGACAGGCAGATGCCCATCAGCATGGCAGCTACTGGAGAGAGCAGCAGAGGCAGACACACCATCATACAGTGTTCAATGATGACTGCAGATGGCTTTGAGTAAAGGCTTCACACAGTTCTCTAAACGTCTGAGCACCAAACAGCAAAACTGTGTTAACTACAGGCATCATGGCCACTGCAGCTAAGCAGATGGCTATGTCACCTCAGGGAGCCTGGCTGTACTACTTGAAAAGATCTGCCATTTCACCATAGCCAGTTAGCTAGCTATTCTCACCTGCAGGAAAGGAAACTCCTCCAGTTACAGGTCTACATTCACATCCTGTGACAAAACGCACTCCAGGCACTAGCTAAACCAGGTCTAGTGAACTGTTTTCTCCTGGACTTTTATTTGAATGCTACAACGGCAGGAAATTAAGTTTGCAGGTGAACATTTATAAGAACTGTCCAGAGCCCTTTTATATTATATAAAAGGAGTCTGCATTATCATCCCATCCTCAAAAGCACGGGGAAATAGATAACAGCTAAGCTAGGAATCGTCACATCCAAGCAATTGTCAGGAATTAAATAGTGGTTCTGAATACAAGTCTGTAATTGAAATGCACAGAATCCTCTAAAGCAATGTGAAAAACTTCATGACATTGCAGGGTTGTCCTGAGCCCTCTCTATTGCAGTAGGATTGAAGAGAATGCAGCAAAAATGTCAATTATAGAGTTTGTCTTGTACCTCATTAACTGAAAATACCATCGGGGCTTTTACACTCTTCTGAATAACTATTTACAGCTCACACTCTGACCTTGAGCATTACTATTGCGTTAGTACAAATCATTCAGGGAAATAGGAATAACAAAATATGAGGTTAGAATAAGCACAAAATGCACTGGAGTACCAAGGAAGAAAGACGCAGGGAAAGATTCTGGTATGCTTAAAACTGAATATGAGCTATCCATTCACATTAAACCAGGAATCTACTCCCAGAGACACAATGGTTTGGCTTATCAAAGCATCATTCTGCTATCGTCTAATCTTTTCTAAAGTCTCTAGGATTTTAAAAGACATTCTATACTGTGTCGAGTTCTAGAAAGCAAAGTATATTTAAAACTACTTTTAAGAAATGCGCCAAAATACCAAAAATGCAAATCACTACAAATAAATACTGGAAAACAAAACTCTGCAGGGGCCAACTAATGAAGAAATATGAAGTGGGCAGGCGAAGAAAGGAATATGAACAGAACAAGGTCAAAGGTCTAAACTGTGTTCTTGAAACACCTCTTTTCTGGAACAAAGCTACTTACTGAAAAGACATGGGCTTTGGACTCAGATATATCAGTTTACATCCCACCTTTAGCACGCATATATTTGACAAGTTTTAACCTATCCGACCTTCACTTTCCTCATCAGTAAGTGAGACTATAAAAAAAATTTTTCTTCTGCAGAGTTAGGAATGTCTGAACAAATTTTACTGAACTTGAAACTTGGGCTAAAAGCAAGCCCTGGAAGGTAATTTATGATTGATCTGCTACAGAAAACTCCAGAGAGGTCTACCTCTCAGAGGTATGCATTTATGCTTCAAGAGAAGCCAAGGTCTGGAGCCAGGGAGACATCCTTGATTGTAAAGTTGGAAACAATAGTTAACTTTTCTTTAGAGAGATTTCTTTACATTCTGAAGAAGGAAAGAACTCAGAGTCCTTCTGGAGAAGCAAAGGGTTTTTTCTGCTTCATTTTAGGAAGAGAGGGAGACACCATATATATAAGCACCCAGATTCATTCTGGGGGGGTTTCCTCATCTACAACACAGATTGTGCATGGAAGTTTGTAAGCACCCAGATTCATCCTGGGGGGGTTTCCTCGCTGACAACACAGATTGTGCACTGAGGTTTGTAAGCACCCAGATTCATTCTAGAGGGGTTTCCTCACTGACAACACAGATTGCGCACTGAGGTTTGTAAGCACCCAGATTCATTCTGGGGGGGTTTCCTCACTGACAACACAGACTGTGCACTGAGGTTTGTAAGCACCCAGATTCATTCTAGAGGGGTTTCCTCACTGACAACACAGACTGTGCACTGAGGTTTGTAAGCACCCAGATTCATTCTGGGGGGTTTCCTCACTGACAACACAGATTGTGCACTGAGGTTTGTAAGCACCCAGATTCATTCTAGAGGGGTTTCCTCACTGACAACACAGATTGCGCACTGAGGTTTGTAAGCACCCAGATTCATTCTGGGGGGGTTTCCTCACTGACAACACAGACTGTGCACTGAGGTTTGTAAGCACCCAGATTCATTCTAGAGGGGTTTCCTCACTGACAACACAGACTGTGCACTGAGGTTTGTAAGCACCCAGATTCATTCTGGGGGGTTTCCTCACTGACAACACAGACTGTGCACTGAGGTTTGTAAGCACCCAGATTCATTCTGGGGGGTTTCCTCACTGACAACACAGACTGTGCACTGAGGTTTGTAAGCACCCAGATTCATTCTGGGGGGTTTCCTCACTGACAACACAGACTGTGCACTGAGGTTTGTAAGCACCCAGATTCATTCTGGGGGGTTTCCTCACTGACAACACAGACTGTGCACTGAGGTTTGTCCGTCCAGTTCTCATAGTGTTGCTCCAGAGGTGAGACGCGGAACACAGGGGAACCACAGGGTGATTACCATCTACTTTAAAGCAAGTAACAATATGCTCTGCCCCAGGAATTCATACGTGCATTCAAGATCCATAAAGAAAAATATAAAAAACCACACTGTTCCCTTTGTTGGAGAGGGTAGGTATAAACACACAAGGGGAACAGCTAGAGTTACGTGATATTAAATTAACCCAAAGGTTAACTTAATATGGTTATAGCTAATACTTAAAGAAATATTTATAGGCACATGTGATAAAGTGCTTGGTATACACACAATTTTATTGTTGCTTTTCTGTCATCTAAAAGAAATAAAACTCCTATAGAAATAAGAAAATCTAACACCCAGATCTTTGTTTCTAATATCACTTTCCATGAAACATGACCAGGGCTGATTTTAGGACTGAGGCAACTGTAAAAGATGAGCTCATGGTATCTTATACTGCCATAAAGTAAGTGTTTAAGCACACACACACACACACACACACACACACACACAATGAAAGTATATCAAAGGAGTTCCCAACGGCCAAAGCTTGAACATTTGAACATCAAAACAAATAAAGTAGTTCTGAATTATAAACCAACATATAAAGTAAGTATTCATGAGTCCATATTGATTATAAATAAGTGATTTAATAAATCAACAGTGGAGAGAAGACAAATCTCCCACGCAGAAAAAAATCCCAATAAACAGTGTAGACACTCCACCTGAAGGAAATGAATAACTCCTCTCTTTAAGTGCAGCCTGTCCATAGCGACTTGCTTGCAAAGAGTACAATGTGGAAAAAGGGAAAAAAAGAGAAAAAAGAGGTGCTCAAGGGCAGCATCAATACTGATAAACCTTATTGGTAGAAAGTATGTACCCTTGATATGATGTGATGAAAATGTATTTACCTCAGTGATCTCCTTCCCAGAGATCCATAACCCCAGCCTAATTGTGGGAAAAAAATATAAAATTCCAATAGAGGGACATCCTACAAATACACCTGAATAGAATTATTCAAAAGCTGAAACCTTTAAAGTCTAAGGAAGAAAAAGAGAAGAAAAATCTTCATGCATTTGTAGTAGGCAACAATTTTTCAGCTAGAACATAAAAAGCACAAACCATAAAAGAAAACATTTATAAACTGACCTCTATGAAAATAAAAAAAATTATGTTCTTCAAAGGATGCTGTTAAGAGAATGAAAAAGCAAATCATAGATTTGGAAAATCATACATGATACATATATCTGACAAAGAACTTCTATCCAAAGATCTTTTACAATTCAATAATCACAAGATAAACTTGCCATTTGGAAAAACATCAGAATCAAACACATAATTCATAAATCATGGCTTATAATGGAAAAGTACTGTAAGGCCAAAATTAAATACCAGTACACACACACATTCATTTTAGGATGACTAAAGTGATAAGCCCGACAATATCCAATTTTGGCAAGGATATGAAGCAACTGGAGTGTTTGAACAACACTGCAAAGGATGTAAAATAGTATTCCACTTTGGAAATCAGTCTGGCTATATCTTATAAAACTAAACATAAACTTACTAAACAACACAGAAAATGTACTCCTAAGTATTCACTCAAAAAACTAAAATACCTGTCTAAATAAATAGATACACATAAATGTTTAAAACAGCTTTAGTCATAATAGTCAAAACCTAGAAACAATCCAAAGTTGATTAGGCAAACAAACTATGGCATAGTTATTAAGTAGCATACTGTTCAGCAACAAAAGTCAGAAATTACCAATACATGCAAAAAAAAAAAATGAATTTCAAAAACATTATGTGGAGCAGAAGTAGCCACAAAAGACAAAACTATGATTCCATTCATAAAAACTCCAGGAAAGAGAACAATAAAATCAAAAAAGAGAAGGATGAAGATAAACAATTTCTGTAGAAGGGCCAATTGTTGCTGTTCAGTCACTCAGTTGTATCCAACTCTGCCACCCCATAGACTGCAGCATGCTAGGCTTCCCTGTCCTTCACTGTCTCCCACAGTTTGTTCAGACTCATGTCCGTTGAGTTGGTGATGTTATCTAACCATCTCATCCTCTGTCGTCCCCTTCTCCTACCCTCCTAACCAGGGAGTCATTGAACTTGGAACAGCAAGCACCAGGATGGCATGGACGTATTAACAATGATTGAAGGAGAGACCAAGGGAAGCAGACTGAAAACACCATAGAAACACCCCAGAGGAAAATGCCTCAACTTCAAATAGTGTCTAGGTTGTAGGCTTGTAAATATTACATAGATAATTATTGCTTTAAAACTCAGAAATGTAGAAAGTGACTATCAGCCTTCTTTACCTAACCCCTCAAAAGCTTCAGTTGAGTGTTTCTCCATATATCTGAATGTCAATATATTATTAGTGATCATGAGTTCTACACAAAACATTGTAATCTAACATTTTTAATTTTCTCAACAACTTTTATGTACAAACACACACTCCTATATAGAGACACAAACATACATTCTGGATCATCTGAGGGTCATCCTTCAACAATGAGCTGTTTCTGCCTTGTGATTTCACTATCTACAGCTGCATTTATGTTGACAATCACATTAATGTGAAGTAAGGCTACTTTAATTGCCTTAGGCAAATATGAAACAACACAATGATGCAGTTTGCAAAGTGAAAGTCGAAAGACTTCACAATTCACCATATAAACAAAGGATTTGCTCTGCTTAGAATAGAAATGTAAAATAACTGAATCGTTAAGTAATATAAACATGCTGAACTCAAAAGAATCTGTGCTTGGATAGTCAGGTGAGATTCATATTAGGAGAGAAGAGTAAGTTTCAGCCAAATATTTTCTGTCATATTAAATTAATGGTGCTTTGAACTTTATCAGTTTGGGAATTTGTATTTATTTTGCAAGTATATTTTTGCTTTTCAGTTCCATAGGAGCTGTAAGCACAAAACACAACTATCTTAGACTATTACATATTTAATCAAGGAAATGTAAATCCACACTAGTAAGGGCGACACAAAAATTATGTTTACACTCCTCTAAATTTTATTTAACATACACTAAAATTGACTTTTGTGTACAGTTCTATAAAGTTACCGCTGCTGCTGCTAAGTCGTTTCAGTCGTGTCTGACTCTGTGAGACCCCAGAGACGGCAGCCCACCAGGCTCCCCCGTCCCTGGGATTCTCCAGGCAAGAACACTGGAGTGGGTTGCCGTTGCCTTTTCCAATGCATGAAAGCGAAAATTGAAAGTGAAGTCGCTCAGTCGTGTCCGACTCCTAGCGACCCCATGGACTGCAGCTCACAAGGTTCCTCCGTCCATGGGATTTGCCAGGCAAGAGTACTGGAGTGGGTTGCCATTGCCTTCTCCGCTATAAAGTTAACACATGTATAAATTTGTTCAACCATCACCATAACCGAGATGCAACTGTCCCATCACCTTAAAAGACTCCCTTGTGATATGATTTTGTAGTCCCACTCTCCCCAACCTTTAACTCCCAGCAACCGTGGATCTTTTATCACCACTACAGCTTTGTCTTTTTGAGGTCACCACCCTAAGGGAATCATATGGTATATAACCTTTGCGACTGACTTCTTTCCCTCAGAAAAATGCCAAGTTGTTGCGTGTTAATAATCGAATCCATTTTACTCCAAAATAGTTGAGCTTGGCAACCCACTCCAGCATTCTTGCCTGGAGAATCCCATAGACAGAGGAGCCTGGCAGGCTACAGTCCATAGGGTTGCACAGAGTTAGACAGCGCACACACATTGAAGAGTTGGACCTCAGTTTGTTGATCTATTTACTTATCGCCTTAGGTTGCTCCTCTTTTCTTGAGATCATGAGCAAAGAAAAGATGAACTTTGATATCCAGGTTGTTGTATGAAGATGAATTATCAAAAGCTAAGCAGGAGTGGCATGGCTGAGTCATATGGTATATATACTTTTACATTAAAAAAAAAAAAACCTGCCAATTGTTTTCTATACTGTCTGTATTATTTTGCATTACTGCATATATCTGCCAGTAATGTATGGGATTTCCAGTCTCTCTGCATCCTCAGCAGCCTTGATATTTTTATTTTAGCCATTCTAACAGGTTGTATAACGATATCATGTGGTTTTAACTTCCATTTCCCTGATGGCTAATGATGATGAACATCTTTTATATTTTTTCTTCAACAACTTATTCTTTTTTAACAATAACATTTTTCATGTCATAATTTTACCCATAAATCACCCTGAATATCTTTAGGGGGTTTCTGCTTTTCCAAACTTAATTGGAATGTCATGGTTGAATTTAAACAGTGATGTGATAACAGGTATTTAGTTTTACTGCTTATGTGACAGGCTATTAAATAATTTTTTTTCTTTTTACCTTTTTATTTTTATTGGAGTATAGCTGCTTTACAATGTTGAACAGAAAAGTGAATCAGTTATACAAATACATATATTCCCTCTTTTTGTAGTTCCTTCCCATTTAGTCACCACGAAGCGCCGAGTAGGCTCTATAGGATATACTGTGGGTTCTCATTGGTTATCTGTTTTATATAGAGTAGTGTATGGATATCAACCCCAATCTCGCGATTCATCCCATCCCACCTTCCCCCTTGGTATCCATACATTTGTACTCTAAGTCTGTGTCTCTATTTCTGCTTTGCAAATAAGTTCATCTGTATAATTTTTATAGATTCCACACATAAGCAATATTACATGGTATTTGTTTTTCTCTTTCTTACTTCATTTTGTATGGCAGTCTGTAGGTCCATCCATGTTTCCACACATGGCAAATTTCATTCCTTCTTATAGCTGAATAATATTCCATTGTGTATACGTACCACATCTTCTTTATCCATTCCTCTGTTGACAAACATTCATTCAGGTTGCTTTCATGTCCTAGCTATTGTAAAAAGTGCAGCAATGAATACTGGGGTGCATGGACCTTTTTGAATTATGGTTTTCTCCAGGTAAATGCCCAGGAGTAGGACAGCTAGATCATATGGCAGCTCTATTTTTAGTTTTTTAAGGAACCTCCATACTCTTCTCCATAGTGGCTATATCAATTTACATTCCCACAAAGAGTGCAAGAGGGTTCCGTTTTCTCCGCACCCACTCCAGAATTTATTGTTTGTAGATTCTGTGATGATGGCCATTCTGACTGGCCTTGTACTATGAGGTACAAGGTAGTACTTGTACCTTGTAGTACTTCATTGCAGTTTCGGGAGGTAGTGCTTCACCATCGTTTTGATTTTCGTTTCTCTGATAATTAGTGATGTTGGGCATCTATTCAAGTGTTTGTTGGCCATCAGCATGTCTTCTTTGAAGAAATGTCTATTTAGGTCTTCTGCCCATCTTTTGATTGGGCTGTTTTTGATAATAAGCTGTATGAGCTGTTTGTATATTTTGAAGATCAATCCCTTGTCAGTCATTTCATTTACAAATATCCTTCCTTTCAAGACTGAATATTTGAATCTTCCCAACCAAAACTCCTATGTTGAAACTCTAACCCTTAATGTGATACTATTAGGAGGTAGGGAGTTTGGGAGGTAATTAAATTTAGGTAAGGTCATGAATCACCCTTGAGTCAGGAAGAAACCCTGGAGTGGGGCATGACAACTCACCCCAGTTTTCTTGCCTAGAGAATCCCCATGGACAGAGGAGCCTGGTGGGCTATAGTCCAGAGTCACAGAGACTCAAACACGAGTAAAGCAACTTAGCACACACACATGCATGCAAGGTCCTAAGGGTGGAAGCCCCATGATCAGATGAGTGTCTGTGGAAGCAAAGAAAGAAACTCAAGGTCTCTTTCTCTCCCAGTCAGTAAGAAGGCAGCCATGTGCAAACCAGGTGCCATCATCAGACACCAAATCTACCAACACCTTGAACTTAGACTTTCCAGCCTCCAGAACTATGACATATAAATACTGTTTAAGTCTACAGTAGTTTGTTACAGTAGCTTGAACTAAGATACTGTCTTTAGTATTCTGGCTCCTGTGGGTTTCTGTTAGCTTTTCCAAGCCACTAGCACAGGACGGCTTGAGGGCCAAGGTGCATAAAACAGAGAAAAGGTAGATAAATTTAAAAAAACATATAAATAAATAAGAGAAAGAGGTTCCCGTGCTCTTTATTGGCTTTAGAAAAACACTTTATTACTTCTTTAGCCAGAATTAGAGGGCTTCTCTAGAATTTTCTCTGCCCAGAGTAATGCCCATGTCTAGGATTTTGGCTGCATTAAGTTCAGCTCAGGAGATACTTAAACTAAATGGTAAACATACTGCCGATTAGGTGGTATTTTTGAATTCTGCTTTTTGTCCCAATTCTTATTTTTCTCAATGCTATTTACTCTTTACAGCTTCCAAATACCTGCTCCATTAATCCCACGCATGTTTTATAGCTGCGTTTCACTGGGAGAGACAGAGTAGCATGTGCTTTCTCTATCTTGCCCAGAACCAGAGTATCCCATACAAGTATTCATAATTTAGGGGCATGTACATTCCTCAAAGTTGATGTGCCTGAATAAAGTTGGACTTCTAAAAGTCTGGCATTCATTCCCACAAAATTGAGTCCCTTGAGCATTGCTTTTATGCCACATTACAATTACTAATATTCTCTTGGATCCTACCAAAGGTTATTGCCAGAAGCATACATATGATATTTGTAACTACAATCAATATATAAAAGCCATCTTACACTACATTACTCAGTGACCATTTTATAGTCCCATATGAGGTTTTTTTTTTTTTAATTTAATTTTATTTTTAAACTTTACAATATTGTATTAGTTTTGCCAAATATCAAAATGAATCCGCCACAGGTATACCCATGTTCCCCATCCTGAACCCTCCTCCCTCCTCCCTCCCCTACCCTCCCTCTGGGTCGTCCCAGTGCACCAGCCCCAAGCATCCACTACCGTGCATCGAACCTGGACTGGCGACTCGTTTCATACATGATATTATACATGTTTCAATGCTATTCTCCCAAATCTTCCCACCCTCTCCCTCTCCCACAGAGTCCATAAGACTGATCTATACATCAGTGTCTCTTTTGCTGTCTTGTACACCGGGTTATTGTTACCATCTTTCTAAATTCCATATATATGCATTAGTATACTGTATTGGTGTTTTTCCTTCTGGCTTACTTCACTCTGTATACAGTGATAGGAAAACTTTTGTTTTCCTTGAGACACTAACATTCTTACAGCTTTTCAATAACAAGAGCTCTATCAGTGATTAAATACCTCATTTGTTTCTGGCTACTAGGAAGCTCAGAGACACATTTCAGAAGCCTTACTACTGTTGTCATAACTACATTATTCTATTTTCTCTGCTCCTAATTTTCTCTTTCTCCCTTCTACTTCTTATTATTTCATCGCATCAGCATTTGTTATATGCCCCCTCAAATTCTTGGCAGAATGAGGTAGAGAATGAATGAATGAATAAAATACAATGAGTAACTAAAGCTTTAATTGGTACTTTTCTAGGACTTTATACCCATTCAATGGAAACTACTGTTTTGTTTTTTTTTACAAGCAGCAAAATGTCTAGGGTTTTGCCTGATTATTTCTTGTCCTAAAGCATTTTCCTTCTACATTTACACTGACATCTGCAAATGTTAATGGAGTTTCTCTCTGGGATGGGGATCATTAAGTCAAAGAACTGAAGCAAAATGGGCAATGAAAGATGGAATTTGCTTGTGCCCATAACAATAGGCAGTGATGCTAATGTGCATGGCAATTTTTATTGAACTTATGCAGCACACTGCAGCATCTGGAAGCCCTTTGCTTGATTTGGGGATGCAATCAGTTCAAAACCTTAACTACACACTCCTCAGGGCTTATTCTTCTATTGATTTGAATTAAAAGAAGTTGCCCACATGAAAGCCTGGGGCACTGACAGGAAGTTAGAGGCACCAAGTACTTGCCTCAGTGATGAAAATAGAAAGCAATTACAGTAAAACTCACTTCCCAAGAGCAGGTAAGAGGAAAGCCTCCATTTTCCCACCTGGTGGCACCATGTCAAGAAACAGGAAGATGCAACTCTTCTAGAAAATTAGGTTAATGTCAGCACCAGATTGGAACTGATGGAGTTCTAGTTATTGCCCCACTCTGACCCTCACTCCTGATAGTGCCCCAGTCTCCAGGGCTGAAGTCCTGATGCAGTATCTCTGCAACCCTGCCAGCACCATCTGCCTCTTCCTAGTATTTCTCCGTAAATAAACCATCCTTTCTGCCTGGCAAAGTTGCTGTCCTGCCTCCTAATAAATCCTGCTCCCACCCTCCGGTCAATTCACTCTGCCCTCCATCTTCTCTTCCTGGACAGCCGCTAGAAAGAAACTGCCCTACCATTCATTTATGTTCTTCCTTGTCCCCCCATCTATTTTCTTTTCACAGCATATTCTAACTTTCATTAGCTGCCATGATTCTCCTCATTTTGAGGTCTGGATACATTCCCTGTATCACCAGCATCCTGACAGGCTCCTCACATCCATCTCTCCTTCAGAGGCTCTGTATCCTCCCAAGATTTCCAAGTAGGACAGGGAACAGGAATCCCCATCATTACATGTCACACAGGGGATCAATGTCAGAATCAAGAAAAACACTTACACAGGTCAATAAGTCAACTGAAAAAGAGTAAGTCTCAAGGCATGGGATCATCAGTTAGTATGAGACTGATTCTCACAGTAGGCAGCCCACACATCAAGGCACTCCACCCCCTGCTGCTGTGACTGGAAAAAGCCATCAATTGGCAGAGCCTTACACTCAACTCAGAAGTCATCTCATGTCTATCCTCTCTGCTTCCTTCCAGTACCCAAAACACAGAGCAGCTGAAGAAATGGGCCTGATCTCCCATTTCTGGGGAAAGAAGCTAGAAGGGATGGTGAAGCACCTCTGGTCCAAAACCCATACTTTTTCTAAGAATTGTAGAAACTTAGAACCTGAAAGATAACTTGACCAAGGTCAAAGCAAGAATTCAAACCCAGGATGTCTAATCCACAGCCACCTTTTTTGTGCTTTTTTTCCCTAGCTGACAAAACCTCCTCCCCTAAACATCCATACTACTTATTTCTCTGTTGCTGCTAATATCGCCAGTCACCCATGACATTTTGAATATGTCTTTCCCTTGTTTCTCCTTTAAATTCTATATATAAAGCTTTCAATTCTATATATAAAGCCCATTACATTTCTTGACATTCCTCAATTTCCTTTATTTTCTTCACTTTTTCTGCCCTAATTCAGACCAGCTGGCATGACTCCACTTCAGCCTCCGAACCACTGACACACTGATGTTTCTAAATTACACTCCTCTATTGTCACCTCCTTGTGCAAATCCTCATTCCCTGTAAACTAGTCGCAAGTTTAATGTTCTCCCTAGCAAGGCCCCAGTCTCTCTTGATGGTTTTATCTCACTACTCTCCCTCAGATCATCATGCAGAAACTTGATTTCTTGTACAACTAAAATCCTAAACCAAGTATCAAAGGTGAAATAGTTTACCATGAAACAAGAACTCAGTATCTGTGAGGAGCTTTCTCTGGGGAAGATTAGGGCTCTGAGGCAGAACTGCTCATCAGCAACAGTAATGTTTTTCTCCTCGTGCAGCACTGAGAGTCTAAAATACTGCCAGGGACTCTACCAGGTACTGAGAATAAAGCTGACTGAGACATGGTGACTGACCTCAAGGAATTCATCATTCTATAATGAACATGAAGCCATGCCCAGCTAGTCCACACCCAATAAGATGCAGGCTGTACCAGAGGCAGGAGTAGAGTGTTGAAGGAGCTCTTTGACTATAGGCTGCCCCACAGCCCTTCTACACTTGAATTTCTCTGTTACTCTCCATCTCCTTTCCATTTTCCTTCTTCCCTCTCATTGCATCACCCTCAAGAAGTACCCCCATGGGTCCCTACTCACATCTGCCCTAGGACAGATGATTTTCTGACAGACCTTCCCCTACCACCTCTTCTCGCCACCCTCCCAAAACTCATTTTCTGCCTGCCCTCTTTCCTCACTCTCCTGCAAGATGCTGGCTGAATAATCTGGCATGATTTGGTCAATAGCTCTAGTGTTGAAACTTGATGATCATTTCCTGAGTCACTCCTTTCAGACAACACTGCATTTTAAAGGGGACACAGAGTATTGAAGGAACTGTAGTCAGGAAGATATTGGAGAAATTGTTCTGATTCCTGGGCACTGAGACTAGAGCCAAGGCAGAATCCGAGAGGGCTGAAGGGCTGGGCTGAGTTGTGCCTTAAGTGCCTGGAAGACAGATGGATCTAAGGGATGAGTTGAGTGTACACAGCAGCTGAGGAGCCGAGCTAATTGGAATGCTGCCATTGTAATAGCATTAGGTGTCCTGAGACACCCTTGTGTGTTCAGAAACATGAAGGCCAGGCAGAGGTCAGGAGCCAAAGCCAGCAAATACCGTGCAAACAGAGTGAGGAGTCAAGCTGCAGAGTGTGAGCACCCATAGCCTGATGATCCCAGCTGCTTAACACAAAGTTAGAGAGGCTTTAAAAGTATTGGGTTGGCCAAAAGGATCATTTGGGTTTTTCCATAAGATCATATGGAAAAATCCAAACAATCTTTTTGGCCAACCCAACAGAATCAGGATGAACGAGGAAAAGATGTGTCTTCATTATTAATCACAACAACATCTGCCACTTGTTTAGGATTTAAAGTGTAAACATTATTTCACACATAAGAAGTCCCCACTGTTCCATTAAGAGAAACAGAGGAGAAACTTGTTATTCCTGGTTTATAAAT
Organism: Bos indicus; assembly: GCF_029378745.1. Classification (NCBI taxonomy): domain Eukaryota; kingdom Metazoa; phylum Chordata; class Mammalia; order Artiodactyla; family Bovidae; genus Bos; species Bos indicus. The sequence goes on along the minus strand of NC_091760.1, from coordinate 90,813,352 downwards.
GACACACAAGAGATGCCTCACTGACATCTGTGGGATGGTTAATTTGTTGATTGAGTGATTGCTTCACTGATTGATCAATGATCCATAGATCATAGAGTGACACTTCTTCCTTCCTAATAAGGTGGGGCAGGGGGAGCTGTAATTGTTTCATCAATGAAGAACTAAAGCTTCAAGAAATCAGGTGGCTACTTTCCTAACATCTAACTTGTAAGTAGACCCAGATTTGGAACTTGATTTTTCTGACAACATATTGAGGATTATTTTTATTATACTTTATTTATTGTCCAGGCTTTCTGGACCCTTCATAATATCATGTGAACCATTTCCTGGGTATTAAGCTAGCTAGATACCTGCTAACCTAGAAAGGGTCCCAAGAATCTACCTTGCTGCAAGGGTATATCTAACCAGGACTAAACCGTCATCAAGAGCAAAGAAAAGACGTGTCTTGTGACTCTATTTCCTTTCTGCACCACCAGATTCTGGTTATGATAAATATTAATACATATATAGGTATATATGCACAAACAATAAAGAGTGGTAAGGGTCATATTAAATAATTAGGTAGAAAAAATGCTTTAAATTTCTTTCCAGAAATGTGAAGCAGAAATTATAAATTTTTCTTCTTCCTTAGTATGTATTCCAGAGTAGTTTATTCATTCTCTTTTAATATCAAGCTTTTACAATCTAGATGCATGTTAATAGAAATTTTATTTCTTCTTTTATGGCTTTTTCTTGTCAGTGAATAGGACAGCTGGGTGAAAAACAATTCTGAGAATAGATGAAAGGAAAGCAGTTTATTCACCCACGCCAGACCTTAAAAGTTAGCACTTTGTATAACATGGGCATTAAATAGGATCCAAAAACAGGGTGGAAGAAGAAATCTCTCATTTGCAGATGGGTGTCAGGATTTTGGAAGTAATGGAATATATAATTCAGTGTAAATAGGCACCAATTGCTAAAATGATCTGCTTGATGAGTACAAATGAAGTTGGTAGAAAAGATGCTTTAAATGACAGCAGGGGTGGATCTGTAGGTGGTCCTAAAATTCAGAATCAGAAGGTTGAATCTGATGCAAAAAAGAAAAAGAAAACAGTGATGTTTAAATGATTCACATTTAAACACCTAGTCTATGAGAAAATAATAGGAAACAGAATTTTAAATTCAGTTAATGGCACCCATTTTAAATAACTCAAAATGTTCTATGTCAATGAAATTGTTGAAATCTGGAATAAAATATCATCTAACTATCATCACCTTCAAAAATGTATTTGCTAAAGCTTAAAAGGTAGGACTAATATCCAGCAAGTCACTGGGTATTTTCTTTGAGCTTTTAATTTTTTTAAAGTATAGATGTGGGAAAATATGTTTTATAAATACTTTTTCAAAATATAATAAGTAAGTTTATGATAAACATACGATTAAGATGGAGAAGCTCTATACAGTCAGTAAAAACAAGACCGGGAGCTGACTGTGGCCCAGATGATGAACTCCTTATTGCCAAATTCAGACTTATATCGAAGGAAGTAGGGAAAACCACTAGGCCATTCAGGTATGACCTAAATCAAACCCCTTACGATTATACAGTAGAAGTGAGAAATAGATTTAACAGAGTAGATCTGATAGACAGAGTGCCTGATGAACTATGGACAGAAGTTCATGACATTATACAAGAGACAGGTATCATGACCAAATTGCCAACACCTGCTGGATCATCAAAAAAGCAAGAGAGTTCCAGAAAAACATCTATTTCTGGATGTTTCTATTTTCTTTATTGACCATGCCAAAGCCTTTGACTCTGGGGATCACAACAAACTATAGAAAATTCTAAAAGAATTTTCAGAGTTCTTCTTTCAGAAGACCACCTGATGTGCCTCTTGAGAAACCTGCATGCAGGTCAGGAAGCAACAGTTAGAACTGGACATGGAACAACAGACCAATTCCAAATAGGGAAAGGGGTACATCAAGGCTGTATTTTGTCACCCTGCTTATTTAACTAATATGTAGAGAACATCATGAGAAATGCTGGGCTGGATGAAGCACAAGCTGGAATCAAGATTGCCGGGAGAAGAATCAATAACCTCAGATATGCAGATGACACCACCCTTATGGCAGAAAGTGAACTAAAGAGCCTCTTGATGAAAGTGAAAGAGGAAACTGAAAAGGTTGGCTTGGAGCTCAACATTCAGAAAACTAAGACCATGGCATCTGGTTCCAGTACTTCATGGCAAATAGATGGGGAAACAGTGGCTAACTTTACTTTTGGGGGCTCCAAAATCACTGCAGATGGTGACTGCAGCCATGAAATAAAAAGATGCTTACTCCTTGGAAGGAAAGTTATAACCAACCTAGACAGCATACTGAAAAGCATAGACATTACTTTGCCAAAAAAGGTTCATCTAGTCAAGGCTATGGTTTTTCCAGTAGTCATGTATGGATGTGAGTGTTGGATTGTAAAGAAAGCTGAGTACCAAAGAATTGATGCTTTTGAACTGTGGTGTTGAAGAAGACTCTTGTGAGTCCCTTGCAAGGACTGCAAGGGGATCCAACTAGTCCATCCTAAAGGAGATCAGTCCTGAGTGTTCATTGGAAGGATTGATACTGAAGCTGAAACTCCAATACTTTGTCCACCTGATGCGAAGAGCTGACTCACTTGAAAAAACCCTGATGCTAGGAAGGATTGAAAGCAGAAGAAGGGGATAACAGAGGATGAGATGGTTGGAAGGCATCACCGACTCAATAGACATGAGTTTGGGTAAACTCTGGGAATTGGTGATGGACAGGGAGGCCTGGTGTGCTGTGGTCCATGGGGTTGCAAAAAGTAGGACACAACTGAGTGACTGAACTGAACTGAATATATACATACATACACACACACACACATGTTCAATCCCGGGTCGGGAAGATCCCCTGGAGAAGGAAATGGCAACCCCCTCCAGTATTACTGCCAGGAAAATCCCATGGACAGAGGAGCCTGGTGGGCTACAGCCCAACATGTCGCAAAGAGTCAGACACAACTGAGTAACTTGTACACACACGCACACACATATATAGCAGCAGAAATAGGAAACAACTTTTTGATGATATTTAGTAGTAAAGAAAATGTCAACTTGATCAGCTAGCTCCTGATCACACATTTGCAACAAGACTACAAAATATAGTTTGTGACTCTGGTGAATTTCTCCTGTGTTCAATTAATTGGCCTAAATCAATCTTTCACCACGGAAAGAAAGGAAAGAGGGAAGAAAAGAATGGAGAGAGAGGGGGGGGGGAAAGAAGGAAGGGGACAGCCAACGGAAAGGCAGACAGACAAGAAAGAAGTAGAGAGGGTTGCAAGAGCAGGAGAGGAGCAAGAGAAAAATGACATGGCAACAAAATTGCCTACTATGAGCTTAAATTCATTTCATCAATACAGCCTGCTCTGTGACCATTCTTTTCTTGATGAGAAGAGCCATGCTACCCAAAAGGTATAGTTACTTGTTAACAACTAACAAATGATGGAGCCAGATGTTCAGCTCATCACAGTGGCCCCACGTGGAACTGCTTCCTTAACCCTAGGCTCTACCTGGGGCTCTCCACAGTTTCTGTCTCAGTGTTCTTGGGTCATAGTGGTACTTCCTCTCCCTTCAGGAGAACCTGCTGCAGAGCATGCACGTGATTTACAACCCCTATCTGTCACATCGTTGGAGCCATTGCAGATTCACCCTGTACCTCCCGCAGCTGCTCCCAGGCAATGAATGCACACAGAGGTATGTGAACCAGGCAGTTTCTGTGAACATAGGATTCCTTTAAGAGGCACTTTTAGCTCAAGGACTTGCCATTAGAGAAGTTGAAACTTCCTCAGAACCGTGCTGGGGTCTGAGGCTCATACTTAATCATTTCTTTTCTCTTTTCACAGATGGCAGATACATTGCAGTCTGAGAATTCTAGCCTTTTTCTGATCCTTCACCTTCAACCTTCGCAGGCATTTCACCCAATAAACCTCTAGCAAGTCTAATTCCATTTTAGTGTTTACTCTTCAAAGGACCTGAGGGAACACAAATGTACATTCACATGCATAGCAATGTCCTGGGTAGACCCAGATTATTACAGTCAGGCTGCAGCCTAGATCAGACAGGGTATAGAGAACATTCAATTCTCAGCAATCTCCCAGGAAAAAAAAGATGTTATATCATAAAACTTACTCTCAACACCGCTACTACTAATGATTAATCCGAATGCCAGAAGATGACACGCTCCCCGCTGGGAAACCATGATTCCAACTAGAATTGAAGGCACACAGGACTCTCCTCAGTACGAGCTAGGGTCTGGCAGAGAGAGAGTGCAGAGTTCTTTCAGGCCTGTCAGTCCAGATTGCAGGTTTAGAATCAGAATGAACTGCTTAAGAGGTAATTCCAAAAAACTACCCCCCTTTACAGTATCACAGTCACTCCTAAGTTTCTTTAAAAGATTCTGGGATTTTTCTACATCACTGAAAAGGAAGAGGCATTGTCACAGACATATAAGCCTATATTTTCACTTCAGAATTCCTCCCTTCCCTTTGGTGACGGACTATTTCTTCTATTAGAATCCATGCCTAATTCACATACACACATGTCTTGGAGGAGTGCATATATCTTAGGTTGGAGACAGGAAAGGATAGCAAATCACAGTCTTCTAATGATAATCACCAAGGAATTCACTGTTCTCACAACACTCTTTTTATTACCTACACAAGACTGACAAACTACACATCTCAGGCATGAGAATAACATAAACACAGTACAATGAAATATCCATATCCTGTATTAGAATGTTGATGAATGAAATACTGTATACAGTAAAGACAGAAAGGTCACTGCTCAGAATTTCAAAACTTTTCCTTTTCCTTTTTTAGACAAATCAAATATACTGACCACATTTTTATGAGGATTTGGTCAGATTACTCTATGCCACAGTTATCACTATCTCCTACCATAGTCTCCACCTTCATCTAAAAATTTTCTGCTACCTTCTCCCCCTACACACACACACACACACACACACACACACCACCCTTTTCCACAAAAGGCAATTATGTAACAACAAAAAAGTGGTATAGAGGAAACCAAAGGATCCATTCTCCTTTCGAAACCCAGCTTGACATTTTGAAGGCTGGTGATAAGGACATGCTGTACCTGGAGCCACAGAAACGAAAGTAAAGGAACAATTTAAGCAAAACCTGTATACGCTCAGAAGTCCTTTGTGAGATAAGAAGAGGCTGGAACTCCATTTCAGATATAAGGAATTTTATCCATTGCCCATCAAATTCCCTGTTCCAAATCAAAAGTAGAAGAATTTGAAGGAACCAGGCTCTTAAAACTGAATTCTACATTTTGAAGTCCCACATGTCAAAGACAAATAACTAGCACAAATCTGAAATACAAACAATTAGTTGGAAGTTTTATTCAGCATGGCATGCTGAAAATAAAAGCTTTAAACTGAATCTAGGCCAAAATCTTAAATGTCAAAAATCAGCCTTTTGCAATGGTAAATACAGAATTTCTTTTTTTTAAAGTAATTTTAAAATAAAAATACAATAAATAAATTTTGTATGGCTTCACTCTGGTGAAGCTCATGAAATGAATTTCCACGGGCTAAAGTACAAGTAACTCTTACATTCAACTTGGCATTTTCCATTTATTACTTTCAGCTTTAAAGGGAAAAACATTATTTTTATTATTAATAATAGCATTGAGTTACAGAAGCTTTAAGTAATACATGGATATTGGTTACAACAATTCTAGCCCACTGTAAGAAAATCTAATACATTTTTTAAAAACGTATTTATAAAGAATTTAGCCTGCTTATTAATATTAACAAAGCACTCCTTGCCTTCAGAAATGATCTATTACAGAGTATTTTTAATTGTTTTATATAACCTATTTAATATTAAGCAGAAAATGATTCAATAGTGATCTTTGGGCTAATGCCACCTGGAGAATATTTAATAGGTTTAGTTAAGCAGTATCATTGGGCAGTACAAACAGGAGATTCCTTTTTAATAATATCTTTAGACATAGATATCTTTACCTATCAAATGGCCATAAAAATCTTCCCATAAGCACAGCACACAAAGTGAATGGATCCACAAGGAAGAATGAATAATATACTACTACATAGCCATTAAGGTCTACTCATATGATTACCAAAGGGGAAACATGTGGGGTAGGAATAAATCAGGGACTTGGGATGAACATATACACACTGCTGCATGTATAAGTGACCAACAAGGACCTACTGTACAGCACAGGGAATGCTACTCAATATCCTGTGACAACCTATATGGGAAAGAATCTAACGAGGAAGGAATCTATGTATCTGTATAACTGAATCACTTTGCTGTATGCCTGAAACTAACACAAAATTGTGAATCAACTATAGTTCAACAAATTTTTTAAAAAGTATACTCATAAAAGAAAATTTAATAACAAAGAATATGCTTTATTATTAATGAGTGGGGGAAAAAAACAGATCAGAGAAGACTTATTTCAAACACACACACACAGAAGTCGCTCAGTCGTGTCCGACTCTTTGCGACCCCATGGATTGTAGCCCACCAGGCTCCTCGGTCCATGGGATTTTCCAGGCATGAATACTAGAGTGGGTTGCCATTTCCTTCTCCATTATTTCAAACACAGCCCCTATTTTTCAAAGTTATTCAAACAAGAACATGCAAAAGTTCATAAAATTCCAAGTGACATATACTAAGATATTAACACCAGTTCACATATTTTCATTTTTATATAATTCTGTGTTTTCCAATTTTTTAATGTCTATATTTTTCTTTTATATTCAATTATATCAATCAGCACAAACTGCGTTACACTGTGGTAACAAATAATCCTATGATCTTAGTGGCTTTACCCAAGAGAAGTTTATTCACATCTATTTATTTACATAGTCAGGGATGCTCTGCTCTGCTCTTGTATCGGGGACATAAACTGATCACAGCTTTGCCCTTCCCTGATCACTGGGACCACAAAGAAGACTGGGGTGAATTGAGCACAGCTCTGAAAACTTCTACCTGGAACTGACACCTGTTCCTACTACTTACAGTTCACTGGGAAAGCAAATCACTTGGCCAAAATCAACTTCAAAGAGGGCAGGCAAATGAAATCCTTCCATATGCCCAGGACTGGCTGAAAATCCTAGGTAGGTACTAAAGCACAAGGATAATAGTTAATATTTTTGAACATGTTTTTAGGTTTTTCAAATTTTTTAAAATATCATGTATTTTGTAATGCCTCTGAAAAAACTCACAACAAATACTATTCTTAAAAAGAAAAAAAACTTATCACAACATGCAGAAAAGAAAAAAAAAAATGTTATCTTCCAAACAGAGATAATAATGCCACCAGAGATTACTACATTCTAACAATGACAAAATAAAATAAGCTTACATTAGAGAGGAAACAAGATTCAACATAATGTCAGTGATCTTTAGCACCAAAGTAAAGGCTACTTAGTACAAAAATATGAGCAAGGACTGGGATTTAATAACATGACCCTGAAGGTGAGAAGGAATCAGTGACATGAGGACACACTCTGGTCCTTTGTTCTTGTACATTCTAGCTGTTAGTCCATCTAGTCAAAGCTACGGTTTTTCTAGTAGTCATGTATGGATTTGAGAGTTGGACCATAAAGAAGACTGAGTGCCAAGGAATTGATGCTTTCGAACTGTGGGGCTGAAGAAGACTCTTAAGAGTCCCTTGGACTGCAAGGAGATCAAACCAGTCAACCCTAAAGGATATCAACCCTGAATATTCATTGGAAGGACCAATGCTGAAACTGAAGCTCCAATACTCTGGCCACCTGATGCAAAGAGCCAACACACTGGAAAAGACCCTGATGCTGGGAATGATGGAGGGCAAGAGGAGAAGGGGGCTACAGAGTATACGATGGTGGATGGTATCACTGACTCAGTGGACATGAGTTTGAGCAAACTCTGGGAGATAGTGAAGGACAGGGAAGCCTGGTGTGCTGCAGTTCATGGGGTCTGAGTGAGTTGGACATGACCTGGTGACTGAACAACAAGTTAGTCACTACAGAGCCTTAGGGAGGTCATAAGATCATTCTTGGTTAATCTTGTTGTTGTTTATTCATCCATCATATATTTACTAGGTACTCAATCATAGGCTAGACACCATTATAGGTCTTGAGACCAAGCAATGAACAAAAAACAGGTGTACTCCCTGTTCTCATAGAATTTACATTTGACTGTGGGAGAGAAAGACAATCAGCAGAGTATGTCCTGACTGCGGTTAAGTGCATACTTTTTTTCATTTTTAATACTTTTTATTTTATTTTTCAATGTTTTGGCTGTACTGTGTGGCATGCCAAATCTTAGTTCCCCAACTAGGGATCAAACCTGACCCCCCGCAGTGGAAGTATGGAGTCTCAACCACTGAACCATCAGGGAAGCCCCGAGTGCGTACTTTATATAGAGAAAGACTATGGGGACCGAGAGGACAGGAGTGCTGCCTGAGATAGAGTGGTCAGATAAGACCTCTATGACAAAGTGACATGGAAGCAGAAATCTAAAGGGATTGAGAGAAAAAGCCATGCCATTGTCTGGGAAAAGAGCATTTCAGGCAGAATAGCATGGCCAAAGTCCAGAGGGTAGAACAGAAACCGTGTGTCCTGGGAGCAGCCAGGGAGCTGGCAGGGCTGGAGGAGAGTAAGCAAGAGGGGATTGTAAGAAATGGGATCAGGGAGGCAACCAGGTGTGAGATGAAGGGGCCTTGGGGTTGTAATAGGAAAAGACTCTGAATTTTATTCTTTGTGCAAACAAAAGCCATTGGCAAGTTTTGAGCAGAGAAATGGCATAATCTTACTATCATTTTAAATGAATTATTCTCATTGCTATGGAACAGAGACAGTCTAGGGCAGAAGTAGGTTGATCTGTAAAGAAGCTGTTGCAATAATCTAGATGCTGCTGCTGCTGCTGCTGCTAAGTCGCTTCAGTCGTGTCCGACTCTGCTGGACCCCATAGACGGCAGCCCATCAGGCTCTGCCGTCCCTGGGAATCTCCACGCAAGAACACTGGAGCGGGTTGCCATTTCCTTCTCCAGTGCATGAAAGTGAAAAGTGAAAGTGAAGTCGCTCAGTAGTGTCCGACTCTTCGAGACCCCATGGACTACAGCCCATCAGGCTCCTCCATCCATGGGATTTTCCAGGCAAAAGTACTGGAGTGAGGTGCCATTGCCTTCTCTGATAATCTAGATGAGATAGCCTCAATACAGTGAGACTGGGGGAGGTGGTGAAAAGATTGAGGATATCATTTCAAGGTGAACCAACAGTCTCTGCTGATGGACTGGATTTGGTGTGTAAGAGAGAGGAAAATATTATTCTGATATCTGATATCACTTTATGATGAAGCACAGACTCTAAGGACCCCTTCTATGTATTATTCTACCAGAATACCTAGAATAGAATACCTAGAATAGATGAGCCCTATATGACAACTGTATACTCGTTATTATATAGAAGGGATTAAAAATTATGAAATATACTGCTACCTCATATAGAATTCTTGTTTAAAAAACAAAGCATAGTTCTATCTGGCTAGATTACATGGTACAATATTAAAATGGGCTCTAATTTTTTTAAAAATCCTGATGTGCATACAACCCCTGTTAAGTGATTATTACAAGGAGTATACAGAGAATCCTTTATGGTTCATCTATGGATTTAAAGGGTAGGTCTTGAGGAGCAATGTAAAAAAACAGAATTGAATATATCATAGCAGCAGACACCTCTTTCAAAAGTAGCCTGACTGCTAGTTTCTTCCCAACACTTTTATTTAACACACAGAAGAAGATTAACAATTATCCTCAATAATTATATCCTAGACAGAGTTTTCCTATGATATAATTTGAGCTATCTGTCCAATACCAGTATGACTTAAGACCGAGGGGTATATTAAATAAATATGAAATTTTTAAAAATTTAAGTATCTTGGAAAGAGAAAAGTACCTATTTAAATTTTGTAAGACAGAGATTTGAACATAAGTCTTGGCAAGACTTAACATCAAAAGTAAAACATATAAGAACTATGGAAACTTTTGACAGCAAAGAAGGCCTGGAAGAAAAAGCAGTTATAGTAATGGAACCATGAAAAAGAATACAGAGATTAAGTTAATAAATCATCACTAAAAAATTCCAAAGAGAGAAGAAAAGGTGGATAGGAGTTGTTATGATAGCATCACTTAGAGAGATATACTAGCTGACACATAGTTACGATTGTCTCCATCTTCCTTTCACTATCATCCTGCTCCAACTAAGGAATCACTCTCAGCCCTCCCTTACCAGTTATCAGCTTGTTCAAACTAAAATCTTATCTCCCACATAAAGCCTTCCTAGGGTTATTTATGGGGTTCCCCAGGTAGCTCAGTGGTAAAGAATCCGTCTGCAATGCAGGAGACACAGGGGTTTGATCCCTGGGTCAAGAAGATCCCCTGGAGAAGGACATGGCAACACACTCCAGTATTCCTGTCTAGAAGATTCCATGAACAGAGGAGGCTGGTGGACTACAGTCCATGTCATCGCAAAAAAGTTACACATGACTGAAGCGACTTAACAAGATTTATTTATGAGGATGGTAGCTTTTATATAAAGTAGGAAAAACAAAACTTCCTCAATAGGCAGAAAGAAACATTTTTAAGCAAAGTTTAGTGAGCATTTTAAAAGGCAGAACCAATTTCTATATTTAAAAAGAAAAACAAAAAATTTTCGTGCCAAAGCTCTATGAAAAAAGCATTCCTAAAACAACCCAGGAGTGATTTGTATAAATCCTGTCTCTAATTTCTCTGGCATAATTGTGTACCCCTCTGGGGCTGGAGCCAAAAATGCTTTGTTCCCTCTATATAAAAATAAGTCTCTAGAAGGTCAAGGAAAAACACTTTTTTCAAGATAATGACTAAATTGAGTGGGGGGAAAAAAAAGCAAATGTCACATAATATATCCCACATGACATCTTTGCCCTAATTATTTGCATGTTTCAAAACAAGTATTTACTCATTAATTCACAGATAATGGCCTCCACTCTGTCATTCATGTTATTAGATAGAACAGGCATCTAAACTACTGGTTCTTACTTCTGGTTTGAGGGAGAGGGAGAGAGGAGGGAATAAACTGATTATTAGAATCTTCATGGGGAATAATCCGTAACCCTCCCATATGGGACCGTAGCCCACCAGGCTCCTCTGTCCATGGGAATTCTCCAGGCAAGAATACTGGAGTGGGTTGCCATGCCCCACTCCAGGGGATCTTCCCCACCCAGGGATTGGTGAATCAAATGCCAAGACTGCCTCTTCCTAACAACCCTTTATCCCCAGTTGAGAACTACTAACCTATACATCGGAGAAGGCAATGGCACCCCCCTCCAGTACTCTTGCCTGGAAAATCCCATGGATGGAGGAGCCTGGTAGGCTGCAGTCCATGGGGTCGCTAAGAGTCGGACACAACTGAGCGACTTCACTTTCAATTTTCACTTTCATGCATTGGAGAAGGAAATGGCAACCCACTCCAGTGTTCTTGCCTGGAGAATCCCAGGGATGGGGGAGCCTGGTGGGCTGCCATCTATGGGGTCGCACAGAGTCGGACACGACTGAAGTGACTTAGCAGCAGCAGCAGCCTATACATAAATTGTTTGAAGGAAAACAATTCTATTCTCTTCCAAGCTTCCACAGCAGGGACAAGTGCCTAGAAGGGAGTCTTGGTGAGTGGGCTGGTGCTGGAGGGGAAGGTTGCAGCTGAAAGAAAAAGAGCAGAAAGGAGAGCCATTTACCCAGATGAGAAAATTATCTGCCTGAATAAACTGGTCTTCGAAATTTCCTGAAATATGAACAATGAGGTTATGTACTGGCTTACAGTCTTACCTTCCTGAAGAAGAACTTCCTGCCACAAACAGTTAAGTCTTGCTGACACAGGTGGCCTTGGTTATTAGTCCTGAGAGTTCGGTTATATAGATACAGGTGATTTTCCCACTGAAAAGGCCATCAGGTGATTAGAAGTTTAATTCCTAATAAATAAGAGGGGCGAATGTTCAGTAGAGCTAAAAGCAAACAAAAATTTATTTGGAGCTGTCAGCCCAGAAAAATGAGTCTCAAGATGAAAACTTGGGAAGACAAGGACTAGGTGGGGATTTTGAGGTGCCTGAGTCAGGATCAGATGGGAAAGTAGATCAGTGTTTAAGACAGAAGCCCTAGGGACTAAAGAGCTAATGTTTGATGCACTTTGGAAATAAGTCCATAGGCCTGGAATATTTTCGAATACACTTTTTCCATGTTAATAAAAATTTGTACCCAGGGAAAAATGAGGGCAGCAACTACCAGACTCTGCTAAATGTCTCACCCTAACCTTAATACATCATTGTTTGTGCCATATTTTATGCCTAAGCACATTCCATGATTCTCTCCATTTCAGTTTTCTGGGAATTATTTGGATCCACAGAGGAAGGAACCTCAAGAGTAAATACATTTCAAAAAGCTAAAATATTTATTTGAGAAGTTATCTGAGTCCCTAAGTACTGGGAAACTGGAAGAGTAAGACTTAAGAGGTCAAACCTATTTTTGACAAGAGATTCAAATATGTACATTGAAAACAAGGGCATTACTGCAAACAAGATACATTATACATCTGAAAAGATTTAGATAAACATTTAGAAGTATCTAAGATCATGGCATCTGGTCCCATCACTTCATGGCAGATAGATGGGGAAACAATGGAAACGGTAACAGACTATATTTTTCAGGGCTCCAAAATCACTGCAGATGATGACTGTAGCCATGAAATTAAAAGACGCTTGATCCTTGGAAGAAAAGTTGTGACCAACCTAGACAGTATATTAAAAAGCAGAGCCATTACTTTGCCAACAAAGGTCCATCTAGTCAAAGCTATGGTTTTTCCAGTAGTCATGTATGGATGTGAGAGTTGGACTATAAAGAAAGATGAGCACCGAAGAATTGATGCTTTTGAACTGTGGTGTTGGAGAGGACTCTTGAGAGTCGCTTGGACTACAAAGATATGCAACCAGTCCATCCTAAAGGAGATCAGTCCTGAATATTCATTGGAAGGACTGATACTGAAGCTCAAACTCCAATACTTTGGCCACCTGATGTGAAGAACTGACTCACTAGAAAAGACCCTGATGCTGGGAAAGACTGAAGACAGGAGGAGAAGGGGATGACAGAGGATGAGATGGTTGGATGGCATCACCAACTCAATGGACATGAGTTTGAGTAAGCTCCTGGAGTTGGTGATAGTCAGGGAGGCCTGGCGTGCTGCAGTTCATGGGGTCGCCGAGAGTTGAACACGACTGAGAGACTGAACTGAACTGAACTGATCTACCAAAGATTTCAGGTTTGTTTCACAGAATAAAGCATTAAAGACTTCTTTGGTGGGCAGGGGGGAGGAGAATTTAAGCAAATGTGTGGTTTGGGAGTTCCTTTCTCTTCAGTCAGTCTCTGTAATCTCTCTCTCAGGAATCTGACTCCTGTAGTAATAGCCAAGAGGGGAAGCCCCAAACACTCATAATTTTTCATAATAAAAGTATTTTTCAAAGATAAACAAAATTATTCATTTATATGAAAATACCACAAAAGGTTTCATAAACTCAAATACCAAAGGGTATAAGAGCTTAGAAATTGAGCCATTATATTAACATGATTTTAGCAGTTTATTTCAATTGTTCAAGTCTAACAACATTCTCCCCCCAAAAAAACAAGGTAAAAAAGCATGTTTCTAAATAATGTAAATTCATTGAAAATAATGATACTTTCTGTTGCAAAAGTCCTCCATTCTCTCCTACTCATAAGGATGTGTATATTATACTTTCATGATTTCTGAAGAAAGATAATGAAAACGAGAGTCTGTATCTGTGAAAAACCATTTCCTGACCACCTTATCCCACTCTTACTTGTCTTTGTTTGCTGCCTGTGAAATACCATTTGAACAAAATTAAACATCTCCACAGAGGAAAAAGTCAGGCTGCACCGTTTATTGTAAGGGATGCTTGTGTGTTGTTACTAGAACTGGCATAATGACATTCTGCTTCATAATGACTATTCCCAGGTACAGAAATTACAGGCATCTTTTAAAGCCAGGCAGATTTCTGACCATCTTGGCTGCCTCTATTTTCCATCTTTCAAGCTTGCTAGTTATTCCTTTCATAACGATAATGAGTGTCACGCTGGATTATACAACCCAGCTACATCTGTTCTCCCTTGTTTTCTAGATATTACATTCATTGTATTTCACAGCATGAGCCTCCAATCAAGATCCTGAATATTGCTTCATGATAAATGTCACAGATTAAAAAAAAAATGGTCCAGTGTCAAAGTCATTGTCACAGCTCTACCCGTCTCCTTGAACAATTCTTCTCATTGCTTACATTTTTTTCCTTGGACAAAGGTACCACAGAACCTGCTTTTTCAAACTTAGAAACTTTCTGTTCAATATTTATGTAAATACGTCAGTTGCAAGTTGACTGATAGGGCTTTCCTGTGCACTTTGCTGTTTGGACTCATTCTGCTGTTCTATTTAGCCCTCATATGCTCACATCCGTAGCACCTCACCCTTTAGAATAAGAACACATGTGACAAAGGCCACACATCATGGGACTGGTTACACTGACACAGCAGGGTCTAGGAGACTCACAACACAAGCCAGAAAAGAGATTTCTGAAACAGCCTGAAATTTTGATTAACCAGAATGACCAGGATACGGTGTATGCCAGAATCAGACCTTTCAAAAAGCATCAGGGACCTTAGAGGTCACCTAATTGAACCCCTATATTATGCATAAGAATGCTGAAGCTCAGACAGGTTAAATGAGTGATATGTAAGCACGCAGCTGCTTGGGCACAGAGACTTGAAAGCAGAGCTCAACTCTTTGGCATGCTCTCCAGGATGCCACATATTCACAGTAAATAGAACTTTCTATTAAATCTAATAATCAGAATTTTTCCTGTTATGTTAGACTTTTTAAAATCCTATTTCTGAAAACATTTCTCAAAATATGAATTCAATTTCTATCCTTGTACATTAAATAGATTAGCAGTGACTGAACTTTGCTTTGATGGTTGATCTGCCTAAAAGCTGGCATTTTGCAGCTGAGTGATCATAGAAGAGTGAAACAGAGATGAAAACATAAAAGTTGTAGGTGACTAGAGGAAACTATGCTGAATTGAATCAGACCACTTTAAATACATAGTGATTATTTGCTTATAGTTTTCTTCTTCTCCCTAAGGTTAAAGGAAAAAATATTTGGGTGAGTTAATGTTTCACACAATCAAGGCTTTTCTATATTTTATCTTGGGATTTAAATAACAAGACAGTCCCTACTGTAAAAGTTAGCCCCATTTTCCAACTCCAAACAATTCTGTCCCTTTATCTCAACAGAATTCATATCCAGTTTAAATCTTTCACTTCTTGTGATATGATTTGGGATAAGGGAAAGAGAGAAGTCAAAATAATACAAGGTATATAGTTCTTCCCTTCTTTTCTTTTCCCTCTACTGATATAGAAGCTACAAGTTGTATTTCTAGTTTGTTTTAAGTAAAACCCTTAAATTTTAAAATAGTGTCAACTTCCTGACCAATACCATGCTTCTGGATTCTGACCCATTTGCTTTTTTTTTTTTTTTTTAACGTCAACTTTTTTCCTTTTAAGTTAATTTCTTCTTACGTGGTTCTTTCAGAAATGGCCTCTGGTACCAAATGCACTTCTTCGTCTTTATAGGTCTGCTGTATCTTTATTTCTCTCTCTCATATGATAGTCTAGCTAGGTATTCAGAAAAGGCAATGGCAACCCACTCCAGTACACTTGCCTGGAAAATCCCATGGATGAGGAGCCTGGCAGGCTGTAGTCCTTGGGGTCGCTAAGAATCAGACACGACTGAATAACTTCACTTTCACTTTTCACTTTCATGCATTGGAGAAGGAAATGGCAACTCACTAAAGTATTCTTGCCTGGAGAATCCCAGGGACAGGGGAGCCTGGTGGGTTGCCATCTATGGGGTTGCACAGAGTCAGACACGACTGAAGTGACTTAGCAGCAGCAGCAGCAGGTAGGTATTGAGTCCAGAATAATATTTTCTTTCCCTCAGATATATAATATTTTGTTTCTCCTAGATATGGCTTGATTTTTGTTTATTCTGCTTAGTTCTTGAGATGAACTTCTACTGAGGATGTAGTCTTTTTAATAACCCTTGCAAATTCTCAATCCATTTCTTTTTATATTTCTTTCTGCCATTCCTTCTAGTCTCCTTCTATAAAGCCTATTAAACATGTACTAAGGACTCTCAATCATGTTTCCATGTCCCAAAACTGCTCTTCCATATGCTTATAAATCTTTCTGTATCATTATGCTGTGTTCTGGGAGCATTCATCAATACAAACATCTAATTAGCTGATTATCTTTTCAACTGTAACCAATCTTGAATTTACAGTAAATGCTGATTTCTTGTTTCAATTTTTTTTTTCATTTCTAAAATTTCAAAGTGATCCTTTTCCACATCTACAGGGTCTTCTTTCATTTATGCCCAAATATGTTAAATTATTCCTCTTTTTGTTATTTTTTTCTTTTATCTCTTTGGAGCTCCTAAATAAACTTTAAAATATTTACAACAATTTCATTCTTTTAACTAGAGTTAATTTATCTTTCAATTGTTGATTTTCTTGGTTATATTGGCATTAGTTTTCTTTGAGTGATTTAAACTTTTGGGTTTGAAGACATCTTGAATACGGGTTATTTTTCCTCACTCTCTGTAGGCTTACATACTTCTGACTAAATGTTTTGCTACTCCATCTACCAGTTCTTCAAGGGACCCTTAAATAGATCTAATAGGATCCTTTGCCTATGAAGATGAGATACCACTGAGGGTCACCATGCTGTGCGTGCGTGTGTGCTAAGTCACTTCAGTCTTGTCCAACTCTTTGTGACCTGATGGACCGTAGCCCTCCAGGCTCCTCTGTCCATGGGATTCTCCAGGAAAGAACACTGGAGTGGGTTACTATGCCCTCCTCACCATTCTGTAGTAGGTGGCTTATCTCAAACCCTGGTTACTAAGCTGTTTGGGACATATTTTTCTTTCCTGAGCACACAAACATATAGCCTTTTATGGACGTTTTTACCATGGAAAAGAAATGCAAAAAAGCAAAATGGCTGTCTGGGGAGGCCTTACAAATAGCTGGGAAAAGAAGAGAAGCGAAAAGCAAAGGAGAAAAGGAAAGATATAAGCATCTGAATGCAGAGTTCCAAAGAATAGCAAGAAGACATAAGAAAGCCTTCCTCAGTGATCAATGCAAAGAAATAGAGGAAAACAACAGAATGGGAAAGACTAGAGATCTCTTCACGAAAATTAGAGATACCAAGGGAATATTTCATGCAAAGATGGGCTCGATAAAGGACAGAAATGGTATGGACCTAACAGAAGCAGAAGATATTAAGAAGGGGTGGCAAGAATACACAGAAGAACTGTACAAAAAAGATCCTCACGACCCAGATAGTCTTGACGGTGTGATCACTGACCTAGAGCCAGACATCCTGGAATGTGAAGTCAAGTGGGCTTTAGAAAGCATCACTACGAACAAAGCTAGTGGAAGTGATGGAATTCCAGTTGAGCTACTTCAAATCCTGAAAGATGATGCTGTGAAAGTGCTGCACTCAATATGCCAGCAAATTTGGAAAACTCAGCAGTGGCCACAGGACTGGAAAAAATCAGTTTTCATTCTAATCCCAAAGAAAGGCAGTGCCAAAGAATGCTCAAACTACCGCACAATTGCACTCATCTCACATGCTAGTAAAGTAATGCTCAAAATTCTCCAACCAGGCTTCAGCAGTACGTGAACCGTGACCTTCCCGATGTTCAAGCTGGTTTTAGAAAAGGCAGAGGAACCAGAGATCAAATTGCCAACATCTGCTGGATCATGGAAAAAGCAAGAAAGTTCCAGAAAAACATCTATTTCTGTTTTATTGTCTATGCCAAAGCCTTTGACTGTGTGGATCACAATAAACTGTGGAAAATTCTGAAAGAGGTGGGAATCCCAGACCACCTGACCTACCTCTTGAGAAATCTGTATGCAGGTCAGGAAGCAGCAGTTAGAACTGGACATGGAACAACAGACTGGTTCCAAATAGGAAAAGGAGCACGTCAAGGCTGCATATTGTCACCCTGCTTATTTAACTTATATGCAGAGTACATCATGAGAAATGCTGGACTGGAAGAAGCACAAGCTGGAATCAAGATTACCGGGAGAAATGTCAATAACCTCAGATATGCAGATGACACCACCCTTATGGCAGGAAGTGAAGAGGAACTAAAAAGCCTCTTGATGAAAGTGAAAGTGGAGAGTGAAAAAGTTGGCTTAAAGCTCAACATTCAGAAAACGAAGATCATGGCATCCGGTCCCATCACTTCATGGGAAATAGATGGGGAAACAGTAGAAACAGTGGCAGACTTTATTTTGGGGGGCTCCAAAATCACTGCAGGTGGTGACTGCAGCCATGAAATTAAAAGACACTTACTCCTTGGAAGGAAAGTTATTACCAACCTAGATAGCATATTCAAAAGCAGAGACATTACTTTGCCAACAAAGGTCCGTCTAGTCAAGGCTATGGTTTTTCCTGTGGTCTTGTATGGATGTGAGAGTTGGACTGTAAAGAAGGCTGAGCGCCGAAGAATTGATGCTTTTGAACTATGGTGTTGGAGAAGACTCTTGAGAGTCCCTTGGACTGCAAGGAGATCCAACCAGTCCATTCTGAAGGAGATCAGCCCTGGGATTTCTTTGGAAGGAATGATGCTAAAGCTGAAACTCCAGTCCTTTGGCCACCTCATGCGAAGAGTTGACTCATTGGAAAAGACTCTGATGCTGGGAGGGATTGGGGGCAGGAGGAGAAGGGGACAACAGAAGATGAGATGGCTGGATGGCATCACTGACTCGATGGACGTGAGTCTGAGTGAACTCTGGGAGTTGGTGATGGACAGGGAGGCCTGGCATGCTGCTATTCATGGGGTCACAAAGAGTCGGACACGACTGAGCAAATGACCTGAACTGAACTGAACTGTTTACTGTTAGTAGAGTCTTTACTTTACCAACAAAGGTCCATATAGTCAAAGGTATGGTTTTCCAATAGTCATGGATGGATGTGGAGCTGGACCATAAAGAAGGCTGCGAGCCAAAGAATTGATGCTTTTGAACTGTGGTGTCGGAGAAGACTCTTGAGAGTCCCTTGGACAGCAAGGAGATCCAACCAGTCCATCCTAAAGGAAATCAATCCTGAATATTCATTGGAAGGATGGATGCTAAAGCTAAAGCTCCAATACTTGGGTCATCTGATGCAAAGAACTGACTCATTAGAAAAGACCCTGATTCTGGGAAAGATCGAAGGCAAGAGAAGGGGATGACAGAGAATGAGATGGTTGGATGGCATCACCAACTCGATGGACATGAGTTTGAGCAAGCTCTGTGAGTTGGTGACGGACAGGGAAGCCTGGCGTGCTGCAGTGCATGGGGTTGCAAAGAGTCAGACACAACTAAGTGACTGAACTGAACCGACTGAAGTGTTTTTATATCAATTATTCTGGAAGGTAGTATTATTTCCAAAACAGCAGACCAAGTGCTCCTTAATCTGATTGTTGATCACTCAAGAGAAAGTTTTCTAATAAGTATAAAATCATGCCAAGTGATAGTAATGTAGATCTAGAAACCTCTTTCTTTCTACCTTGACTCTGGATTTATAAAACTATGTAACATCTATGTAGTGCCTTATAGTTTCCAGAGTCCTGCACAGTCTACGTAATTCTCTCACAAGAGCAACCTTGTGAGGGATTCAGATACCATCTGAACCCAGGGCCTGTGATAGTTCATCTACTCTGTAATATGCCAAAGAGGTCCATTCTATTTTAAGTCTTGCTGGGCAGCAGCAAATTCCTACTAGAATTCCTTTCACTTTTATTGTTTTGATTTTCAAGAACTTTATAAGGCCTAAAGGAATGTATCATCAAGATATTATTTGAAAATCAACTGACTACACTACAGCAAGGGGCAAAATATGTTTTTTTTTAATTGTGGCATGTATTAAATAATTTCTATATTCAAAGGGTTGGACTAGGAAGGGGTCATGAGTTGCAGTTGAAGGCAGAGTAGAAAGAAAGGGAAAATTTCTCATTTGGCCCTGAAGACAATCTTTCTGTTCTTTTCTTCAACACAAGCTTCTTTATTTCTAGTAGTGGAGATCAATAGATTTTACAGCTTTTTTTCCTTCTCTTTCTGCATTTAATAAACAATATAGCCAGAAGCTAGGGACCTAATCAAAGTACTTGCTGTACTGTAATTCCACTTACAATTAAATTGACAAGGCAGAGAAATGATAAAGAAATTATACCAAAGTCACTCAGCAATTTTGAAATAAGAGGCCCTACTTTCTCATCTCCAGGGAGAAACCTGGTTTTCCTTTCACTATCAACTCTACCTCTTCTTCTAATGCAATAACCATCTAAATATTTTTTTTTAGATTAGTCTTGTGTTTTTTTTTTTATTTTAAATTTTATTTTATTTTTAAACTTTACAAAATTGTATTAGTTTTGCCAAATATCAAAATGAATCCGCCACAGGTATACATGTGTTTTAAAAAAAAAAAGCTAGTATGGTCAATAGCATGGACTTTCAGGAGAACTTGCTATGTTTGGAGAATAACCAGCATTTCAATACAGCTGAAGAACCAGGTGCCACATGAGGTGTCTTCTCGCCTATGACAAGAAAGTTAGGCAGAGACTAGAGCTTGAGTCAATTTGTAGGCCGTACTAAGATGTTTGGATAATTCTGATCACAGGATTTTACCCAATATTACAGCATATCGTATTCCTATCCCTACTTTATTAACATCTTCATAAATGCTATTTTAATGATCATATATTCCACCAAATTGATACATTATGATTTGTTTAAATATAACCTGCATGCTTGGTATTTAAGTGTTTTTTTCCCACACTATTACAAACATCACAACAGCAAACATCTTTATAAATCTTTGTTTATTATACTTTATCTCTGATTATTTCCTAGAAGAGGCTCTTCTGAGGTAAGGCAACCCTATTTGGCTCAGAGAAGCCAGACATAATCACAGCCCTTTTCCACGTTCTCATCTTTTCTCAGATGAGAGAAATGTTGGCATCTTTAGACCATGTGCAAATTGTGTTCTGTATACAGGCATAGCTACGTGACCTGGTGCATAGTAGTGAGATGAATAAAGGCAGTGCCAGTTTTAAAAGCATATCTTAAATAAGACTTCACATCTTTATCTTAATTGGAGGGAGGAAATAGGATTTTTCTGTTTCATCTCTCACTCTGACATTCCCATGAGTCTCCATGTTTTCATTGGTTCCTCTGGAGAACAAGATAGTCTGTCACATCACATCTTTTGACTAGGAATACTCCCTTTCTTTGGAAATTATTTAGAAGGATTTCTGAGGCAGGGTGGCTCTTCTGAAATGTACATCAGAAACATATTATCTTAAATAATTTAATCATGGACTTTCTGAAGCAGGAAAAGACCCCCTCAATCAGCTAGGGCAATGTTTCCCAAATTATGATATGCAATCTTCTGTTAGCGGTACATATTATAAACTGCCTAAATGGTGTAAACTGCATAATAATGGAAATATTGCTCCTGGCATAATTTTTACCTGGTGGTCCACAAGCATACTTCCTTTAAAGTGGTATTTATTTATTTATTTTTAGGGTTCCACTTATTGCTAGTGGTAGTTCTTGTGTGTTTATTACTTATTTTAGATTTATTTTTCAAATACATATATATATATGTCCATAGGTAGTTGGGTGTTTTGCTTGCTTGTGTTTTGTTTGATTGGTTTGTTGTTTTACTGTTTGACACAATGAAACACAGTAGGTACAAAAGTGGACAGCTAATACATAAACATGTAAAAGGCCTTGAAGAAGAGATACATAAATGACCGAAGTCTATGAAACAATATCCTAGGCTGAACTTCTCATTTGATATTTAAGAACCAGGGAGATGAGGTGATTTGCCCCAAAATCATCTAATCTAAAAGCAGCATCCCGAGCTCACGCTCCTAATCCTGTTCTTTGTTTTTAATCTTTCCTCCTGTCTCTGAAATGCTGTCTTCCAATAAGAATATTCACTCACATATTTAAAGCAAAATGAAGTCAGATTTGTGAATGACAAATGTGGCAAGATCAAGTGGATGTATTAAAAGTTTCTCCTTTTGAAGGAGCTGTCATTCTCATCAGAGGCAGGGAAATTAAGTTGCTGTCCTTCACTCTCCCAAAGATGATTATTATGCCATTTCTTGTGGGTGCACTGAGCCAGAACTGCAGAGATAATAGGTTATTATAGGAAAATCTGGCTTTGACATTTGTATGATAAGTTTCCAGTCAATTAGATGAAAAATACTCCATTAGATAAAGTGAGTGTACCAATTATTGTGAAGATGGCCTACTGCTAATAATATAATTGAAATCTAGAGAGAAGAGGCCTTAGCTCTCCAGAAACTGACAGCATTGGGGACAGTAATACAATCTTACAAACATGTGCTCTCAGTCATTTTCAGTTCTCAAAACTTTCGAATTTTCAAGTCGAATGTCATTTCACGTGTACATGAAAATCCTGCTCTGTAAGTAAATCTAAGATGTTTCAACTTTTGCCATAAAATGTTTTTTAAAAAATAACAAAACAGCTTCACATGGTTCTATTAGAATGCGAGACACAGAGACACATAGCACTGGTAACTCAAAGATGATATTTTTGAGATTAAAAAGCCAAGCCTATAGCAGAAACCCAGGGACGGCGGAGCCTGGTAGGCTGCCGTCCATGGGGTCGCACAGAATCGGACACGACTGAAGCGACTTAGCAGTAGCAGCATAGCTAGGTAAGCCATGATTGTTTTATAGTTCATCTTGGAAGAGGAGAGGGGGGCCTGTTTTAGATCCAGGGACCGAGGGAAAGAAGCTCGTCCACAGAGTGCGCTCCCCACAGCTGTGAAGCAGTCGTCAGTGGGCAGCTGCCAAGGTGCCTCCTTCTCAATTGAACAAAACGGGAATAAGTGTGTTCTGAGAAACGATCCTGCAAAGGAATGGCCTAGTATTGAATTCTTTCTCATCTTCAATGATTTTGTGGCCCGTATGAATTTAAAATGTAAAAGGAAATATTTATCAACAATCAAAAACAGACATGTCCGACTGTGTTATCTGAATTCAATGCTTCTTTCATCTTGAAGAATAGAAGGCTGCTTCAGAGGAGCGCCCACTCTGCCTCAGAAAAACCTGCTTTCAGAGGAGACACTATGAAATTTTAACCCTGTTGGTTCAAAGGAGCTTCTCCAGAGAATGTTACTCCAAATTCAAGTGAGAAGTACAAGGTGCCCACCATCTTTATTCCAGGATTTAACATTGTTTTTTTCAATAGCAAAATACAGTCACAATGGCTACCATTTTAAGCCCTATTGTGTTCTATAAACAATAACAAATGATTTTGCATTTTGAACTTATTTTATCTTTATAAGCCTTGCAAAGTGGATGTTAATATTTACCATTTTACAAATAAGGAAAATATGCCTTAGATATGATAAATAAACTATCAGCTACTAAGGAGTCAAACTATTTACGTTTGTTTTTCTCTTAAATACTGATGTCTTTGCTTTACTATGAGGCCCCTCCTTTGTTTGCAACATTTGTCCTTTCCCTAATTCCTGCCTTGGTACCTGGATAGGCCTCTCCCCATCATTCTGTAAGGCAGGTAGGGTTCTATTTCCTGTCAGTCCTGCCATCTTTTACCAGTCATAATGCTGAATTTTGAATTGTAATATCTCAATGCCCCTTTCTTCTATTTCTCTCCACATGCTGTCCTTTGCCATTTCTAGATTCTAATTATTTCTGTATGCATGCTCAATCATGTCCAGCTCTTTGAAATTCCTGGACTATAACCCACCAGGCTCCTTTTCCATGGGATTTTCCAGGCAAGAACACTGGAGTGGGTTGCCATTTCCTACTGCAGGGGATCCTCCCGACCGAGGGATCGAACCTGCATTTCCTGGGTCTTCTGCATCGGTTTGGCAGATTTTTTTACCACTGAGCCAGCTGCTGCTGCTGCTAAGTCACTTCAGTCATTTCCGACTCTGTGTGACCCCAGAGACAGCAGCCCACCAGGCTCCCCCGTCCCTGGGATTCTCCAGGCAAGAACACTGGAGTGGGTTGCTATTGCCTTCTCCAATGCATGAAAGTGAAAAGTGAAAGTGAAGTCGCTCGAAACCCCTAATTCTTTGTATAGTATTTTAATACTACCTGCTGCCTGGACCTCCCAGCCATGCACCAGTCATTTCTATAAGACACTCATGGATACCTGGTCCCCATATAGTTTCCAGAGATATCCTATTGATCTCACTTTTTAACACTAAGTTTGAACTTACAAACTCAGCTAATCTGGCTAGCTAAAAACCACAGCTCTCCTTAAAACCATCAAGCAGTCGCTAAAGTATTCTTTGTGATTGTCAGATTTGGTTGTGTTCCACCTGTCAGATTTGGTGGTGTTCCATCTCTTTCAAAAATTCCCCTAAAGTATAGGGAAAAGGGGGCACAGACACAAAAAGTACAGCAAGTTGCTGATTTCCTAGCATTCGTAGGTTGGCAGGTTCTACAAACTTTCAAATCATCATTCCCCAGTCTCTTTCAATGAAATACTACGGGATAGAGATGGAGCATGTACTCACACGCGTGTGTGCATGTGCACACACACACACGCAGAGTCTAGGCTGGGGATAGGCCGAGAATAAAAGATTCAGGCTGCTATAACTGCAGTTTTCAAATTTGTTTTCCTTCTTGCAAAGAACACACACACTTGGGTCACACTAGTCATTTCTGTTAAAACAAAGAGACTTACACCTTTTACTGTTTTTGACACCTTCACTCAGTATTCCTCCAAGTATCCTACTTAAACTTCAGTGTGCTAAGTCACTTCAGTCATGTCTGATTCTTTGAGACCTCTGGACTGTAGCCTGTCAGGCTCCTCCGTCCAAGGGATTCTTCAGGCAAGAAAATTGGAGTGGGTTGCCATGCCCACCTCCAGGAGATCTTCCTGATCTAGGGATAAAACCCACATCTCTTATGTTTCCTGCATTGGCAGGCAGGTTCTTTACCACCAGTGCCACCTGGGAAGCCCTAAACTTCAGTAGGTATTGAGAAATATGCCATTTTTGCCAAAAATATATTCTCTGTTGAACATAATTTCTGGCTTAACCCTCACGATCCCATGGAAAGAGCTGTATTGTTCATCACTGTTAAGTAAGAAAACCAGAACACAGAATGTCACCATTCAAGTCTATTTCTAAAGCCCATATTCTGTTTTATCTCAGGCTCCTGGCTCCCAATCCATTTGTTTTGCGACGTTGCCCTTTGGCCCATAAATATATTTTGCCATATATATGTTTTGCCTAGATGTCGGCGAGGAGGTTTTCTTTTTTCTTGGTCACATCATTAATGAGCTAGGATAACTTGCCTCACGTGTGCCACAAGCAATTGCCATATAGATTTTCAATTTTTCCAATGAGGTAGAGCTACATGTCTTTAAAACCCAAAGCAAATGCCACAGTGTGCACTGCCACTGGGCTTTTCTTTGTTAGCAACATAAGAAGTCCATTTCCCTCTAGGAATAGCAGCCTCTTCCCTTTTTCTTTCAGCACAGCACACAGGACAGCAAAGACGCACTATTTATGGAAATCATTTATGATTGCACTTGGACCTACAGGCAGTTCTGCCCAGGCTCCGTTCACTACCTCCAGGAATCCTGCCAGCTTGATGCACTCACATCAGATGCATTAAGACTTCATTTTTTATTGTCCTACTGGTATCCCATCACTATTGCTGCAATAAAGAGCTTTATTTCCACACCAAACAATTATTTGCTGGGATATGTTGAAGTCTGAAAATTGGTTTGTACCTCAAGGAGCAGTGAGAATGCAAGAAAAGCTGCTCTCTTGCTGCTCCATTGATTCCTGGAGGTAGAAAGCAATGGAAAAGAATTAAAATGCCCTCCATCCAGACAATTGTTCAAACAAGTTTTGATTAAGCACAGAATCTTTTTCAGAAGGGCTGCCAAAATTGTAGGCCTAGTTTTAAGTCAAAGAAGCAATCAGAAAAATCGACACTTCAGGACAAATATTCAAATATAGAGCCCTATGTTTATACCCACTATGAATTCAGAAGGAAGAGGAAAAATAAGTTCCTGACTGCTCATATTTTTGACAGTTTGCTGCATATTTCTACTTAATAATTCATCATTCAATAAGCAATTTATTAACTGCCTTCTATGGGCCATATATCCCACTCCAGTACTCTTGTCTGGAAAATCCCATGGACAGAGGAGCCTGGTAGGCTCCAGTCCATGGGGTCGCGAAGAGTCGGACACGACTGAGCGACTTCACTTTCACTTTTCACCTTCATGCATTGGAGAAGGAAATGGCAACCCACTCCAGTGTTCTTGCCTGGAGAATCCCAGGGACGGGGGAGCCTGGTGGGCTGCCGTCTATGGCGTCGCACAGAGTTGGACACAACTGAAGCAACTCAGCATAAGCGGCAGCATGGGCCATATATGCACTCTGCTTGGTACTAGGGCATTCCCATTCTGCTGAGGGAAAAAGGCAACAAATAATTCTAATATAGGTGATGAGTATTCTGGTGGAGCTTTAATTAGGACTTCACTGAATAACACAAGAGGCACATCTAGCAGTGGCTGGGAAATAGGTGCATAAAAGATTTTATCATGGCTTCTAAATTGACTTTTGAGAAATAAGCACAAACCAGCTAGCAAAGAGTAGAGGAAAGGATATGAGGGAGGGCAGACAGAATATATGGTTTGAGAATCTACAAATATGTCCAGAAAACTGACAAAGCTACCTAGACCCAATCAGCTGTCCATCACATAGTTCACATACTTTAAATCTGTTGCCCACTCCTAAACTCAAATCTTCCATTCTGCTTGATTTACATCCTGACTCAATATCTTGGATTCTCTTTTAGTTTTTTCCTTTTGCTTCACCCTCCCATTCAGTCACCAAATTCTCTCTCTTCTACCTGTGTATTTGGCCTTAATCTCCTCCATTTTAGTACCATTGCCAATATGCTAATTCAAATCCTTTGTATCTTATTCCTAAGTCATGGAAATAACTGCCTTATTTTTCTGTTATCCCCTGTATAAACGGCCATTACATTGACTTTCTCGAACATAATCCTACTGCTCCCTTCTCAAAAATCTTCACTGGGACGACCCAGAGGGATGGTGTGGGGAGTGGGGAGGGAGGAGGGTTCAGGATGGGGAGCACATGTATGCCTATGGCGGATTCATTTTGATGTTTGGCAAAACTAATACAATTATGTAAAGTTTAAAAGTAAAATAAAATTAAAAAAAAATAAATAAACATTAAAAAAAAAAAATCTTCAATGCACTTACAGGATAAGCCTACCCTCCTGCCATAACAGGCTAGTGATCCTTCATCTGGCCCCATCTTTCTTTTCTAATTGTAACTCCCATAGTGCATCTACATGACCCCTTCCCTTTAGTCAAATGGTTCTGCTCATTCATTATATTTCCCTACTCAAAACCTTTGTTCCTACCATAGCCCATACTTAAAATTCCCCAAAACTGAATCCTGCATATTCTTAAACAGCCTCTAAGACCAAACAGCCTTCTAAGACCAAAACATGGTTATTTCTTCCTCCCAAGAATCGGGGTCATTGGAAGGACTGATGCTGAAGCCCCAGTACTTTGGCCAACTGATGTGAAGAGCTGATTCATTGGAAAAGACCATGCTGCTGGGAAAGATTGAAGGCAAAAGGAGAAGGGGATGGTAGAGAATGAGATGATTAGATAGCATGACCAACTCATTGGACCTGAATCCTAGTAAACTCTGGGAGACAGTGAAGAACAAGGGAGCCTGGCATGCTGCAGTCCATTGGGTCGCAGAGTCAGGCACAACTTATCGACTAAAAAACAACAAAGAATTAGTGTGGCTTGATGTTTTAAAAACAAATCTGGTAAAGAAATGGAAATGAATGTTTACTGAGAACCCACTAATTATCAGATCATTTAAAGCTCTGGGAGTTAAGTGTTATTTTATTATTGTTATTTTTTTGTAAATTAATGTATTCATTTTAATTGGAAGCTAATTACTTTTACAATATTGTAGTGGTTTTTGCCATACATTCACATGAATCAGCCATGGGTGTACATGTGTCTCCCATCTCCCTTCCCATCCCATCCCTCAGGGTCACCGCCATGCACTGGCCCTGAGCACCCTTGTCTCATGCATCGCACCTGGACTGGCGATCTATTTCACATATAATATACATGTTTCAATGCTATTCTCTCAAATCATCCCACCCTCATCTTCTCCCACAGAGTCCAAAAGTCTGTTCTGTACATCTGTGTCTCTTTTGCTGTCTCACATATAGGGTCATCATTACCATCTTTCTAAATTCCATGCTGCTAAGTCGCTTCAGTCATGTCAGACTCTGTGTAACCCCATAGATGGCAGCCCACCAGGCTCTGCTGTCCCTGGGATTCTCCAGGCAAGAGTACTGGAGTGGGTTGCCATTGCCTTCTCCATCTAAATTCCATATATATGCGTTGATATACTGTATTGGTGTTTTTCTTTCTGACTTACTTTACTTCAAGGAAACTGCAGTTAAAAGAGACTAAATAACACAGCCAGAATCACAAAGCTATTATATTTAAATCAAGGTCAATGTAACTTCAAAGTTCTTGATCTTTTACCTCTAATATATAGACATTTCTAAACTAATCATCATCATTATCATTATGATTGTTACCAACAATCTAGCACTTACTGTGTACAAAATATGTGCTAATATTTTGAGATGATCCAACAAATGGGGAAGAATAGAATAGAAAAAAATGGGGAATATAATATTCAAAGAGATAATAACTCAGAACTTCCTATAATTATTGAAAGACATGGACTCTCAAATACAGGAAAAACCTACAAATCCAAGAAGATTAAATGAAAATGAACTCATCCCAGAACAAACTACAATGAAAACAAAAGACAAAATGTTGTATTTCCTTTTACTGTACCTTACTTTTAAGTATTCTCTTTTTTTTAGGGGATGTAGGCTTTTACTCTTTCCCAGTAGACTTTTTGAGGGTTACAAATCCCATAAAGATTTATTCATGATATTTAAACAAGTGAAGGCAGTAAAAATAAAGGTAGAATTTTCTTATAAGCTCCTAAGTTCATAATGCTATTGCACACTCAATGGACTACAGTGTGTGTAAACATAACTCTTATATGCACTGGGAAACCAGAAAGTTCATGTGACCTGCTTTATCGAGATGGTCTGGAAGCTAACCTGTTACATCTGAGATCTGTCTGTGCAACCTTTATCAAGTCATGGGGCCAGATGGTCATTATTATCGATGGTCATTGTCACAGAAGGAAACAACCAGACCTGTGGCCCGCAGGTGGACTAGCCACCACCACAGATGAAATGCTCCCACCAAACAAAACTGGCCAACAAACAACAGCAGCAGATTCTGACCCCAGGCTGGAAACAGGGAAGAAAGGGGAACTCAGTAAAGGACAACATGTGGATGTAACCAGCAAAACCCAGACTGGGGACACCCTCCAGGACTAGTAACCTGGGTTTTCTACAGAAAGATGACACAGAAAAAGAGCTGGGGGAGATCTCTAGGTACAGAAAGATAAGACATCTTAGTCACCAGTGATAGTGTGGGGAGCTGGCCTGGGTCCAGATTCCAACAACAATACTGTCAAGAAATTTTTAATGAGACAATCAGAAATTTGAAGTGACCAGGTGATGATATTCAGGAGTTACTGTCAATTTTAAATGATATGATAGTTGGTTTTGTGAGAAACAAATGAGGACTTTTAATATATTTACAGATGAAATGATATGAAGTCTGGCATTGGCTTCATGATCTGGGAGTGCGTAGGGGGGAGATGAAACAAGATTTATAAATGAATTAATAATTGTTAATCTGGGGATCAGTAGATTATTCTTTCCACTTTTATGTGTGTTTGAATTTTTCCATTAAAAAAAGTTGAAAATCAAATCCAGGAGAAGGCACTACAGACCAACAGATCCCACCTGAACAGTGTGCCTTTTATGCCTGGATCCTGAATTTTGTGACATGCAAATTGTAAGTTGATTTCTTTTTTTCAGCAAAAGGCATTTTTATGCTTTTAGAAGTGCCTTAAGATAATTTCCAAATAGTTTGAGTATTGTTTTAAAATATACCAGGCCCTTTAAAGAAATAGCATTTCAAATCTGCCCTTTCAAGCAGCATCTCCAGTTTTGACGTCTCTCACCAACAAAATGGGAAAGCTCCATTTCTTTCTGAAAGTAATTTCTGGAGTTAGAAAGCTGGAGTGATTTGCAGAGATAAACAGTGAAAACAAGGAGTCACGCAGTGTCCTTAATCTAGGAAGAGAAGCCAAAGACATTTCTGAATGAGATTTCAAAATTGCATTTCTGAGACCCAAACCTGCACTGCAGCCTGTGAGGAGGCAGGAATGGTCCCCACTGTACCCGTGGCCCATCTTTCAGCCTCATTTCCTGTAACCGACTCTGCCCAGCACCACTGAGCTGAACAGAGGCCCCATGTATTCTATCTTTATCCCAATATTGGTCACATAGCAGGTCCTCAACCAACGTAAAAGTCAAAGTAGAAATATTCTCTTTTTAAATGTCTATACCACTGACCAGGAAAATAGTTATTTATAGATAAGTGGGAATTAATTTGTTGGCTTGTTTCTGCCTAGGAAACTTGCATGGGAAAGCTCTGAGTTTTCTTGGAAGGAAGATCATTTCACAATGTGAACATTCACTCAGAAAAATAGGTTTTGATAAATTTTGTAGAAAGGGTCTTTGGATATAAAAGAAGGAGCAGAATGAGAGCAGAATAAGCAGAATGAGAGCAGAATGACACTATGTAAGGAGAAGGGGTACCCAAAGGGCAAAGAAAAACAAGGTAAATGATAATACATTATCCACCTCATATTTTGGCTTCAAGTCAATTCTACAGCAAACAGGAATTTTCAGAAAATCATCATATTTCACACTTACTTCTGAAAACCCTAAGAACAAATTAGGCTAATCCTGTAACAAATCACACTTGGCAAAATCATATAGCAATAACTTTACATAATGAAGAAAACACCAAAGAACTGAATCTCAGCCCTGGTTCCAAATTACTCTGTGTGGTCTTGGAAACTGTCCTCCAGCATCAACAACTATAAACGAACAACCTTCTCTATGTATCTCATTTATTAGAATGAAATGAGTCGACAAATGTAAACATCTTATTTGCATGTAACACGTGAAAACATGTAAAGGACTACAGTTGTCAAATGAGCCATGGTACAGCTAGCAGTAAACATCCATTTACATTCTGTATAACTTAAGATCATTGTGAGTCCCCAAAGAAAGGTATTACATAATTCCCTTCAAAAGTATTTAAACAGACATTTTCCATACCATAGAAGTGAATAATCCTCAAGCTTAAAATACAGAACTCAAAGTAGATGCAAAGGTCACCAAGTCACCCTCGAAACGTGAGATGGTAACATTTTCAGTTCATTCCAAACCATCAGAGTCTAGCTGTGTTGTTATCTATAGGTGGCCCACACTTGTTTTTTCTCCCTCTCTGCATCCTTTCTTTCAAAAAGCATTGGAGCATATAATTACTTGATTTTCACACAAATGGTCAACTCCCTCAAACAACAGGGAGATGAGGCAAATTGAACTGTGAGAGAACAGTTTCTATGCCTGTCATTGGAAATGTATCCATTTGATTTGTTTGATTCAAATGAATACATTTTTAAAAGTTTAAATAGCCTGATTTGCTTATTTAAGAAATTCTCTTTATTGACAAGCCTATGTTCATATTGTTTCTTAGATTTCTTCTGAGTTACCATGTTGGAATAGAATTAGACTAGATACAATGAAAATAAGTAGATTAAAGGACTCTCTTGCATACATTTCTCTCCAACTGAAACATGTCATTGCTAATTCTAAGGATCAAATAAAGGACACAGGGCAACATTCAGGAAACATTTTCACTGCTATCATGTTGAAAATCTCTATACTGTGCTGCTGCTACTGCTGCTAAGTCACTTCAGTCATGTCCGACTCTGTGCGACCCCATAGACAGCAGCCCACCAGACTCTAGGATTCTCCAGACAAGAATACTGGAGTGGGTTGCCATTTCCTTCTCCAATGCATGAAAGGGAAGTGAAAGTGAAATCATTCAGTCATGTCCAACTCTTTGCAACCCCATGGACTGGAGCCCACCAGGATCCTCTGTCCATGGGATTTTCCAGACAAGAGAGCTGGAGTAGGGTGCCATTGCCTTCTCCACTCTATACAGTGAGTGTTGAATAAAGCCTGTGAGTTGACATGGGCATAAGGTAAGATGCTGAAAGATGAGTCAACTTCTCTACAGTTCAGACCCTCTAGCTATAGAAATATTCTAATGCCAACACTTGCTGCTACTGCTAAGTCCTGTCAGTCGTGTCCAACTCTGTGCGACCCCAGAGATGGCAGCCCACCAGGCTCCCCTGTTCCTGGGATTCTCCAGGCAAGAACACTGGAGTGGGTTGCCATTTCCTTCTCCAATGCATGAAAGGGAAAAGTGAAAGTGAAGTCACTCAGTCGTGTCTGACTCTTAGCAACCCCATGGACTGCAGCCTACCAGGCTCCTCCATCCATGGGATTTTCCAGGCAAGAGTACTGGAGTGGGGTGCCATTGCCTTCTCTGAATGCCAACACTTATGCTATTATAAATAGTGAAATAAATCTCTGCTATAAAAGGAATCTTAGTAACACCATATATAATTTATTGATGCTAAACAGCATTAGGCCTTCTTAGGCTTTTTTATTTTTATTATCCTACGTCTCACATCATTCTGGAAGAAAATATTAGTATCTCAAAAACCTCATTAGTCCCTAAACTTCAAAATTCCAGTTACATTATTTTATCCTTAAAAACAGAGATTAAAATCACTGACTCTGGGGACTTCCCTGGTGGCTCAGTGGTAAAGAATCCACCTGCCAATGCAGGAGCCATGGGTTTGATCCTGATCCAGGAAGATCCTACATGCCATGACTTTGAGAGCAACTAAGTCCATGTGCCACCAAGGACTAAGCCCATGTACTACAGCTCACAAGCCGCAATGACTGAGCCCACGTACTGCAACTACTAAAGCCTGCATGCCCTAGAGCTTGTTGCTCTGCAACAAGAGAAACCACTGCAATGAAAAGCCTGCACACTACAGCTAGAGAGTAGCCCTGCTCACCACAACTAGAGAAAGCCTATGAGCAGCAGTGAAGACGCAACATGGCCAAATAAATAAAATTTTTTTTTAATCATTGAATCTGGACACAGGCATGCCTGGGTTTGTGTCATAGCTCTGCCTCGCTTACAGGCTTTGAAACATGGCACCATTTCCTTTATTTCACTAACTCAAACTTCTGATGTATAAAATGGGGATAATTATACCTACACCATAGGGGTAGATATGGGAGATAGCACTATAGTTAAAGACGTTCCCTGAGACCCATCTGCCTGGATGTAAAGCCTGGTTCATACTGACTCGTTGTGGAGCCTTGGGCAAGCTACACACACTTTCAAGCCTCAATGCTGCCATTTATAAAATGTGTATCTTGGGTAAAGAATTCACCTGCAATGCAGGAGACCCCAGTTCAATTCCTGGGCCAGGAAGATTCCCTTGGAGAAGGGAATGGCTACCTGGTGTTGCAAAGAGTCGGACACGACTGAACCACTTTCACTTTCACAGGATTGTTGTATTATTAAGATAATTGCTATGGGCTGAATGTTTGTGTCCTTCTCCCAAAATGTTGAAAGCATAACCCCTAATGTGAAAGTATTAGGAGGTGGTGATTTGGGGAAGTAATTAGGTCATGAGAGTGGAGTGTTCACGGATAGGATTAGTATCCTTACAAAGGAGACTTCCACTGTGTGAGAACATAGAACAAACCAGGAAGCAGGCCCTCACCATACACTGAATCTGTTGGCACCTTGATCTTGAATTCCTCAGTCTCCAGAACTATGAGAAATAAATTTCTGTTATTTATAAGCCACCATTTATAGTATCATAGACAGAAGTCTATGTCTATGGTATTTCGTTAGAGCAGCCTGAAGAGAACTAAGACAATGCGTATGACTAGGGTTGCCAGATTTAGAAAATGACAGGATGCCCAACTTAATTTGAATTCCAGGGGGAAAAAATTACATACTTATACTAAAATTGTTCATTTTCCATGTGAAATTCAAATTTAACAGGACATCCCATATTTTATCTGTATGCTTTACATATAATACACTGAGGAAAATGTTAGCACATACTGAGTAATCAACATATTATAATATTACACTAGGGTTTAAATTTATTAATATGCAGTTTAGCATACACTAATTGTTCAAAAAAAAGAAGCAGTAATAGACTTTCACCATTCACTATCCTTCTCTTAGTTTTGATTGCCAGGAGGACCAAAGCTTAATTCAAATACAAATTTCAAATAAAATTTGTCTCAAAAACACTACCCCCTCCATTTACACTTGAACAATCAGAATCCATTTCTCTGATTACTTATTTATCCAATAAATGCTAAACATTCATTAAATTGTAACTGTTGACTATAGCAACGGATTCTGAAAGCATGAAAAGGCTACCAGAAAAAGGTAGGCAGTGATCCCCATGAAGCAGGAGTTTACTATAGTCCCTGCTCGCATATCTCTAAAATTCATTATTAGGATTAAATAAGAAACTACAGGCAAATTGCTTGGCAAATCTGTAAGGTACCCACTCAGATCAGATCAGATCAGATCAGTCACTCAGTCGTGTCCGACTCTTTGCAACCCCATGAATCGCAGCACTCCAGGCCTCCCTGTCCATCACCAACTCCCAGAGTTCACTGAGACTCACATCCATCGAATCAGTGATGCCATCCAGCCATCTCATCCTCTGTCGTCCCCTTCTCCTCTTGCCCCCAATCCCTCCCAGCATCAGAGTGTTTTCCAATGAGTCAACTCTTCGCATGAGGTGGCCAAAGTACTGGAGTTTTAGCCTCAGCATCATTCCTTCCAAAGAAATCCCAGGGCTGATCTTCAGAATGGACTGGTTGGATCTCACATTCAGAAATGAAATTGTTGTTCTTAATGCTATACATATTACTTTTGTCAATCTTAGCAGATAAAACTAAACCAACGCTTATGGTTTCCATGTAGCTATTCCCTATTTACCTATTTTATTTAAGAAAAACAACTCTCCTGAGAAACTTTACATCTTATCAAGCAAGGAATTATCTCCTTTGTCACATGGTTCATCTTATAACAAATGTTCTCTTTTCCAGGTGTCTTCCCAACTCAGGGATCGAACCCAGGTCTCCCACATTGCAGGCAAATTCTTTACCAGCTGAGCCACAAGGGGGCCCTAACAAATGTTAAATAAATGTTATGCAATAATATGCACTACCGTGAGTTAATCCAATGTTTTTCAAATAATAATCAAAATTCTTTCTATAATACCCAACATGATCACAGGTATCTAAAAGGACATCTACAATTACAATTTCTCACACAACCATTTATTGATGACATCAGAACACTTTTAACTTCACTGGGAAGCCAGAAATTAACGACCTATTTATCAACTTCTGAAGTGGTTTTTTTTGTTTTTTTTTTTTACAAGTTTCACAAGATTCTCTTACTATAAAATGTAAGACTGCAGAACCCAAGAATCTCATTGTACATAATTTGTGGTCATCTCGGCAGAACATGTCAAGAGATTAGGACAAATGAAATATTGCTTAACAATACAGTCATAAAGTATAGACATTAGCAAAGTCTTAAGGAAACTTAACATTGAAAGTCACATAGTCACGAAGTTGTCACAGCACAGTCACACAAGAAATATTCAGTGAGCTTTTCATTGTCCAGCAGAGTCCAGCTTCTGAATTCCATAAACAGATGCCTTGAGTTTCATGGCTTTACAGTGTGCTGCAAAGGAATGTGATGGAAGCAAGAACTGCCTGTGTGGCAGTATTCTAAGTCCTAGTAACCATCACCACACAACCACAGTCCTAGACAACAGAACTATTAGAATCACAAACTGAATAAACTGGCTCTTAAAATGAAATCACTCCTTCCAATCTCAGGAAACAGTAACTGCAACTCAGCATTGTCAGAGCTGGAGTGAGAGAAAGAGGGTTTTGGCAATCTAGAATGGATACTGAAATATGTATTACTCTGGAAAGCTTGACAAATACGGATGAGCCTTTATGATCAACCAGTGAAACAGTCGTGTCTGACTCTTTGTGACCCCACAGACTATACAGTCCATGGCGTTCTCCAGGCCAGAATTATGGAATGGGTAGGCTTTCCCTTCTCCAGGGGGTCTTCCCAACCCAGGGATCAAACCCAGGTCTCCCGCATTGCAGGTGGATTCTTTACCATCTGAGCCATCTGAAAGACAACTTACCTATAATTGGGAGGACCGCCTGAGCTAGTAGACTTATTCCAAATGTAGAAGGTTCCTAATGAGATGTTAAATATTCTGTTTAACCTAGAAAATATCTGGCTTCACTGCAGGTAGAGTCCCTTGCTCAAGGGAGATTATGATATTAATTGAGTTTGGCTCTCTCCAGAGGCGTTGGAGAGGGGAAACCAGTTTGGATTCAGAGGAGTGGGACCAGGGAAAGTCAGGAGGCAGGATGGTGTCAGGCTCCTGCCTGAGAAGTCTGCCTGCCAACAGGAGCTCGCCTATGGAGGAGGACAGCGAATGGACTAAGAAAAGTGACACCTAGCGTTGTGGCACTTATGTTGCCCTCGTTTCTTCAGTAAAGCATTAAAACAAGGTGAAGCAACAGATAACAAGGCTAGAAGAGATCCATGGACAAGCAGGCACCTGAAAAGAGAGTCAACAACATCCAGTATAGATTCGTGGACCATTGCTCCCTGGCAATTTTCAGTAATTTTCAAAGCATAACCAGGCCTCTTGTGATTATGCAGGATATGCGGTCAGTCAGTAATAGCTGGTACTTAAGGCAAACCCAGGAAAGCCTGGCATGCTACAGTCTGTGGGGTCGCAAAGAGTCACACATGACTAAAACTGAACAACAACAAGGCAAACACAGTTTGATCCTCCACTCCACCTCCACCCCTAGCTCACAGAGACAGGAGACCTTGAGAATGTCTGGGTCATCTCTAACTGATCTCCCAAAATCATCTCACCAAGAAACATTCACATTGACACAAGCTCTGTGTACTCTCCTTTTAAACTCCACTTTCTCTTTATTCTACCCACAAATTCCATGATTCCTGCTGTCTCCAAATTATCACGTTAGCTCTCTTACATGTTCACAAAGGACTTCACTCTGCTATCTCATTTATTCCTATCTGATTGTTGGAACTGTTTCCAGTCAAAGTGCCCCATGGTTTGTTTGGGCCTTTTCTTCCCCTAGAGGGGAGGGCAGCGGGGAAGGCAGGAAGGAGCAGGTGCTTGGGGAAAAGTCCCAAATGTATTCAAACTGAAGCTGCGGTGAAAGAAAATAGGCACTCCCAGCCTTTTGCATTTTTAATACTTCATTCAAGAGGAGAACGATGTTTTTGTTGTGCCATTTGCTTGAGTTCCTTTCACTATTTGTCTTCATAACAAGTTCTCTCACTTCCTCCTCCTTCTCACATGGAAGTGCTGCTGTTTTCATTTAGTGGTCCTCCAGGACTCTGGATAATACA
Source organism: Bos indicus (assembly GCF_029378745.1). Lineage (NCBI taxonomy): Eukaryota > Metazoa > Chordata > Mammalia > Artiodactyla > Bovidae > Bos > Bos indicus. The sequence continues at coordinate 90,775,508 of NC_091760.1, read as the reverse complement.
CCGCATTGCCTTGCAGCCTCTGTAATCATCGCTAGATGAATTGCCCAGGCTCCAGATGTTTCACTAACTATCTTTTCATCATAGCAATAGGCAGTTCCACTTGTATCCCTCCACATCCTGACTTGTTATAATAATAATGTCCCTTTCTGCAGCACTTCCATTCTGCAGGATCCCAAGATGCTCAAGGAAAACAAGAATTGTTCCCTATCCTCCCCTGAAATTAGTTAAACATTCCTGATGCTAAATAACCCCTTGCAAAGTTAAACAAATAAAGAGGCAGGAGTCAGAAGCATGTATTTGATCAAAGCCTCAGGAGACCACCATGACGCTAAGAGCATTTCCCCACAAGACGGACTTTATCGAACCCACACATGAGTGATGCAGATTGCAAGCAAAGCCTAAGGTTTTCTTTCAAGGGTTTCAAAGGTACAGATTCCTTCATGTAAAACCTGTCCTATAAGACACAACTTCTAAGAAAACTCCAAAATCTATGCACAAATTGAACATGATTAATTCTGTACAATGATAGATAAATTGACAAGGCTGGCTCTTCGTGGAGAGAATGATGAACTGTGAGTCATGGGGGTCACTGTGCTATTAAGTGGATAGCTTCCTGTTTCATTCTTAATTTCTCCCATTTAAAAGGAAAGTTACTTCAGTGGTTCTCCTTTCTATTGGGTTGGCCCAAATGTTTGGTTGGGTTTTCCCCTAAGACGTTATGAACAAACTTTTGGGCCAACCCAATACAACACAGGAACATCAAGAAGTTTTTGAGTTAGAGTTCAATCTTCATTCCATTACTTGTTGTCCCTCAAGTTCTCCATACACTCTTTCCTCCCTACCATTTTACATCCTAGTTTATCTACCCTTACTAACTATACCTATATGCCCACTCATCCTACAAAACTCATTGTAGACTGTCACCAAGTTTATACTTAGCATTCATTGTAAAAGATTCCAGAAATATAAAAACAAAAATAGTTTCTTTCATCAAGGAGCTTGAAACATGGTTAGGAGGAAAACACACATAAGCAAGCAAGTATTACAAAATGCATAAACCAAATATAACTGGAGCACCACTGTCTGCTCTCTGTGACCTGCTGATCCAAAGAAAGTGCAGTGTAACAGAACAAGGCAATTGAAAGGAACTCCAATTACTATGAAATCTCCTGAGTACCTAATCCCCAAGAGGTGTAGAAGGAGTAACTTCTTGAGGAATACCTTCTAACATACTTTCTCATTTACTTATTACATTCATGGCTCACTGTCTGTCTCCTTCACAAGTTCTGTGAAGGAAGAGATTTATTTTGTTCATTGAGCTATCTCAAGAATAGGAATGATGCCAAGCTCACAATAGGCACACAATAGATGTTTGTTGAATGAATAAATCGCCTTACCTTTTATATTCCATAGATTCTGAGCAGATAGAAGCCATTCCTCAGAACTTACCAGAAAATTCTCCCCAAGACCAGCATTCAGATGCCTCTCCTCACAGAACTGCAGTTGCAATGAATCTCTTTCATCTTCTTCTGTGAGGCCTTGTATGAAGTGCTAAAAATGAGGCAGGAAAGACTTCCACAGCTCCTTCAGAGTCTTTGCTTCAAAACACTGGACTTAAACCTACAGAGTAGAGCATATCATATCATTATAATTACTTACATCTTATTTCTAGCCAACTTCCCTACTAGAATGTAAGATCTTCAAGTTGCTTTATTCATTTTTGTAATGCCCAATGCATATCTTTATTTGGAAAAATAGGAGGTGGTGAAGTATTTTCTGAGAAAAGTTTAGTAAATGAATAAGCTATATTCGTTTGGGGACAAATTTTCAACATTCTTAGAGTAGACTCTAGATCTGAACATGAGAAAGTCTTTGAACAACTAAGAAGTGTGACACATTCTGCATGGGAATTACTGTGTTATTTCTAGTATTATTGGACTTGATTTCCTTGAAAGTCAAGCATTTTTATGGATGGAGATAGAGAGAAAACTGATGATGTTACTGATAAGAAATTTTGCTTTCTTAATCTAATTCTTAAAATACAGCCAAATAACCTACACACAACACATAGAACTCCTGTCAGTTATCTGTATTGTACAACAATGTATGCTGCTGCTAAGTCGCTTCAGTTGTGTCCGACTCTGTGCGACCCCATAGACGGCAGCCCACCAGCCTCCCCCGTCCCTGGGATTCTCCAGGCAAGATCACTGGAGAGGGTTGCCATTTCCTTCTCCAATGCATGAAGGTGAAAAGTGAAAGTGAAGTTGCTCAGTCATGTCCGACTCTTAGTGCCCCATGGACTGCAGCCTACCGGGCTCATCCGCCCATGGGATTTTCCAGGCAAGAGTACTAGAGTGGGATGCCATTGCCTTCTCCGATTATACAACAATATGTGTGTGCAAATGCATGCATGTATGTGTGTGTCTATATATTTCAAAACCCTGTGTCAATCAAAAATAAACAAAAGATATCTCACAGTATGTGGGGTCTTGGGTTTATTGCTTTTATAAGTAAAACAAAATTTTCTTTGCTAATAATAGGTAACGTTCTGAATTCTTCCTACTCTTTCAGACCACAAAACAAAGAAGAAAATAAAAGAGAATTTCCACTCAGTCTGAATGGCTATTCATGGGTTCAGTGCCAGTAGTACTTTCCTCAAGCAAAGGGGAAAAAAATGAACTTGAAGTTTTAGTTTAAAAAAAAGATACAAATTTCTGTAACAGAAAGAAATTCGTGGCAGGCAACAATTGGGAGCCAACAAGACAAATGAAGCTCTAGATGACTAGTGAAAGTGAAAGTGTTAGTCGCTCAGTCATATCTGACTCTTTGCAACCCCATAGTCTGCCAGGCTCCTCTGTCCATGGAATTCTCCAGGCAAAAACACTGGAGTGGGTTGCTATTCCCTTCTCCAGTATATCTTCCCAACCCTGGGATTGAACCTGGGTCACCTGCATTGCTGGCAGATTCCTTACTGTCTGAGCCACCAGGGAAGCCCACAGGTGAGCTCAAACACCACACCCACTAGTTGCCAAATATCACCTACTTAGCATAACATGAAGCAGTAAACCAGGACTTAGCAATGTAAAGCAAGTATCAATTGGGTGTGCCACACAGAGCATACGTAAAAACTGGATCTGAATCTTGATTAAAGTTCATTTTTAAAAGCCTTTGTTTTAGAGCTAATCTGATGAATTCCTCTCAGGTAGATTGCATTGTTTTTTCCAAAAAATTTCACTCCTCCTTCTGTTCTCACCTTTTATAACATGACTTTGCAGTTCCTTCAGTAGAGAAGTGTATTTCCCAGCCCACTTGTGTTGGGTTTGGCCAAATGACTTGCTTCATCCAATGGAACATGGATAGGAGAGACATGTGCCTGTTTTAAAACTCAGCTTTAAGAGGCATTCTGTGTTTCTATGTTTCAGCTTGCCCTTCCTATACTTCTTCCATCAACATGAAAAGAATATACCTTGTCTTGATGTTGGACAAGGCAAGGGACAATACCTGGAGCTGACCTTGCACTCATCAGCACTTTGGAGCCATGGACCTGCTGGGCCAGCCTCAGCATTCTCTCCTATGGGCTCACAAGGGCTGGGTAGGAGAAGAGAGTTTAGAAAGGAAGTAAATGGGTTACACAGGTACAAAAGCCTTCAGCTGTAAGATCTGAGAGTAGCGATCAGGGTACTAGTGTACTCTGCTACATTTCTGCTAGAAAGTTTTTCCTTTTAAACTGTTTAAGGTGCATTTACAGTATTATTTAATAACATTTGATTCTGCTACAGAAAAGAAAACAGATGGGATGGATGAAGCTCATAAGATAAGTAACGTGAGGCCAGTATCACTGTGTTCGCTGCAGGTGGCCAAAAAACAGCTAATAACCATGATACACTAAATTGATATAAGGTATCTTAGATACTTGATATTCCCAAGATCCTAAGCCCATCTCACATTGATGATCTTCATTCTGATCCCACATTTTCTCTGCTCAGAAACTCAAACGAAATCCATAATTGCTCATAGGCTAAGTGGCAAACAGTAGCTATTGGCCAGGCCGCCTTGCATCTACATCATTCCTGTACTACAAATATGTATGTTTGCCAAGTGTACTTTCTATTGGATTGAGATTCCTTGATTAACATTAATTTCCCTTAATAATCACATTATCAATAGGGAAAGCCTTTGAGGTAGAGAAAGATGGACAGAGAGAGAAAGGGAAAAAAATGAACATTGCATATCCCAGAATACAGGCAGAATGGTCCTTCCATCCATTTTCACCTCATTCTAAGTGTGTTAATCTATGCCATTCTTATCCTTGCTTCTCGCCATTTTAAATTTATTCAATAAGCCAATAATCATGATTTAAGCATGTTGAATTTGTTTTTGACCTTTTCTGTTGTTTTCTATGACTCCTAGGATATCCTGCCTGGTAATATACTTGGAGGTTACTTTTGCATCAAGGTAATTTCCCATACAACAAACCATATTTGATGTGTTCACTATTTGCATAAGAGGAATCCATCCACGTATGTTTGTGTATACTTCCTTTGTGTGGCCAACAGGAGGCTGGTTCCACATAGTTAGCTAAAACTCCCTACTGTGGCTAGAAAGGCCCTCCCTTTGAATACTGATTACTACTCCAGCATTCCCACTACTAAACCCTGTGCTTTATGGACTCAGCATAAGCAACTATGCCAATGCAAACCTGTCCAAGCTTTGCCTGAATGCTCAGACCTTGTCTATACCACTGCCACCTTGTGGTCAGCTCTTTTTCCTTGTTCAACCCTGAAAACCTTCAGTTCAGTTCAGTTCAGTCCCTCAGTCGTGTCCGACTCTTTGTGACCCCATGAATCGCAGCAAGCCAGGCCTCCCTGTCCATCACCAACTCCCAGAGTTCACTCAGACTCACATCCATTGAGTCAGTGATGCCATCCAGCCATCTCATCCTCTGTCGTCCCTTTCTGCTCCTGACCCCAATCCCTCCCAGCATCAGAGTCTTTTCCAATGAGTCAACACTTCATATGAGGTGGGCAAAGGACTGGAGTTTCAGCTTTAGCATCATTCCTTCCAAAGAAATCCCAGGGCTGATCTCCTTCAGAATGGACTGGTTGGATCTCCTTGCAGTCCAAGGGACTCTCAAGAGTCTTCTCCAACACCACAGTTCAAAAGCATTAATTCTTTGGCGCTCAGCCTTCTCCACATACCTTTTATGTATTTTAAGACTCAGGGACAAAATCTGTGAAGGCTTTATTGACATCCCTAAACAATCCCTTCTTCCCTTGTATTTCCATTGTTGTTGTTCAGTCCCTAAGTTGTGACCAGCTCTTAACGACCTATGGACTACAGCACACCAGGCTCCTCTTCATTCACTATATCTCCTGGAATTAGCTCAAATTTATAGTCAGTGATGCTATCTAATCATCCCATCCTTATACCATGTGTTTCCACGGTATAATCTATTATATCATTTGCTCCATCATGATACAACTGATCTCTTCCCAGACTAAATTCAAGATGGCATAAACAATGCCTATTTTGTTATCTTGAAAGTGAAAGTCACTCAGTCGTGTCTGACTCTTTGTAAGCCCATGGACTATATAGTGCATGGAATTCTACAGGCCAGAATACTGGAGTGGGTAACCATTCCTTTCTCCAGGAGATCTTCCCAACCCAGGGATCGAACCGAGGTCTCCCACATCATAGGCAGATTGTTTACCAGCTAAGCCACCAAGGAAGCCCTAAAATACTGGAATGAGTAGTCTATCCCGTCTCCAGCAGATCTTGCCAACCCAGGAATCACACCGGGGTCTCCTGCATTGCAGGCAGATTCTTTAGCAGCTGAGCTACTAAGGAAGACCAGTTTGGTATCTTACCTACTCCTAGAACAGGGCTTAGCATATAGTACACACTCAGTAAATATTTTTTCAAAATGATTGAATGTTAATTTACTACACATAATCAGTATTACGGTGAGAGATTAATCAATATGTAATACAATGTGCAAGCAGTATCGGTAGGGATGGAGCTGTTTCTGCAATCAGCTTATGCTTCCCTCCACAAATAAATCTGGACAGCTACAGCATGCTGCAGTCCATCGAGTTGCAAAAAGTCAGACATGATTTGGCGACTGAATAACAAGCACCCTTGGGAAGGAAGTCACTCCCTCACCTCACTCCTACTCTTTGTCACCCAAATATCCACCACTGAGAAAAAAACTCTTAAGCTGGGTAGATATGGTGAGTTGGTTAACAATAGAAGAGAGTTCAACATAGTATGTTTAAAAAGACACACTCAGGCCTGATATATGGGAGTGGAAAGCCTCAAAGCCCCATTACCTGCATGGTATGACATACTTCCAGGTGGCACTGGTGATAAAGAACCCACCTGCCAATGCAGGAGACATAAGAGATGCAGGTTCGACCCCTGGATCAGGATGATCCCCTGGAGGAGGGTATTCTTGCTGGAGAATGCCATGGACAGAGGAGCCTGGCAGGCTGCAGTCCATGGGCTCACAAAGAGTTGGACACAACTGAAGTGATTTAGCAGCAGCAGCATGATATGACAGAAATACAGAAAATACAGTAGTGTGGCCTGCTGGATCCTACATCCTACAGAGTCATCCATAACACCACAGCACAGGATAGAGAATCTGGAACTCTTGGAGGACTCAAGCTCTATGGAATTCCTCATAGCACCATGCACGGTACAGAATAGATCTGCAGTGCCAAAATGACACCCAGTAATATTTCATTTCCTGTGGTAGCATGGCACAGATGGTTATATAGGGTTCCGTGACCAGAGAGTCTGTACTAGCTTCATAGGGAGCCTCAAGCGGACCATGATTTTCCTACCACCACGAGAGCTGAGTGAATATGCTCTCGAACGTAGGGGTTCCATGAGGGTTTTGTCATCTCTGTAAGGTATTATGGACATTGATCTGATGCGGATGTTGTGATTTTGATACTAACTGGGCTCCCAGTCTTCAGGGGCTACCAGTATGAATTAACGCTAACATAACCAAGTACTGTACATTAGCAGCAGGTGCCAGCAAAAACAGGTGATAACAAATGAGACCAGATATAAGAGAACTCTGAAGTCTAAAATTATTATATTAATCTGTAATTACAGTACCGACTTACCATGAAGTCCCACTGGATTCATGTTTGAAAGAGATCTATCATAATCTCCTCAGACAGGAGTTTATATTCATGCAAATAAAAAATCTCCAAACATACATGTTCCATTTACCAGGCACAACTTAAAATATATATTGGGGCTTTCCTGGTAGCTCAACTGGTAAAGAATCTGCTTGCAATGCAGCAGACTCCAGTTTGATTCCTATGTTGGGAAGATCCACTGGAGAAGGGAACAGCTACCCACTCCAGTATTCTGGCCTGGAGAATTCCATGGACTGTATAGTCCATGGGGTTGCAAAGAGTTGGACACGAAAAATCTCCAAATATATGTGTTCCATTTACCATGCGCAACTTAAAATTTATACGATAAACATATTACATATACATTTATAAATAATACATACTCATACAACTCAAAAAACAACCTGATTTAACAATGGGCAGAGAATTTGAATAGACATTTTTCCAAAATATACATATGCACTGCCAACAGGTCTGTGAACAGATGCTCATCATCACTGATAACCAGGGAAATGCAAATCAAAACCACAATGAAATATTAGTTCACAACTGTTAGAATGGCTGCTATCAGAAAAACAAGAGATTACAAGTATTGGCAAAAAACGCGGAGGTTGAGGAACTCTTGTGCACTGTTTGTGGGAATGTACATTATAGCAGCTACAGTAGAAAATAGAATGGATATTCCTTAAAAAATTAAAAATAGAACTACTATATGATCCAGCAAAGCTCACTTCTTGGCATACGTCCAAAGGAAATAAAATCTCTGTATCAAAGAGCAGCATTATTTACAATAGGCAAGACATGAAAACAATCTAAGTGTCTACTGACAGATGAACGAATAAAGAAAATGCAGTATACATATATGTATATACATACACAATGGAATATTATTCAGCCACAAAACAATAAAGAAATCCTGCCTTTTGTAACAATATGGATGGACTTTCAGGGCATTAAGCTAAGTGAAAGGTCAGACAGAGAAATACAAATAGTGTATGTTCTCACTGATACATGGAATATAAAAGTGCCAAACTCACAGAGAGTAGAATGGTGGTTGCCAGAGGCTAGAGGGAGGGGGAAATGCGGAGCTGTTGGCCAAATGGTACAAACTTCCAGCTATAAGACAAATAAGTTCTGAAGATCTAATATATGGAATGGTGACTACAGTTAACAATACTAGATTATGCAGTTAAAAGTTGCTAAGAATGTAGCTCTTAAATGCTATCACACACACACACAAAATGTAACTATATGAAGGGATAGAGGTGTTAACTAACTTTACTGCAGTAATCACTTCACAATATATATGCTTTTGAAATGTGCTAGAGAAGACACTTGAGATTCCCTTGGACTGCAAAGAGATCAAATCAGCCAATCCTAAAGGAAATCAATCCTTAAAATTCATTGGAAGGACCGATGCTGAAGCTGAAACTCCAATACTTTGACCACCTGATGCAAAGAACCGATTCATTGGAAAAGACCCTGATGCTGGGAAAGAAGGGTCTTTTCCAATGAAGGCAGGAGGAAAAGGGGCCAGCAGAGGATGAGATGATTAGATAGCATCACCAATTCAATGGACACAAATCTGAGCAAACTCTGGAAGATAGTGAAGGACAGGGAAGCCTGGCACACTGCAGTCCATGAGGTCGCAAAGAGTTGGATACAACTTAGCAACTGAACAACAAAAAAATGCATATCAAATCATCACATCAAACATCTTAAACTTACTATGCTATGTATCAATAATATCTCAATAAAGCTGAAAAAATAATAAGAGAAATGGGATGTGGAAAGTTTATATAAATCATACAGCACATAAAAGACAAAGTCAGAATTCTAAGCAGGCATACATTAACCACTTCACAATATTGCTTCAACAAAACACAATAAAACAAGATAAACAAGGGCATAAGACAGCTGATGATTAATTGGCAAATGTGTGGTGCAAAGAATATATACCTGAGGAGACTCTAACATTTGATGAGCCCCTGCTATATCCCAGGCCTCGTGCAATCCAAAACCAAGAAGGTGAATATCCGTGCCTTATGCTGTTGGTTTTATACCAATGGTTTAATGTTTGATTACCACATACCTTATGCAGAGCCTCAACATATTTCTCTATAAAATAAATCCCATGTGTGTTGATTGGCCAGAGACCTAACATTTAGGTCACTGTTAATTAATACAAAGATTTTATAAAAAACATTCTCAAATTCTTCTGTGTCTCAAAAGGGGAAAAGATGAATCTACTCAGAGCACAGTTCCCCTGCTTAGGTCCACCTTGATCTATATAATAATTCATCCTAGAACAGTAATCACAGAGGATTTATGCCATATATACCTACTGAGAGGGCTTCCCAGGTAGCACTAGTGGTAAAGAACCTGCCTGCCAATGCAGGAGACCTAAGAGATGTGGGTTCGATCCCTAGGTCAGGAAGATCCCCTGGAGGAGGAAAAGGCAACCCACTCCAGTATTCTGGAGAATTCCATGGACAGAGGAGCCTGGTGGGCTACAGTTGATAGGGTCACAAAGAGTCAGAAATGACTGAAGTGACTGAGTATGCACACACACATACCCAGTGAGATCTACAATTAAAGCAGCAAGCTTTCTCTACAATATTTTCCTCTGTTATATTCAATGCAAATCTACTATTTCTTCAAAACTAAGTATTTGATGAAGCTCTTAATAAATTGAATCTTTGTAGTGTTCTTAGGAGCAAAGCAAGGACTGAAAACATGCAGTGAGCTTTAGTCCTGAAGTACTCCAAGATATTAAAATGGCAATTATTTAAATACTCTCACTTCTCTAATATGAAGTAGGATGTAACAGTTCAGTTCAGGGTGTATAGGGAGATGAAAATTTTAATTCACTGTGAAGAGTCTAATTAGCTTTGCAGATAAGAACTGAAGGTTTGTGTGGGTTTCACCAGCCTGCCCTATCTCCCAGGCTACTGGGGCAGATCTTTAAGTAAATCCATCAGCAGTTGACTTTGTTGACCCCACAAAAGTAACTGGTGGCCCTGCCCTGAGTAAACTCATAAATAATTAACTGCAAGATGGACACAGTTCCTGGGAGCCACTATCTCATCACATTTCCAGCAACCTCCATTACCTAAGAGGGCTCCGCATACTTTTCTCTAGAGTCTAGGCCAATGTCCTTCTTTATGGGCTAACTCAAGCCTTACCTCATACATAAAGGGGGCCAAAACTACCCTATTTCAGGGAATTCACTCTACTCTGGATCACTGGAATACTCGTTTTCTGCATCTCCTCTCATTCTGAGCACGGGGTTCCTGTCTTCTGTCCTGGCCATGGTGCCATGTACATATACTTTATTTCCTAACTAGATGCAGGGAGGCAACATGAGGCAGTGAAAGTAATTGACAGTGTGAAGAGCATGCGCTTCAAGGATGCAAAGAACTGAGTCCAGTCCTAACCTCACAACTGTGCATATTTCTTAACTTACATGAGCACCAGTTTTCTCTTATTAGGCTGAGAAGAGTCATAAGGAAAAAATAAGAAAGAACTGTAAAGTACCATCAGAAGTATCTCCCCATAGCACAAGCAGGTGTGCACACATACGCACGACTGCTGGTCTATATTAATAACAGAATATACTCTTTCTGGGCACAAGTTGATTTTAAGTTTCTTTGCAACCTTAAACTCACTTAGGACAGTGATTTACACATTGTATATATTCACATCATAGTCTTCTTCTTTCAGCAGAATTGTTAAGTCTGGTTTGCAGAGAGCCAAGTGATTCTAGGCAGTATACTTTACAGAACTTCACAAGAATATGAAACGACTTCTCACGAGGAGGTACGACCGCAAGGCCCCAGTGTGCTTCAGGGGCTCGAAGAATTTTCTGGGCTAAACTGGCAAACACAGCGTTCTCTAGGTAAACAGGTTCATGGGCAACACTTTCATTTTGAAGTTTCACTGACCTCATATCTCTTCTCTAAAAGTATGTTTTACTTCCCTTGAAGTCTTCTTTCATTTATTTCCTAAGCTCCTCCTCTAGAACCAAAAAATTAAAACCAAGTTTAAAAAACTCAGAACAAACAATAACGGAAGGATCTAGATGAGAATTTCTCCAAGGAAAAGGACAATTTTAAGAGAGAGGATGACTTTGATTTCAAGCAACAGAAAGCCAATTTGAGCCAAATAAAGGTGGAAGGAGGGAACTTTTGTAATAAGGATCCTTAGTGCTCTCATGAGAGCCAACGTCTGTGGAGCAGCTCAAGTCAGTTATTTAAACGACAGTTACTTAATTTCTCTCATTTCTCACAGCTCATTGCTACTACCCCCTGGATGCCTGTTTCTTTCCTCTCTTTCTTGTTTACTCACTCAGCCTCACTTTCAAGCTCTCTCTACTGCCTTCTCTTCTTCTCTAGTCCATATGGCAGTAAACATGGCCACCAGCAACCCTGAAGCAGCTTATCTTACAGCTCTGATTATCACTCAGTCATCAAAGATCTCTCTCAGCTTTAGTACAGTCTTAGAACAAGATGTTAATTAGTCCAGTTTTGATCTGGTAACCATATCTGAAACTATGGACTGTGGCCAGGTTATAAACTCACATTGTCCAAAATGACTGCCCTGTGATAACCAGAGAAGTGGGGATAATTTAGCAAAATAGGGAAGGGATTCAAAGTATTCTGTGTGATAGATTTGACCTTAGGTAGTTCTTGTATTTCCAATAGGAGGTGCTTTTGGTAGTCTCTTCCCTGTTAAGTTTTGCAGTGAATCAGAACTTCAAAATGTCTTCACCAGCACATATGGGAGTTTCAGTCCCTTCACCCAAAGTGAATATGGCGGTCATATGTTCATGTAGATATGTTTACCAAGGCACAGTGAATAAGTCCTGCTTCTATAAAACAAGAAAAATTAATTGATTAAAGTCAAGTAATGGTTACATGAAAGTGAAAGTGAAGTCGCTCAGTCGTGTCTGACTCTTTGGGACCCCATGGACTGTAGCCTGCACCAGGCTTCTCCGTCCATGGGATTTTCCAGGCAAGAGTACTGGAGTGGGTTGTCATTTCCTTCTCCAAATGGTTACATAAATGTATGATATTTCAACAAAACACCCTGCAGCCACTAAGATCATGTTTTTAGAGAAGTTTTTAAAGAAGCTCAGGACAGAAATTTCAGTGAAAGAGCAAAGTATAGAACTTAGATAATTCCAAATATACCAATACAGCAAAATTATGTCAAGATGTCAGGATTATGCTAGTTTTATTTCCCTCTTTACATCCTTTCCATATTTTCTAGACATTTTTTAACAAAAAAAAAAATTCTTTAATCAAGAATTAAATTATACCACATGTATCCAGTGAACTGTAGCTCAGGAGTCCTGCCATTTTTTTTGTTTTGTTTTCCTGATTGTCAGCAAGGTTAGCCTGCAGTGAACCCGGAGAAGATTTGCCAGAAAATGAACTAAGCTGTTGGGGGTAAAAAGAAATTCCCCTTCTGAAAAATAAAAAAAAAAATTTTAATATTCAGCTGCTTTCCTTTTCCAGGAGTCATTCCTGCCCTAACCAAACCCCTGATTAGAGAACCAGATCGACCACTTTCAGACCAGCAACAGTGAAGACAAATGGACAGGTATGGTTCCAGGCAAGTTTAGAGGACATTTATAGCTGACCTAACAATTCCCTAACCTTAAAAATTCTGAAGAAAAACCACTTTCTGCAAATTGATCTGGCACTTAGATTGGCAGTAGCAGCTTAACTTTTAACAAGGCAAAAAAAAAAAAAGTCAAAGCTACAAGTTTACAAATTCTGTGAGTCTATCAACTTTAAGGGAACTCTTCAAATTTATAACCCAAGTAAGTTTTGATAATTATAGTCCTACACTCTGACAGAGGAGTGAACATTTAAATGATGAAGATTCTTTCCTCCTGTTTACCAAGATGGACACGTTGGCAACCTCTGTCTTCCCCAGTCTTTTAAACTGGAAAGCATTTGAACACCAGGTCAATTACATTCTTCCCCAGGCAACTAAAGCAGCTTTAAAAAATATTGTTGTCACTGTGTCAGATCAAGTGGAGAGGAGCAGAAATATGACTTGGGAGTCTCAAAAGGTATTAGACAGCAGGCTAGGCAGAAATTACAATCCATTTGCTAGGATTCCATAGAACACCCTGAGAGAGCAAAAATGTTCAATTCTCTTTATTAGTGCTGGATTTATGATTCAAAATAAAGATTAAATTAATAAAAAAAATTAAACTTGATATTCTAAATAGCTCTTTAAATTCAATATCCTCAGTTATTTGCTTCAGCATCCAGTCTGGCCTCTCTGGAACTAATGCGCTCATTGCTGCATGTGTATGCGTGCTCAGTCATGTCTGACTCTTTGCAACCCCGTGGACTGTAGCTCACCAGGCTCCAATGTCCATGGGGTTTTCCTGGCAAGAACACTGGAGTGGTTGTCATTTCCTTCTCCAGGGGATCTTACTGACCCAGGGGTCGAACGTGCGTCTCCTGCGCTTCTGTACTGGCAAGCGGATCCTTTACCACTGTGCCAGCTGGGAAGTCACTGCTATAACCCAGTTGTGTGAAGCTATTTTCATCATGCCAGCCTTTTGCTTGGGAAACCATAATAGCTTTTGAACACCCATGAAACAAAGTCTGGATTCCTCTGTGCAAACCCCAGAGACCTCCCAAATCCAGGCTAACCTGCCTCTCGACCAGTTGCTGCAACACACTTTCTCCTTCAACCTGGGATAGAGCCTCTTGTCCTTCAGACCTATTCTGCTTTACCCCAGCACCTGGTCTTTCTTTGTGCTGGTACCCTCCCCTTCTCTAAACAGAAATAAGCTCAATGCCTCATCAAACTCAACCTCACATTAGCCTCAACCTCAGCCTTCTTTGACTTCTCCAGTACAAAAGTCTCTCCCTTTTCTGAATTATTGCCCTGATGGGCCCAACAATTAACATTCCTTGAAAGTCCACTACCAACTACAAACTGGTCTCCAAACTTATTATTTTACAAACATTATTTTATTCCACCTTCAGAAAAACCCTGTAAGCCAATAGTTAGCTTATTTCACTGTCAATGAGGGAAATGGCATGTTCACATAATTTACTTCCTCTGAAACTATGAGCTCCACAGAGCTAGAACCATGTCATTTTCTCCCCCTTCTCCCTACTGCCGGGTACCCAAACCAAATAAATGTTTGTTTCACTCAAAAAATACTACAAGATTTATAAGTGGAAGAGCTGATGTTCTACCCTTAGTCCGTCTCCAAACACAATGGTTTTTGTGCACATACAGACACAGATAGGCAGCGATGTGTCACGTGGGTGAGAATTCACCCAACACTGACTGGTCATGTGCCATTGCCCAGGGCAGCACACCAAGCCTGCACCTTCACTGAAAAGCACTGGAGCAAGGTGAGCAGCTTTATCACATACTCCCCACCAACAGTCTCCATAACCACATAAGACAAATAAGAGACTGTGCTAGCCATGCAAATGCCAGTTCAGAGTTCATATCACAGCCACCATCACCCCTTCCCACTGCACGGCCACTGTCAAGTCCCTCCGACATGGGAATGCTATTATTACCACTGTAAAATGAGCATAGCCAAGACAGCTAAAGGGACTTCTTTCGTATATATACACACACACATACACATTCACATACATATATATGCGTATACACTCTCTCTGAAAACTTCATGAATGGATTCAGGCAATGAATATGCTTAGCTTTAACATCTTCATCAAGCCACACATGTGACTGAATTTGCTTCTGATACACCAAAGCTATAGAGGATTCATATTAGGTGAGCCCTACTTGCTTTCATTGGCACTGACCAATAGTGACAGTCTATATATTGCTATATAGTGTTTTGCTACCTGAGGGTCTGGATCTCCAGGTGTTCTGATAAAAGCCAAAGATACTTATGTGGTTTCCGAATCATGACAACTTAGTGGTCTCCACGAAAAATTAAATTTAGAAAATTAATGGTGTATTCAACTCCTCTAATCAAAGTGTAAATCAAAATCATGCCTGTTTTTTCAACTCAACATACTAAGACTCAAGCTGCATATTTTAACATATTCATCATACCTGTGGGCTCCAAGAACATTTTACCTGGTTCCCTGGTTCATGGTTCTCACTCTAACAAAGTTTTTTTTTATTAAAAATAATGACTCACCCAAGAAAGTTTAATATAGTAGGACTTGTGAATTTACTAACTATGCACCCTTGCTTTAACTATACGGAAGCATGGCATTAGGCACAGTGAAAGGTGAACAATCTGTCAGGCTTAGTAGCTGCTCCTCAGTATTTGGAATTTAACAGGATTGTAACCATAGCTCATTGATTGGTAGGACTCTAACAGAGCCAAAAACTAAGAGGCATTCAAATGAGAAGGGATAAAAGACACTCCTACCCACCTAATACACAGGAACCTCTTTTGAGCTTAAATCAAACTGTTTCTATATCGACATTCAATCCGAAAGGCTCCTCTCATTGTGTTATCTATTTTACTTCAACTGAAGTCCTATAGTTCTCTTTCTTCCCTAGCAGGCTATGTACTAACTGAGAGCTGAGACGAGCTCTCATTTATCCTCTAATTTCCAGGACCATGCAATATGCCCCTTGGTTGAACACCTGGGAAGTTGAATTTCTGAAAATAAAAAATGGGGCAGAAATTTCATTTGGTTAAATATTTAGAGCCTTTATTAGGATCTAATCTAGTGCTAAAGCACTAGAATAGATATTTTACATATACTAGGCTTAATTTTCATGACAATCCTATGCATCAGGCTTTTAGGAAAAATAAGAAAATGGGTTTGAAGAAGTAAAAAAGCACACCAAGGTCACACAGCTGTCAGCGGTAAAACTAAGACTCAGATCTAGGAGCTGTCTGTCTATACCAGGCTGCTTCCTTGAAGATATAAATCAAGGATCCATGGACCCTCATGGAAATCAGCACAGAACCCTCTTCTCCACACCCTTCAATCAAGCCTATGAGCCTCAGCGCCACTCAGTCCTTTTCCATTAAGAGCCTGCTATCCTGCCTGCCAAAGATCAGTACTGATGTTTTCTCAGAATAGCAGTTAGTGGTCAGCTGCTGCAACTTAAGCTGCCAAAGTTTTTTTTTAAAGGAAATGAAATTACAGTGGAAATTTGGGAATTCTTGCACCACAAGGCCTCTGCAGTGCTCCATCTGTCAGAACTTAGGGAAAGTTGGTTGTACAGACTTCAGAAACTGTCATCCATTTGACAGCTTTGCATTGTTTCTTCTGGGAAAACCAACTGCAAGGCTCATGGCATTGTCAATTTCATCTTATCTTTGCCCTAAACTTCCCAGCAAAAAGCCTTACTGTCAGACTTCCTACAGAAGCATAATTACAAATTCCTCCCTAATGGGCCTAAAGACTCATACAGAGTGAAGTCACAAAGGAAAAAACAAGTACCGTGTATCAACACATATATGTGGAAACCAGAAAAATGGTACAATGAACCTATCTGCAAAGCAGTAGAGATACGGTGTAGAGAACAAAAGTACGGGCACCACGTGGGGAAAGAGAAGGTGGGATGAACTGGGAGACTGGGGTTGACATCTGTACACTACTGTGTATAAAATAGATACCTAATGAGAGCCTACTACATAGCACATGCTGAAGCTGAAGCTCCAATACTTCGGCCACCTGATGCAAAGAACTGACTTATTGGTAAAAGACCCTGAAGCTGGGAAAGATTGAAGGCAGGAGGAGAAGGGGACGACAGAGGATGAGATGGTTGGATGGCATCACCGACTCATGGACATGAGTTTGAGTAAACTCCGGGAGTTGGCAATGGACAGGGAGGCCTGGTGTGCTATAGTCCATGGGGTCGCAAAAAGTCGCACGCGACTGAGGGGCTGAACTGAACTACATTGCACAGAAAACTCTACTCAGTGCTCTGTGGTGACAAAGAGGGGATACATGAATAGGTATAGCTGATTCACTTTGCTATATAGTAGAAACTAACACAACATTGTAAAGCAACTAAACTCCACTTAAACAAAATTCCATCCCTAGACTGTCTTTACTTACAAACCTTATTTACAAACTGGAAAAGTATTTGCTTTTTTTTTTCCCTTGAATTTAAGTTATGCCTATAATAGTCCCAAAGAGATGCTGAAATCTGAAGAGTAAACTGATTTTGTCAAGATTTTTGCCAGGACATTAATGGGGATTTTAAGCAAGGGTCAACCTAACAGGAATAATCACATAATCCCACTCTCTCAGCCCCAGCAGAGATCTCATGAGCTTTTCTAACTTAATAATAAAAACCACCAAAATCCATATGCCTCCAGTGGAACAATTTAATTGTTGCCAAGGCTACAAGGCTCCTCGGTTTTCATTATTTCAGTCTATACCAATAAGGGAAAGAGGTTACTTCAGATCATTTCTCTCAACTTTCACAGGATCCTAACGATCGCCTGTATCGATGTTTTATTCAAATGAAGAATGGTTCAGTGCACATATGTCTTAAAATTACACTTTCTATTGTAATTACTTTTTTCTCCCCTCCCCTTGAATACAAACATAAAAGAACTCGTAGAATACTGAGGCTCTCTGAAATTCTCTATAATGTGAAATAAAGGGCATTGCAAGTGTTTGTGGTATAATTACGTATTTTGGATTCATTGTTTAACATTGTGAGCATATTTCAAAATGGATCTCTATAAAACTCTCCCAGTTTTTTTCATTTTCTTTCCCAGATGCACAAACTTCAAATCACAAATTGTATGGTCTAACAGACCTGGGTTTTAGTTGATGGGTCCACACCTTTACCAGTTTTATCAAACTGTATTAAATTACTGAATTTCCTGGAATATCAGTTTCTTCATGCATATAATAAAGACAATTAGACTCACCTGCAAGTAATGCTATGAAGAAAAAACGTGAAAATATAAATAAAACCCCTCACATAGTATCTGGTTTATTCTAGTCTCAATATGCAGAAATTTCCCTTTCTAAAACTGCAGTATAGCAGTTCACTCATGCATTTCTGCTTCACTTGAACACAGCAGGCTTTTTAAGTGACACAAAGCAAAGGCATATTTAATCTCTTTCTATTTTTTCTCTTTGAAGTCTTCATTTTTATGAAAAAAGATCCTGTGATGCATGCCTGTCATGTTCCCTTTCATATAATAACTTAATGGGTGATTTTCTCTGCAATAATCATGTCAAAATATGAATAACTGCCATGATTCTATTTGTTAATCGACTTAAATAAAATGTTCACATCACTATAAAGTCACTTCTCAAATCTTGTGAATGATGCCTCAATGAGGATAGGCTTTCAAATAATATAAGGGAAAAAGAATACAAAATTGCTTATTTTTAATTTCCTCCGTTTAAGAAGAGAGAGGTATTAAAGTATTAAACATAAGAAAATACTCTGAGTCAGTGTTGGAGTGTCTACAGTTACATTGCTGCTTAGTTATTTGCTGAAGAGAATCTTACCTTCAACTTTACTGATATAAGGGATAACAGGATGAACTGGGAAGAAACTGGGATTTGGTCCTACTTCTACCTTTTAGTCATTTTATTATTTTGAGGAAATCATCTTGCTGAGCCTTGAGATGGAGTTTTTGTCAAATTAGAGCAAGTGTTAGCTTACTGCAACCCATTAATCCTGTACACCGCCTGTCTTTTTGTAAATAAAGGTTTATTGAAACACAACCACCCCTGTCCATTACATAACTTCTATGGCTTCTACTGTATTACAGTGGCAGATATGAAATGTTGCAGAGACAGTGAGGTTTATAGAGCCCAAAATATTTTAACACCTGGCCCTTATATAATTTTTCAATTTGATGAATTTCAATTTGAAGATTTTTTTTATGATTTGTGCCATTTGTATTCTATTTAAGAAATAGCTTACCCAAGGTCAGAAAGATTTCTCTTATGTTTTCTTCTAGAAGTTTTAGAGTTTCTGTTTTTCTTTCTATAATTCATTTCAAGTTAATTTGTATAAGCTAAGAATTGGGTTTAATTTTTTGGATATCCAGTTGTTTCTGGCACCCTTGTTAAAAATTAATTGGCCATATATTTGTGGTCCATTTCTCAAGGCTAGTCTGTTCCACTAATCTTTATGCTTCACTGAATGCCAGTACTACATGGCAGTGGTTATTGTAAAATTACAGAAAATCTTCGAAATCAGGCAGCAGTTCTACAGCTTTGTACTTTTTCAGAATTGTTTTTGGCTACTAGAAGTTATTTGAATTGTCATATAAATTTTAGAATCAGAATTTGGTAAAATTCTGAAAATAAACTTGATGAGCAACTAGTAAAAATTGCAGCAAGTCTATAGATTGATTCAGGCAGAATTGATATCTTAACAATACTGAGTCATGAATCCAATATAAATTACCATTTATTTATCTTCTTGAAATTGTTAACAATATGTTAACAATTTCTTGAATATGTTAACAATACTTTTGGTTTTCAATGTATGGGTCTTTTACACATTTTGTTAAAATTTCCCCAAATATTTTTATGTTTTGAATGTTAATACAAACTTTTTTTTCTTTTTCATTTTCAGATAGATCATGTTCAGTATACAAAAATACATTTTTTGTATATTACCCTTGTATTCTGTGACCTTGCTTTTTTGTAAATCACTTAGGATTTTCAACATTCATGATATTATCCTTTCATAAAGGCAAATTTATTTTCTCCTTTCCAATCTTAATGGGTTTTCTTTCTTTCTCTTGCCTTATTCACCGACTAGGACCTCTAGTAGAACATGAATAGACACGATGATATCAGGCAATCATGCTTCATTCCTGATCATAAAAGTATAAAAAAGACCATAAAAGCATTTGATCTTTCACCATTGATAATGATGTCAGCCCTTTATCAGGTTGAGAGAAGTCTCTTCAACTGTGCATTTTTCTCGTGAAAGTCACTCAGTTGTGTCAGACTCTTTGTGACACCATGGACTATGCAGTTCATGGAATTCTCCAGGCCAGAGTACTGGACTGGGTAGCCTTTCCCTTCTCAAGGGTTCTTCCCAACCAGGGATCAAACCCAGGTCTCCCACATTGCAGGCAGATTCTTTACCAGCTGAGCCACAAGGGAAGCCCATGCATTTTTCCTGAGTGTTTACCAAATTGTCAAATATTAATACCTTTGTTCTGGCATCTGTTAAATTGATCATATGGATTTTCTTCTTTAACATGTTAATATGACGAATTACAATGACTAATTTTTTTTAACATCAATTCAGTGACTTTCCTGGGATAAACAACATTTTAAACACTGCAACCACTATATTAACTGCATTATATAGATTTTACTATGCTTGATTTTCATTCTGTTTAAAATATTGCCAAATTTTTCCTATTATTCTTTTTCCTTTGACAAAGGGTTATTTAGAAGTATACTATTTAATTTCTGAATTTTAATTATGTTTTACTGTTATTTGTTTCTAATTTAATCCCACTGAGATTAGAGAGCATACTTTGTATGATTTCAATTCTCTGAAATTGAGACTGGTTTTAATGGTCCAACAAACATCTACATACACTTTTGAACAATGTGTATTCTGTTGTGGGGTGGCATATTCAATAACTATCAGGGAGGTCATTTTCCAGAGAAGGCAACGGCACCCCACTCCAGTACTCTTGCCTGGAAAATCCCATGGACAGAGGAGCCTGGTAGGCTGCAGTCCATGGGGTCGCTAAGAGTCGGGCACGACTGAGCAATTTCACTTTCCTTTTCACTTTCATGCATTGGAGAAGGAAATGGCAACCCACTCCAGTATTCTTGCCTGGAGAATCCCAGGGACAGAGGAGCCTAGTGGGCCGCCATCTATGGGGTCACACAGAGTCAGACACGACTGAAGCAACTTAGCAGCAGCAGCAGGTCATTTTCATTGAAAACATTACAAATCCTGTATGTCTTTACCAATTTTCATTCTTCTATCAACAAGGAGAGAGGTGTGCTGAAATTGCCAACTATCACTGTGGATTTGTCTTTCTTTTCCTTGAGTTCTACAAGTTTTTGTTTCATATATTTTGACACTGTCATTAAATGAATACGTATTTGAGATGTCTGCAGCTTACTCATGAATTGAACACTTCATTATTATAAATTCTTCCTCTTTTTCATTGATAATATTCCATGTTTAGAAATTTACTTTGATGCTTATACTGTCATTTCAGTTTTCTTATCATTAGGATTTATATGGTATATATTTCCTTGTCCTTTACTTTTAATCTATTGTTTTTCAATTCAGTTCTTGTAGAATTCATATAATGAGTCTTATTTTTTTAACCAGTTGGCCAATTAAAGCTTTTTAATTGAATCATTTAAAGAATTTACATTCATTGCAATTACTGATAACATTGAGTCTAAACTCACTATCTTACCATTTGTTTTCGATTTTTACAATCTTTTTTTATTCTTTTTCCTCTTTTCATGTATTCTTTTGAATTAAGTGAGTAATTTTAGGATGCTATTTTATTCTCATTACTATCTTGTGAGTTATAATTCTTTTAATATTTTTTAACTGACTAGTCTTGGATTTGTAATATTTCATCATCTGATATCAACCTTATATCCAGTTTTATCTCCCATAATTACGCTACACTACAATTAAACAAGTCACTGACTATTGCCAAACGCTCTTGGACTACCCTGGTGTTACAGTGGATAAGAATCCACCTGTCAATGCAAGGAAATGGGTTCAATCGGTGGTCCAGGAAGATTCCACATGCCACAAAGCAACTAAAGCTTCCATTCAGTTCAGTTGCTCAGTCGTGTTCGACTCTTTGCAACCGCATGGACTACAGCACACCAGGCTTACCTGTCCTTCACCAACTCCTGGAGCTTGCTCAAACTCATGTCCATTGAGTCAGTGATGCCATCCAATCATTTCACCCACTGTCGTCTCCTTCTCCTCCCGCCTTCGATCTTCCCCAGCATCAGGGTCTTTTCCAGCAAGTCAGTTCTTCACTTCAGGTGACCAAAGTACTGGAGTTTCAGTTTCAGCATTAATCCTTCCAATGAATATTCAGGACTGATTTCCTTTAGGATTGACTGGTTGGCTCTCCTTGCAGTCCAAGGGGCTCTCAAGAGTCTTCTCCAACACAATTCAAAACCATCAATTCTTCAGTGCTCAGTTTTATTTATAGTCCAACTCTAACATCCATACATGACTACTGGAAAAACCATAGCTTTAACTAGATAGAACTTTGTTGGCAAAGTAATGTCTCTGCTTTTTAATATGTTGTCTAGGTTGGTCATAGCTTTTTTTCCAAGGAGTTAGTGTCTTTTAATTTCACAGGTGCAGTTACCATCTGCAGTGATTTTGGAGCCCCCCAAAAAATAAAATCTGTCACTGTTTCCATTGTTTCCCCATCTATTTGCCATGAAGTGATGGGACCAGATTTCATGATCTTAGTCTTCTGAATGTTGAGTTTTAAGCCAGCTTTTTCACTCTCCACTTTCACTTTCATCAAAAGGCTCTTTAGTTCTTCACTTTCTGGCATAAGGGTGGTGTCATCTGCATATCTGAGGTTATTGATATTTCTCCCAGCAATCTTGATTCCAGCTTGTGCTTCCTCCAAACCAGCATTTTACATGATGTACTCTGTATATAAGTTAAATAAGCAGGGTGACAATATACAGCCTTGACGTACTCCTTTTCCTATTTGGAACCAGTCTGTCGTCCCATGTCCAGTTCTAACTGCTGCTTCCTGACCCGCATACAAATTTCTCAAGAGGCAGGTCAGGTGGTCTGTTATTCCCATCTCTTTCAGAATTTTCCACAGTTTATTGTGATCCACACAGTCAAAGGCTTTGGCATAGTCAATAAAGCAGAATTAGATGTTTTTCTGGAACTCTCTTGCTTTTTCAATGATTCAGAGGATGTTGGCAATTTGATCTCTGGTTCCTCTGCCCTTTCTAAATCCAGCTTGAACATCTGGAAGTTCATGGTTCACATACTGTTGAAGCCTGGCTTGAAGAATTTTGAGCATTACTTTCCTAGCATGTGAGATGAGTACAATTGTGCGGTAGGTTGAACATTCTTTGGCATTGCCTTTCTTTGGGATTGGAATGAAAATGGACTTTTTCCAGTCCTGTGGCCACTGCTGAGTTTTCCAAATTTGCTGGCATATTGAGTGCAGCACTTTCACAGCATCATCTTTTAGGATTTGAAGTAGCTCAACTGGAATTCCATATCTCCACTAGCTAGGGTACCACAAAAACTCAGCCCATGTGCTGCAGCTACTGAAGCCTGTGAGCCTAGAGTCTGTGCAATGAGAAGCCCATGCACTGCAACCAGAGAGTACCCCTGCTCCATATCTAGAGAAGCCTGTGTGCAACAAGAAAGACCCTGTGTGAGCAAAAATATGTGTTTTTTAAAAACATACTCTTGACTATGCTAATATGCCTTGCACATTTTTACACATTTTGTTCACACACATTAGTGACACCAATATATTTATGTCTTCCAATTTTTCATTTGTTTTCAGTAGGAGTAAAAGTCTTCAAGCAGCTACTCTTTCACAGGTAGAAATGGAAATTATTTCTTATTGTTTGCAGTGGAGTCTTTTAACTCACGCTACTTGGTTGCAATGCAGCAGTTTGCTTCTACACTAGGATTGAGAACAACTCCACTGTGTTCTCTGTGGTTTCTTTCATCTCCAAAATTCTGTAATTCTAAGGTTCCATAATATCTTGCCTGTGACCAAAACCTTTTAAATTTCAAAGGGCATCCATAGCAATCAGCCCATTGATCATCATACTATCTGTGAAAAATATAGATCAAGTATGATAATGCCTATTTTACAGATAAGAAAATTGATGCCAAAGAGTTAAGTGAACTTTTCCAGAATCATACAATAAATTAGATCCAGAATGAACATCAGATGCCAAAATTCTACTATATCAGTGATTATATTAGTTTCTTCTTAACTATTTGTTTTATTGATTATGTTTTGATTAAGTATTATCTATTGTCTAAAGTTATCAGGGGACTTCTCTGGTGGTTCAGTGGCTAATACCCTGCACTCCCAATGCATAGGGCCTGGGTTTGATCCCTGGTCAGGGAACTAGATCGGATATGCCAGAACTAAGTGTTCATTTGCAGTAATGAAGATCAAAGAACCTGGGTGCCACAACGAAGAACTGGTGAAGTCGCTCAGTCATGTCCAACTCTTTGTGACCCCGAGAACTGTAGCCTACCAGGCTCCTCTGTCCATGGGATTCTCCAGGCAAGAGTACTGGAGTGGGTTGCATTTCCTTCTCCAGGTGATCTTCCCTACCCAGGAATTGAACCCAGGTCTCCTGCATTGGAGGCAGATGCTTTAACCTCTGAGCCACCAGGGAAGCACAACCAAATAAATAAATTTTTTAATAAAAAAAAAAAAAGAAGAAGGAATAAAGCTAAGCAAAGCACAGGAAGAAATGAGTAATGGTAAGATACATATGTACAAAGAAAGTGACAAAGTAGTCAATGTGAAGGTGAGCAGCGCATATAAACATTCAGTATTGCACCGCTAATAAATTTTCTTATATATGATGATATAGATCACATTCCCCACAGTTTTGTATAAATTACCTAAAGCATACTTAGCAGCAAGCAAAGCTGAAGTCTGTCTTCAAATGCTAACCTTCTTCACCCCAGATCGATGTCAAGGATTTCCAGTTGGAATAACATGACACCCAATACAATTTACTAGAGTTTCAAACAGAAAACACTGGCAGTGTTCAAGGAAGACTGTTTCTCGGCATTTCGCAGATAATAATTTAGTATCTGAGAATCAACCATTCGAAACGCTAAACTTCCTCAGCACGCACACTAACATTTTAGACAATAAGCCTTTAAAATTGAGCATACAAAACCCTCAGTTTAGCTGTCATTTCATAATCAGACCATGAGCACTGTCACACTGCTCACATTGGCAAGACTGGCATTAACTCTACTCCTTAGGTCTTAGTTGACAGAGTATTCATGTTATAATACTCATTTTCACACAGTTCTTCTATATACATGCTAATTTGCTTCAGTCGTGTCTGACTCTTTACAACCCCATGGAATGTAGCCCACCAAGCTCCTCTGTCTGTGGGATTTACCATGCAAGAATACTGGAGTGGGTTGCCGTTTCCTTCTTCAGGGGATCTTCCCAAACCAGGGGTGGAACTGGCATCTCTTACGTCTCCTGCACAAGCAGGCGGGTTCTTCACCACTAGTTCCCCCTGGGAAGCTCCTTCTATATATGTGGATTATTAATTACACGGGGTTTAGGAGTTCCCCGGTGGTCTAGTGGTTAGGATTCTGGGTTTTCACTGCCATGGCCCAGGTTC
This sequence comes from Bos indicus, assembly GCF_029378745.1. Taxonomy (NCBI): domain Eukaryota; kingdom Metazoa; phylum Chordata; class Mammalia; order Artiodactyla; family Bovidae; genus Bos; species Bos indicus. The sequence continues at coordinate 90,750,031 of NC_091760.1, read as the reverse complement.
GATCCCTGGTTGGGGAACTGAGATCCCACAAGCCACATAGCATAGCCACAAAAAAAAGTAATTATGTGGGGTTTGGATAGCAGATTAGTTATTGCTATTTTCTTTTCTTGCTAGGACAAGGTTACCTTCAACAATTATAAGGATAGGGCATTCTCTCTTAAACTCAAGGATAAAATTGCTAGTTATTCAGAGTCGCATCAACCCTGAAGTCATGAGGGCTCAAGGAAAACAAGAAATGTGTTTGTTTTTCCATGCAGTTCAAACTCCTGTCAGCTTTAAGCCAAGATTTCATTCTACTTATAAATGTGCCTAGATTTTGCAGTACTTTGAAATATTTCAAGAGATTTTACAAAGTAAGTTTCAAAGTACATGTAGTTCCATGTAAGAGCTTCCCAAGTGACTCAGTGCTAAAGAATCCACTTGCCAAATGCAGGAGACCTGGGTTCAGTCCCTGGGTCTAGAAGATCCCCTGGAGGAAGAAATGGCAACCCCCTCCAGTATTCTTGACTGCTGCTGCTACTAAGTCACTTCGGTCGTGTCTGACTCTGTGTGACCCCATAGATGGCAGCCCACCAGGCTCCGCCTTCCCTGGATTCTCCAGGCAAGAACACCAGAGTGGGTTGTCATTTCCTTCTCCAATGCGTGAAAGTGAAAAGTGAAAATGAAGTCTCAGTCGTGTCTGACTCTTAGCGACCCCGTGGACTACAGCCTACCAGGCTCCTCCGTCCATGGGATTTTCCAGGCAAGAGTACTGGAGTGGGGTGCCATTGCCTTCTCTGAGTATTCCTGCCTAGAGAATCCCATAGACAGAGATGCCTGGCGGGCTACAGTCCATGGGGTCACAAAGAATTGGACGTGACTGGGCATACAGGCAGCTCCGCAGCAGCATTTCCACACAAAGAAACATAAAGGCTCTAAGAGCATATAAAATCTGTCTTAGTATGAAAATATAATGAGTTTATCCTATTTTTATAAATAACCCTATATACTTTTGTGGATGTATTTTTCTTGGTTCCTGAGCCCCTTATCTATTAAAATTCAAACCACTATTAACCTAGGCTACCACAATGGCACCCCACTCCAGTACTCTTGCCTGGAAAATCCCACGGATGGAGGAGCCTGGTAGGCTGCAGTCCATGGGGTCGCTAGGAGTCAGACATGACTGAGCGACTTCACTTTCACTTTTCACTTTCATGCATGGGAGAAGGAAATGGCAACCCACTCCAGTGTTCTTGCCTGGAGAATCCCACGGATGGAGGAGCCTGGTAGGCTGCAGTCCATGGGGTCGCTAAGAGTTGGACACGACTGAGCGACTTCACTTTCACTTTTCACTTTCATGCATGGGAGAAAGAAATGGCAACCCACTCCAGTGTTCTTGCCTGGAGAATCCCAGGGACGGGGGAGCCTGGTGGGCTGCCGTCTATGGGGTCGCACAGAGTCGGACACGACTGAAGTGACTTAGCAGCAGCAGCACTTTTGTTATTACTGCTGTTGCTTTCTTGCTTGCTTTTTTCTTTTGGTCTGACAGCAGATGATATAGAACCTGATTAGGTATACTAGGAGATTTAGACTATATGTTCGATTTTCCCAGTCACTAACTTAGAGCATGAAAATCCAGCATTGGAGTCTTACATATCAGAAAGATATACCAAAAGAAGATACACATTATGACGCTATAACTTGAAGTCAAAAGACTGAATTCTCTTCAGTCACAAGAAAGGCACTGGGTATGGTCTTGGCCTAGGTTTTTTAAGAAATTCTGGGTCCTCTGAGGTAAGAATAAAATGTTAATACTTTATTTAGGAGGCATAGATCTACAATGGTGAGAATAAAGGAAAAAAGAGAAGGAAGACAAGGAAAGATATGACACAAAGGGATGCAATGGGCTACAATGCTGGCTACATCCATGGCAAAATGGGGTGACACATGTGCATATTCCCTCGGCACAAGGGACCTCTCTGAAAAGGTATGAGGAGCAGCTGGACAGGAGTAAGTTCCATTTATTGAACTGCTGCTGCTGCTGCTCTTTAATCACTAAGTCATGTTTGATTCTTTGCAACCCCACAGACGGTAATCCACCTCTGTCCATGGGATTTTCCAGGCAAGAATACTGGAGTGGGTTGCCATTTCCTTCTCCAGGGGATCTTTCTGACCCAGGGACTGAACCCACGTCTCCTGAGTTGGCAGGCAGATTCTTTATCACTGAGCCACCTGGGAAGCCCATTTATTGAATACTTACTAGTAATAGAAGTTGATATCTATATTATCTCAAAGGAAACAGTTCAGGAACTTCCAAAGTTAACAACTGTCTCCAACACATTTCTCAATCGATTACACTACCCAGTGAGTTAATGACAGTGTAATGGAATGCAAACAGACCAACAAAAATCTCAAAGAAATTTTTTCATATTATAAAAGGAAGATTATATGATTAATTTGATATTCAAAGAAGGTTTCAAGAAAATTAGTATTTTCTGAACTTCAACTCAGAAAACTTCAGACATGAAATATGTAAGGAAAAACATCATCAAGGAATTTCAAATTAAAACCTTTCTTTTTGATCTAAAAACTCCTCCTGATTATAGCAATAAATATTCAGGAGCATTGGAAAGCTCCTGGGTTAATTTTTAACAAGTGGATATTTTTGGAGGAGTTTTCTTTGCCCTGGCTTACTGGAGCAGGTTGCCATTTCCTACTCCAGGGAATCTTTCCTACCCAGGGATCGAACCCACTTCTCTTATGTCTCCTGAGTTGGCAGGCATGTTCTTTACCACTAGCACCACTGGGAGGGGCCCTCGTTTAAGCTACCCACCACAAATACAAATCTTCAAAGAAATGGGCCTTGATCTCAAGTGTGTTTCTGTTATTATGTGACTTCTCCCCACCATTCATCACTGCTGATTGGATTTAAAGAAAAAAAAAAAAAACTAACACATGAAGAACTAATGTGGAAACAGATTTGAGCCAGTCTCACTTTCTTCCCTAGGAAATTAGAACTGGCACACTGAGAAAAATGGGTCAATTAGACTCAGATACTTGACCTCTCGGACTCGAGGATATTTGAAGCCAGAAAACTTTTTGGGAAGGTCAGCAAATTAAGTAAAGAAAGTCTGTTCCTCTAAGAGAAGGAAGAACAAAGAGATCCAGAGAGGCATGACCAGGACAGCCTGCAAAAAGTAAGGGATGAGAACAGGTAACTTTTAAGCTCTGATAAAGTGGAGTAACCACACAACTTGCCTTCCAAGCCAGGTGAATTAGTTCCTTAGGGCTGCCAAATTACTGCAAACTTTATGGCTGAATACAACAGAAATGTATTTTCTCACAGTTCCAGAGGTCAGAAATCTGAAATCGGCATCATTGTACCAAAATCATGGCAGCAGCAAGGCCACCTTCCCTCCAGAGACTCTAAAGGAGTATCAGCTTCTTGCCTCTTCCAGCTTCGGGTGGCCCCCAGTATCCCTTGGATTGTGGCTACATGACACCCTGACGCCCATCTCAGTTTGCCAAGTAGCCCTCTGCCTCCATTTTAAGGAGACTTGTGATTGCATGTGGGGCAAACTGAAATAATCCAGAATAGCCTCTTCCTTTCAAAATGCTTAATAATGTACACCTATGAAGACCCTTTTTCCTTATAAGGTAACATTCACAAGTTCTAAAGTTAGGATCTACGTGGTGCTTTGCATGTGTACCCAGTTGCTCAGTCATATCCAACTCTTTGCGACACACACAGATGGTAGCCCACCAGGCTCCTCTGTCCATAGAATTCTCCAGGCAAGAATACTGGGTGGGTTGCCACTTTCCACTCCAGGGGATCTTCCTGATCCAGGGATCAAACCCGTGTCTCCTGCATTGCAGGCAGATTATTGACCACTGAGTCACCTGGGAAGCCCACATGATGCTTTAGAGAATCCACTATCATCTACTAAACCAGGACTTCTTTGAGAGCAAAAGAAGAGACTAACGTAATTCCTCAAGGATAAAAGACAAAATTGAGGTCGCTCCCAGGCAAACTGGATACATGTTCTCCCTCAAGTCCATACAAGGGTTGGAGATGAAATTCTAGCCCCTAGGCCATAATAAATCCCGTTATTTTACCTCTGCACTAATTATAAATGTTCTCCTTGAAACTGCCATAGCAAGCAAATCCCAAATTTACTTCCTATCACTGAGTTCTACAAGAGATTGCCCGATCTTTATGAATACTCTCTTATTTTTATAAAACTAGTTAGAGAAAATTAGGTGCTTCACAATCAAGTGGTCTCTGATTAAGACCCAGGACAAACTTCTGCAGAATCAAGGGTCACTGCCTCTCCCACTTTTCAACATATGGCACCCTCCTTGAAGGAACCCACATTTTAAGCCTTTCCTACATAAATGTTTAATGACAGCTTGAATGCAACTGTTTAATAAATGAATAAATAAATAAATCCTCCAGGTTTCTGCAAGTGAGGGGAAATGCTTCGGTGACAGAAAGACTTTCTTGTGTTTAATAAAATGATACCATCCAGACATCTGTCCATTTGCCACCTAAAGCTAAGGTTACCTTTGTTGGACTGCATGCAAAGTCAGTAACTTTCCCTTCAGTGACTATAACATGGTAAAATGGAAGAAACTGTTCTATGCCATATTGCTTATTTAGGTAATAATTCAATTATCAGTTACCAGAGACCATCACCAATAAGCACATTCTAGCATCTTTCGATGCTGGAGCAAATAGCATTCTCTGGAAAAACTTCAAATACTTTTGCACCACAGAATATATAATAAACCTCAGAACAGACAGAAATCAAAATGAAGCTTTTATCTGTTACCACAGTTTTTTAAAAAACTAAAGCTCCTGAGTATTCTCATTAACTGCACAATTGTATATACCACTGAATATAGAGCTTGCATGGTCATTAAAATGATTGCTATAATTCAAAGGGCCATTCCAATAAAGCCTTCTCATTACGATGGCTCTGCTTCTATTACTTTGTTTCATTTTTAGGGTCATTGCATGGCAAGAAGGTACCACTTCCCTCTTCCTACCATTAGATTTTGCTTTTCTTTGATATAAAGCACCATTCATGGCTCATCTTTTGGGTTTTTTTTTTTTTTCCCATTGCAATAATAAAGCTTAGCACTGGTCAGTAATTAAAAATAGTTCCAATGTACTAAAATCAATGCTACAGTTTCCACTGAACCACCGAAAAGTTTTAATTCATTGAAAGCTACATTAAACTAATAAAATCAAGAAATCATCAAGGAAAAATAAAATAGGCACTGGAGAGAAAAAAAAAAAAAAACCTACTTCTTTCCTGGAGAATATAATTTGACACCTATTTCTTGAGCTTTCTCAGTGGCAGAAACTATTTTAGAATAGAGATCAAGTTTCACCCCATGAGGCACTTGCAAAAACTTAGAGGAAAGAGGAAATATTTAGAAAAATAAAATGTACTGGGTTATCAAATCTCCAAAACAGGAGATCACGTGATTCTTAAGTACTGATGACTTCTCAGTATTTAAAACATAAGGACTTGAACTTCCCTGGTGGCACAGTGGATATGAGTCTGCCTGCCAATGGCAGGCGACACAGGTTTGATCCATGGTCCGGGAAGATTCCACATGCCACAGAGCAAATAAACCCATGTGCCACAACTTCTGAGCCTGAGTTCTATAACCCACACACTGCAACTATTGAACCCGAGTGCCGCCAACTACTCTAAGTCCACGTGCCCTACAGCCCATGCTCTGCAACAAGAGAAGTCACTGCAAAGAGAAGCCCGCACACCGCAACTAGAATAGCCCCTGCTCACCACAGCTAGAAAAAGCCCAAGCACAGCAACAAAGACCCAGCACAGCCAAAAAATAATAAATACATACACACAATAAGGACTCAATGAAAAGCTACCAAATTTATGAAAACAATACCCCATGTACAATGTCACATGACAACTGCCTTTAGAATGATGAAGAAATGCTTATTAGAGTTCAGAGATAGGAAAAACTAAGTTGGCGGGGAGGTTCAGGCAGGTGATAGAGAGGTCAAATTGTACAGTAGCTGGAATTTGTATAGTATGACAGAAGAAGCCAGGAGAAATACAGAATTTACATTCAAAAAATTAAGGAGAGGCTAGCTGTGCTAAATCCAGAGATGGAGTGTAAAATTAGTGGATGCTAAGAATGGAAACACCAGTTGGAGAGATTACACAGTCTTTCCAAGAACACAGAAAAGTTAGGATTTTATTCTGCAGCAATAAAACTCTCAGTCAGGCTAGGGTTAAGAAGACCTGGGTACAACTTGAACCAATTTATTGAACCATACTTTCTTTATCTGCATTAAGTTGGACTAGAAATCAGCCTAGGGCATTGTCTTGTTGACTATGAGAAACAGTTCTTAGAGTAAAAAATATTAATTTGTTACCTGAATGATTATAATTGTACTTTTCAAGAGCCACTGAAAAGTAAAAAGCTGTTATGAATTTAACAATGCTTTTAATCTATTTCTACTCTAGTGTCCAAAATAGCATCCATATATTCATTTTTAAAAACAACTCCAATAGGTATAAGGCTTACCACATTATGATTTTAATTAGCATTTCCCTATTAGTAATGAGACTAGGCATCCTTTTGTATTTACAGATCTTTTTAAGCCTTCTATAAAATGTCTGTTCAGGTCTTCTGCCTGTTTCTCTATGATTGACTTGACAGATACTTTGTATATTCTGCATACATAATTCTTTTCAATTTTCTCCCTTTGCAAATGTTTTTTCTTAGCTTTTTGATTGCTACTTTCTTCATGGTGTTTTTATAATGAAAAGAAATTCTTCATTTTAATGAAGTTAAATTTATTATTCATTTCTTTAATTACGTGAATCTTTGTTTCCTTAGGTAATCCTTCCCTATCCCAGGGTCATACAGGAATTCTATATTTTCTATGTAAGATTTTAAAGTCTATCCTTCACACTTATATCTACCTGGTCTGTGTTTATTATCATGTGAAAAGGGTATACAAGCTGATTTTTCCACATGGATAATTATCCTACAGAGGTTTTGAATATTCCATCTTTCTCCCACTGATTAGCAAAGCCATCTATGTCTTTTAACAAAAAATCTTCCCTATTCGCATAGATGTGTTTCAGCACTTTCTTATTTTCTATTGCCCTAGTTATTTAAATTTCTGCCAATGCCACAGTTTTAATTATTATAGCTTTGTAATAAATTGTGGCACCTGTGAAGGAAAACCCCTTAACGTCTTCAAGTTCCATTAAACATTATTTAAAATGCACAAATATTTAGAAACACATAATATTCAACTAATAAATATGATACACAGCTTCTCTCAACTTAAACATTGGCAGAGGGGATGTGGAAATGAATCAAATTACTTAATTTGAACATAAAATCACTTACAACTGGAAATTGATTTTAGCCTTTGGACTTATATTCTGAGTATGCTTTTGCCACCCACATAATAGAAAGAGAAAAAGCAAATGCCAGATAAATGGAATATATCTCAGCCACCTATAGAAAAGACAATCCAAATAAATACTCTAAACCAAAATGAAGTACATCACCTTTGGAGACAAGAAAATTCTTTATTCCCTGTCTCATAAAAGTGATGAGTTCAATAAGTGGTGAGAATATTTTGAAATAACTGACATCTCAAAAATGATTCTTTCAAAAAAAAAACCAAGCTGCCCAAGGATAAAACACAGATTGAGTTGCTAAAGATACAAATATGCATGAGTTCCTTTTGACCATGTCATTTACAAGGAAATGTATAAAGGATATTATTTGAAAACAAAATCTGAATTAGGCTCTGGTTTACTCTAATATACGTCATACTCTTTCAGTCCTTCTGGTGTACATTTCTTTTCAATTAAAATGCCACTCCATGCATTCATGTGCCACATTTTTTTCTACAGATTACACAATGAAAGGAATTATAGTTGAACACATAATTCTACTTGAATAATCAAGCTCATTTGGAAAGTTAGTTCTGATATCTGCAGCTGGGCTGTAAAGGCATCACTGGGCTCACAGATACAAGAGTGTAAATGTCAGCAGGAGAACACTTGGAAAACGGGTAACATTTTCCCTTCACAGCAGCGCTCTTGGTTAAATGGAATGTTGTGCTCTAAACTAAATTATTTCAAGTCTATTTGTGAAACTCAGTTGGATACATGTTTCCTATATCAACAACGGCTGGAGATAAATCTGCCAAAACCAGCACGGTGATTTGTATTTTTAGTTACGTAAAATTTTTAGACCCAGAAATGGAATCCAAGAAAAATACAGTATTTCAGGCTCCAAATTTCCTAGATACTTTATTGAATACATCATAATGTTTAATAGTTATATTTACTATGGGTCTCTTGGTAGCACAGAAATTATACTCATTTATCTGAACTGCCCCCCAGTGACCAAACTTATTTCCAGGGCATTTCTGCTGCTGAGTGGAAATTGGTAGCAAGGGAATTTAAATAAGTTGCCAAAATTCTTCAATATTAAAGACAACAAATAAGGCACAGCAAGGCCTTCTTCAAGGGATTAAGACTTCAACACCCTTAGAGGAAATACCTTTCTAATGTTTTCACATGTTTGAGAGGAGGGCAGAGTTGAAGAGTCAGTGAGCTACAAATGAGACAAAGCACCACCATGCTTCCCCTGTGGGGAGGTAGAGATTTAAGGATACAAATTTGAAAAACACTCAAACAATAATTTTTTTTTTTCCATTTAAAGGATGAAGAAAGTATGCAAAATTGTGGCAGGGAGAACTGAGGTCTAAAGAATGCCAAATGCTTATGATGTAGGATGGACCATACCATTCTCCTCAGATAATTGTTTTAAAACCTCAATCCATTAGCCTGCAGTATATTATCTCAGGGTCCCCATCATCCATGCCCAACTGTCCATCTCTAAAGCAACTTCAGAGGACTTCCCTAGTGATACAATAGCTAAGACTCAGTGGTTTCAATGTGGAGGCCTGGGTCCAATGCCCTGATCAGGGAACTAAGACCCCACATGCCACAACTAAAGATTCCACATGCCCCAACTAAGACCCAGCACAGCCAAAAAAAAATTATTTAAAAACTGAAAATATTAAAGCAACTTCATTAGAGAACCTCAAGTGCTATTCAGAGAGAACAGAAAACCCCACACCACTATAAGCAAGATTTAAAGCAGGAGTTGAACACATCTTAGGAAGCAACTATCTGTTCAGATCCTTAAATGATAGGAGAAAATTCTCTGCTTGGTATAGGTGATTCTGTAAGCATAGCATTTGACTTGTTGGATGGGAAGACACAGATATGAGTGCATGGGCTTCTCACATCCCTTCTTCCTGTGAGAGATGGTGGGTTTGTTTGCTGGTTCAGCACCTGTTCTAACCTTCCAGCACAGCAAAGCAGGCAAGCTGGAAAACTGTACTTCCCAATCTCCTTGCAGCTAGCATTCTGCATGTTATCCAACTGCCACCAATCAGGTATTCTTGAGCAAGACCTTGATTCAGAGCTGAGTCACTCTGAAAGGAAAGCACTCACCTGGGATGGATTTACATGGAGCAAGGAAAGCAAGATGCAGGACACCTATTTGTGCTGCACTGAGGCTGGCCGAGTCGGCAAGTTCTGTGTCAATAACTGTGGTGGCAGCTGCCTGAGTAGCAGCTTTATGCCCTCAGCAGAGGCAGCAGCTCCTTTAGTAGCCAGCATGGTCCCACACTGTGGTTCCGGATGTACTTCAGTCAGAGCCTGTGTGCATGCTAAGTCTCTGGAGTCATGTCTGATTCTCTGCAACGCTATGATGGTAGCCCGCCAGGCTCCCTGTCCATGGGATTCTCCAGGCAAGAATACTGGAATGGGTTCCCATGCCCTCCTCCAGGGGATCTTCCCAACCCAGGGATGGAACCTGGGTCTCCTGCACTGCATGAGGATGCTTTACCACTAGTGATACTTGGGGAACCCCTCAGTCAGGGCATGTTTCTTCAGACTTCTCAATGAAATGTTGAGCTCTTTATTTACTTCTCTAAGTAAATACTCTTCTGGCTAGAAAAGTCACAGTGGATTTTGATATGTGTGTATCAGAACTGTAACTACTAACATATCTTACAAATCTATAAAATATTATAAACAGAAAACAATCACTGAATGAAATCATCCACTAACATTCTGAAAATGAGTAGTGAATTAAAAATCAAGTCCCTTGTTTTAACAAATGGTTTACATAGCTATGTAAAAATATCTGTAAGTCAAAGAGACTTTGCCTGAGACACTTGTATTTTAGAAAACAAGCTGTGTTTAAATTACAAGCAAATTATATCCCTAAATTAATTTGCAGTGGAGTGACTGTGACCTTGGTTGTATTTGTATAGGACATCACTGTTCTAAGTGGTGACTGAGTTTCTAAGTCATCTCAAAAACATTACATAAGCTTTACTGGAGCAGAAATACCACAAAATTGCCATTAAAAGAAAACAGAAGTATCATATTATGAAACCAGTGATTATACAAAGCAGAAACAAATTAAGTAAGAAAAATTGAATTTAGAGTGAATGTTGGTTTTCGAGGGTACAAATGAGTTTCACTATATGAAGAAAACTCAGAAATTATCATTGAGTATCCCAACAGACATTAGAAGTGATGATGCTGATTCATTTATATATCTAATATTTCCTCATAAAATTATGACATCTCTTTTCTAAGACACACTTGTACCACTAATATTATGCACAGCTTTCAGCTGTAATTGGTGACATTAGGAGGACTCACAACTACAATAGAGAAGAAAGAGCCATAGAGATAAAAGAGAGGAAACTTCTTAAGAAACTGTTGATTAAAAACCAGTGAGGTACTATCTCACGCCAGTCAGAATGGCTGCTATCCAAAAGTCTATAAACAATAAATGCTGGAGAGGGTGTGGAGAAAAGGGAACCCTCTTCCACTGTTGGTGGGAATGCAAGCAATTACAACCACTATGGAGAACAGTGTGGAGATTCCTTAAAAAACTGGAAATAGAACTGCCTTATGACCCAGCAATCCCACTGCTGAGCATACACACCAAGGAAACCAGAACTGAAAGAGACACGTGTACCCCAATGTTCATCGCAGCACTATTTATAATAGCCAGGACATGGAAGCAACCTAGATGTCCATCGGCAGACAAATGGATAAGAAAGTTGTGGTACATATACAGAATGGAATATTACTCAGCCAATAAAAAGAAAGCATTTGCGTCAGTTCTAATGAGGTGGATGAAACTGGAGCCTATTATACAGAGTGAAGTAAGCCAGAAAGAAAAACACCAATACAGTATACTAACACATATATATGGAATTTAGAAATATGGTAACAATGACCCTATAAGTGAAACAGCAAAAGAGACACAGATATAAAGAACAGACTTTTGGACTCTGTGGGAGACCACGAGGGTGGGATGATTTGAGAGAATAGCATTGAAACATTTATATTACCATATGTGAAATAGAGGACCAGTCCAAGTTCAATGCATGAAACAGGACAACCCAGAGGGATGGGATGGGGAGGGATTGGTGGGGGGGGGGGGTGGTGTAGGAAGAGGGGGGAGAGGGGAACACATGTACATCCGTGACTGATTCATGTCAGTGTATGGCAAAACCACAATATTGTAAAGTAATTAGCCTCCAATTAAAAGAAAGAAAGAAACTGTGGATTCGAAGAAAAATGAGGGTATTTATGTCAATGTGCCTTAAAGGGTTAACGCAGTAGGCTTGAGATGCCTCAGTCCCTTTACATTCCAAAGAAAGAATTGGCCCTTAATCAGTTCCTGGGGAAATAATCCCTAAATTCTTGAAATATGCCATCTGATAAGATTCTGTTTATACCTGAGACCTTGAATTACATCAGATAGTTTAAGCAAAGGAGATGTAAGATGAATGTCTATTTTTGTTCTCCAGGACCCCTGGGACATGCTGTCTGGTTACAGGGAAGAGGGTTTTGGTAGGTTGGATCTGTTTCTTTGATGTTAACCTTGGCTTTTTGTTGTTTTTGTTATTATAATCACACCTAATGGCCTACCTCAGGGGAACCCTGACCCTCTGCCTGAACCTTAAAACAAACTGCCTTTGTTCAGGACCCTGTTGCTTTGGGGTGGAGTTAACTGAAGGCAGATTGTCTGCGAGAATAGCACAGGCTCATTGTTTCCACAGATAGAGAAAGAACACTATTTGTCTATTCACATGGCCTCAGACTATCTCCCATAGATTACTTATTTATCACAAAGGGATAATCCAGGTCAATAATGGACAGCTCAGGTGATCGTCACCTTAAGAAGTGATCAAGCTCAGCTCCACCAATAGTGAAAAGACATGAGAGGCTGACATGTAGAATTTTGACACACAAACCACATTAATACACACATACACCTGTTATTTAAACATATATAATTGCAATTCAATTATTCATAACATGAAAAATTGGATTTAGTGTAGAAAAATGTGGGAATTTTGAAAGGATGATTGCATGTATTGTATTCTTGCATATAAACACAATTGAGTTTCTGAAATAGAATGACAGTGTGTATAAAATAAATCTTTTTCATTGTATAGGAGAAGGCGATGGCACCCCACTCCAGTACTCTTGCCTGGAAAATCCCATGGATCGAGGAGCCTGGTAGGCTGCAGTCCATGGGGTCGCTAAGAGTCGGACACGACTGAGCGACTGCACTTTCACTTTTCACTTTCATGCATTGGAGAAGGAAATGGCAACCCACTCCAGTGTTCTTGCCTGGAGAATCCCAGGGACGGGGGAGCCTGGTGGGCTGCCATCTATGGGGTCGCACAGAGTCGGACACGACTGAAGTGACTTAGCAGTAGCAGCAAAGAATCATAAAGTCTTGGTACGTAATGAAAATCTGGATGTTAGTATCACTGGGAAATTAACATCCAAATAGCTCTCTCTTTTGGTGGGATACCATGCTGGTAATTGTTGTTGCAATGTGGATGAGATAGATTCAAAGAAACAAAACAGCCTAACCCATATTCTTGAGAAACAGATTCTTATTGGAAAGATCTGACACATTGCTTTTGTCAAGGCTGTGATTTTCCTTTCCACAAACATCTCTGAAACTCTCCTACTAAAAGATCACTGGAATCCTGGAATAAGCCAAACAAAAGGGTTATGTAAAGTCTCCTTTGAAAAACTGAACTATTCACTTTTCAATCCCCAAGGGCTCAATAAAATGCTCCAGAGAAACAGCATGAGAATTGAAATGCTGTTATCTTTGGAGGGTCTACTGGAAATGTTGACAACTGGGAGAGAGGAAAGAGCGCTGGGCTAGGAGTCTTCAGCCATGGCCCAGGCTCCAGCTCTGAAGTGTGCTGGGTGTGTCACATAGGGACTATTATCTAGCATCACTGAGTGTTAGTTTTCATTACGTAATGGCGTTCACAATAACATTGAGGACTGCTTTAAAAACAAAATGACTGAAAAAAACATGAAAATGTTTTTCAATTCAGCACTCTGCAAGTATTAGACAGAGAGTTGAAAGCGGCTTTGGGTGTTGATTCCCAGACACACTCCCTGCACCTATACCTTTTCCCTTTTCTTCCCAGTTTCTACCTCTTTTCACTCAGAGTAGAAAGTTTGAAGGGCTTGTGTGTGCATGCTCAGTCATTTCAGTCGTGTTGACTCTTTGTGACCCTATGAACCATAGCCCACCAGGCTCCACAGTCCATGTGATTTCCCAGGCAAGAATACTGGAGTGGGTTGCCACGCCCTCCTCAAGGGGATCTCCCCAACCCAGGGATCAAACCACATCTCCTGCACCTCCTGCACTACGGGCAGAATCTTTACCGCTGAGCCACCAGGGAAGCCTTTCAAGGGCTCCTACTGCTGCTGCTAAATCGCTTCAGTCGTGTCCGACTCTCTGTGACCACATAGATGGCAGGCCACCAGGCTCCCCTGTCCCTGGAATTCTCCAGGCAAGAACACCAGAGTGGCTTGCCATTTCCTTCTCCAATGCGTGAAAGTGAAAAGTGAAAGTGAAGTCGGCTCCTACTAATATTTATTAAATCAGGATTTCATTAGGGAGGCTCCAGTGGGAAAAATAGACCTAACTCTCCCACATTAAACATGACTTTGACAAAAACAAAATACACATCTACACTAAATTCAACTGCTTGAACAAGGAACTACTTTGTTCTGGCAGGTTGCAGGGACCATCTTACACACTAGGTGCTCTCGAAAAGGTCAAGAAATCATGTTATGAAGAGCTTCTTAAAATGATGAGGTATATTCTTCTAAGTCTTCAGGGGAAAAATATACACTTTACCAAGCTGACATTATTTTATAGGGGTGCTTGAATATTAAGGAAAAACATAGCTCTCTATTTAGCCAAATGCTCCTCAGTCCAAGAGATTACTGGATAAAACCTATCCAAAATAAACTCTCAAAGCAGATAAAAATCAAAGCCATTGGCCAAAGATAAGAAAATGCTAGAAGTGTATGTATGGCCATTCTTACTGGGGTATCAGGTCTGTGGTGATGGAAGGAGTATTTAACAAGGAGTCACTTCCCTGGGGTTCTGCCAAGTCTTAGTTATGAACTCACTTGACTTTTCAGAGCCCCGGTTTTCTCTGGGTAAGTTAGATGCATGTAAAATCTTTCTCAACAACAACATTCCATGTTTATCATTTTCTAATCACTTACTCTAACCCAAATTTTGTTTATAATTCTGACTTTTCTAAAACTGGAAAATTGTGAGTTGGTCCTACAATATAATTATTTCCAATCTACTTGACTGAAATGGATTTTAACATCAGAATGAAATGCTTTTATGCCTAACCCTTGACATGAAGTGCAGTAAAAATTTCTCATCAGACTACCCATGAGCCAAGCACATACTGAGTTTACCCCTCAAAATGCATTTATCACTGAATACTAATTTCACCATTCAAAAGAAAATACCATGAATTGACATTATAAATAAATGTATTTTTCCAGCTGCAGGATAACCTCTCAAATGCCACCTTTATGACTTTATTGTGGATTAATTTCTCTCCTCTAAAACCAGTATGTCTCTGAATGCACCTGTCTTAACTGCTATGGTGCCTTTCCTCTGCTTCAGCCTATCAATACTGCACTCACAGCTCTGCCTCATCTCCCCAGCCTGTGGAGAAACTGAAGGGAAAACAAGAGGACTTGATTTCTGTATCTAACCTCTCAAAAGCTCTATTTATTCTTCTCTAAATGGGGTATAATTAATGCCTGCAGCACACATTATGTCAAATAAAGTCAAACATGTTTTCACTTTTCAATATTTTAGCAAACTATTCATTCAACACTGATAAAAAAAAAATACACATGGTCTGTTCCTTGATAGCTAGATTTTTTCATCAGTTTCTGCCCATTTTCTAAAGAGGAGAATGTTCATCCAATGCACAGAACCATTTGTTAAATTCGACTTGACAAAAATGCTTCAAACCCCTCCCACATGGTCTAGTTCCAAACATTGTACTAAACTCTGAGATGTAAAGATGAAAACAAAACTAACATGTTATCCCTCTTTTCACAACGTTTACACTTAGTGGGGGTGAGGGGGGCAGACACACAAGTAAAAATAACTAAACTCATATATATGTGCACATATGTATATTACTTGTTCATTATAATAAGTGCTACAATGACATGTTCAAAATACTGTGGCAGCACCAAAGATGGGACAGGCACTAATTTCTTCTTGGGGATTCCAGGGAAGTTTCACAAGGAAGGTGACATTTGAAGAGTGAAGAAGTTACCCAGTCAGAGAAGGATGAAAAAGAAACTAATGGAAGAGGAATCAGCATTAGTAAAACCACAGAGGGCAGCAAGTAGAATGGGGATAACTAGCATCATCAGACGGAGAAGGCAATGGCATCCCACTCCAGTACGCTTGCCTGGAAAATCCCATGGACGGAGGAGCCTGGTGGGCTGCAGTCCATGGGGTCGCTAAGAGTCGAACACGACTGAAGTGACTTAGCAGCAGCAGCAGCAGCATCAGAGTGAACAATTCACAGGCGAAATAACAAGAGGTGACTGAGACGTTAAATGCCATGCAAAGGATCTTAAACACTATCTTGTAGAAAATGTATAATGAAAAAAGGTTTTAGCCATTGTTGAATTAACAAATTTCTATTTGTTTTGAAATAACTTTGATGATAATATTGTTGATGAACTATAGATGGATAAACTGAAGATGAGGTTTAAATGAAGACACGAGAGAGATGGCCTTTTGGGGAAAAGTAGATATAGAGAGGCAAGATTCTAGAGACATTCAAGAGGTAGACCCCATTGTACTTGGTGATCAGATGAGTAGAGAGATGAATATGGGAAGAAATAGAAAGAGGGGAGAGTCAGAATCGATTCCAAGAGATCTCGCTTGGATATGTCTCCTCAAGAAAGTGGGGGGAAAGGCAGAAATAAACAAATGCCACTACATTAAGCTGCAAAGCTGTTGCATACCAAAGGAAACTGTCAACAAAATTAAAACGCTGCCTACTGAATGGGAGAAGATAGTGCAAATATCTGATAAGAGGTTAATATACAAAATATACAAAGAACAAAAAAAAATACAAGTCAACATCCAAATACTAAACAATTCAAAGAAAAAAATGGGCAGAGGACATGCATAGTCATCTTTCCAAATACATACAAAAGGCCAACGGGCACATGAAAAGAAGCTCAATGTCATTAATCATCAGGGAAATACAAATCAAAACCACAAGGAGCTACTACCTCACGCTTGTTAGAATGGCTATTACTAAAAAGACAATAAATAGCAAGTGTTGAGGATGGAGAAAAGGAAACAGCTGTGCACTGTTGATGGGAATGCAAATTGGTACAGCCACTATGGAAAACTATATGGAGGTTCCTCAAAAAATTAAAAATAAAACTACCATATGATCTAGCAATTCCACTCCTGGGTGTTTATCTGAAGTAAACAAAAACATGAATTTGAAAAGATATGCACCACTAAGTTCATTGCAGCAATATTTACAGTGGCCAAGATACAGAAGTAACCCAAGTGCCCATCAAGAGACGAATGGATTAAAAAAGACATGGTACATATTGTATATAATGGAATATTGGCCATAAAAAAGAACAAAATCTTGCCATTTGTGAAAACATCAATGGACCTAGATGGTATTGTGCCAAGTGAAACAAGTCAGAGAGAGAAAGACAGATACTGTACAATTTCACTTATGTGTGGAATCTAAAAATCAAACAAATGAACAAGCATAATGAAACATAGTTATACATACAGAGAACAAACAGGCAGTTGCTGGAGAGGAGGAGGTAAAAAGAAATAGATAAGAGAGATTAAGAGGTACAAACTTGCAGTTGCAAAATAAAGGTGCATTAATACCAGACCACCTGACCTGCCTCTTGAGAAATTTGTATGCAGGTCAGGAAGCAACAGTTAGAACCGGACACAACAGACTGGTTCCAAATAGGAAAAGGAGTACATCAAGGCTGTATATTGTCACCCTGCTTATTTAACTTCTATGCAGAGTACATCATGAGAAATGCTGGACTGGAAGAAACACAAGCTGGAATCAAGATTGCTGGGAGAAATATCAATAACCTCAGACATGCAGATGACACCATCCTTATGGCAGAAAGTGAAGAGGAACTCAAAAGCCTCTTGATGAAAGTGAAAGTGGAGAGTGAAACAGTTGGCTTAAAACTCAACATTCAGAAAACGAAGATCATGGCATCCGGTCCCATCACTTCATGGGAAATAGATGGGAAAACAGTGGAAACAGTGTCAGACTTTATTTTGGGGGGCTCCAAAATCACTGCAGATGGTGACTGCAGCCATGAAACTAAAAGACGCTTATTCCTTGGAAGGAAAGTTATGACCAACCTAGATAGCATATTCAAAAGCAGAGACATTACTTTGCCAACAAAGGTTCGTCTAGTCAAGGCTATGGTTTTTCCTGTGGTCATGTATGGATGTGAGAGTTGGACTGTGAAGAAGGCTGAGTGCCGAAGAATTGATGCTTTTGAACTGTGGTGTTGGAGAAGACTCTTGAGAGTCCCTTGGACTGCAAGGAGATCCAACCAGTCCATTCTGAAGGAGATCAGCTCTGGGATTTCTTTGGAAGGAATGATGCTAAAGCTGAAACCCCAGTACTTCGGCCACCTCATGCGAAGAGTTGACTCACTGGAAAAGACTCTGATGCTGGGAGGGATTGGGGGCAGGAGGAGAAGGGGACAACAGAGGATGAGATGGCTGGATGGCATCACTGACTCGATGGACATGAGTCTGAGTGAACTCCGGGAGTTGGTGATGGACAGGGAGGCCTGGCGTGCTGCGATTCATGGGGTCGCAAAGAGTCAGACACGACTGAGTGACTGATCTGATCTGATCTGATTAAGCAGAAGTAGATGCTTTTCTGGAACTCTGTTCCATTTTCAATAATCCAACGGATATTGGCAATTTGATTCGAGATAGTAGATGTTCACTAAACTTATTGTGATGATCTTTTCATGATGCATGTAGGTTAAATTATTACATTATACACCTCAAACTTACATGATGCTGCAAGTAAATATATGTTAATAAACTAGAAGAAATAAAGATCTAGCCCGGAGGAAAAAGGAAAAGGAACAGTGCTAGTGAGAAGGAAATGAAACAATATTACAAAAAAAAGGGACCATCAGGTGAAACTTCTCTATGGCAAGAGGGCCAAGGGCCTGGAAAACAGCTAATGAGATTTGAGCTCTGAGCCTGAGAGGAAAAACAAGCATATGAAATTGGGAGGTGGCAGAGGACCAGACCAGGAAGGATCCCACTGAGAATGGTAGAGACATCACTGAATTGTTTCAGGTGGGGACAGGATATAATCAAATTTTTCATTGAAATGATCCAGTCAAGGGGTTTGGGCCTTCCAAGGTGGTGCTAGTGGTAAAGAACCTACCTGCCAATGCAGGAGAAGTACGAGATGCGGGTTCAATCCCTGGGTCAGGAAGATTCCCTGAAGAAGGGCATGGCAACCCACTCCAGTATTCTTGCTTAGAGGAGCCTGGTGGGCTATAGTCCATGGGGTCGCACAGAGTTAGACATGAAGCAACTTAGCACGCAGTATGTAGTCAAGGGGTTTCGTGGGTAAGTGTAGGAGAGAATACAAATAGAAGTAAGGTGATTTTCCAAAATGTCTAAGCACTAAGAGTGATTCATTCTAAAATGTAGCTTTGAGGCTTATGTGTTCAGGATTCATACCTGCTCAATGAAAAACAGTAGGAAGGATTTTTATCTGCCCATCTATTTATCACAGGAGATGGAGTCTTGTTTGGCAATAGAGCAATACCTGTTTGAGATGTAGAGGTAAATCATTGGCATTAGGAATCACCAATTTTCTGAAGGACTAGGAAATTATGTCCTTGCTTCTTTTGGAATAAATACCAACGTAAACTGAAAATGGAAAAGATCCTTCATAATCTGGCTCTGCCTACTTCTCCAGCCTCACCTGCCCCTCCTCCCTCTTTACCTTATGCTGCAGCCATTCTAAGCCACTTGCGGTTTCCCAGTCACATCAGTTTCTCTCATTTTTCGATCTTTGTCCCAGGATTTGCTCTACTGGAGTAATGGTTATATATCCATCCTTCTGTCCAGAAGATGCTTCTCCCAGGAAGTCTTTTCTGAACTCCCCAACACTGAAGTAAACAGATATCCTATCCAGATATACACATGTACAGGGCACACTGCTTGTTTCCAATCTGGAGGTTTGCCAGATCTACCTCCCAGCTGTCATTCAACTGGCTGCTACCAGGGAAGCAGAGGAAATCTGAGAGCTTGTAGCCAGGAGCTTCCCTGGGGGCTCAGTCGGTAAAGAATCTGCCCGCAATGTGGGAGACCTGGGCTTGATCCCTGGGTTGGGACGATCCCCTAGAGTAGGAAACGGCAACCTACTCCAGTATTCTTGCCTGGTCACCATGGGGGTCTCAAAGAGTCGGACACGACTGAGCGGCTTAGCACAGCACAACAGAGGTCCTCATGGGGGAAAAGAAAATAGTCAGAAACCAAGCAGATCAGGAACAAGTCAGGGAGTTCAATCTATTATTCTGTTGCTCAGAGAAATTATAAGGGATTATGTTGTGAACATAATGCTCATCTATTTTTTTAAAACTCTTTGAAGTAAGAATAACACAGCAGGAGACCATCACCAAGCCTCTTCCAACATCCAACAAGAGGATTCACTAGAAATCTTTCTCATTCCTCTTTGAAAAAAAAAAAAAAAAAAAAGATTTGCAAAATAGAAGCCCATTTTGTCACAATATTGAAGTTCAGACATTTCAAGGAGTCTGAAATAATTTACAAAACAAAGAAAGGGATTTTTTTGTTTCCAGGCATTTCTGTGAGGGTTGCCTGAAGGAAACAAAGACTATGGAGGGAATGAGTTGTTTCCTCTCCTCTAATAGACATACAGTTCGGGGTATAGCCCTGTGGGGGGTTTTTTGATACTGAGTTGGACTGTGGCTTTTCCTGTCACTTCTGTCTGTAATGTAATTATTTTTGCTCTATTTGCTTGCCATATCACACAACCACACAGACCAGGGACCAACACAAACAATAGTAGTATCATTTTCAACAGATGCTTACATTTATTTGAAGAAACTGGGAAAGATAGTGAAGTCAGGCTACAGAGCAATTTGTAGTAATGTGACCGTGCAATTTATCAAGAGAGACACAAACTGCCAGCAATATTGAAAAATCAGTTTCAGGACTTGGAGGATTTTACTAAAGTTACAGAGAAATTCAAAAAACCAAAGTCCCCAGTGACTGCCGTGTAAGCTCAATGGTTGGCCCAAATGGTATCATTTTCGCCCTGCCCTGGAAATTAAGCAACTCTGAGCTGATAAAGCCCATAATTTAACATGTAGGGCAAATTGCTAAAGCACTTAACCAGTGAGGTACTAATCTTCCTTTCCTATGTGAACTCAAACTGACTCCTGACAGCAAAATCAATTGAAGAGATTTACCCTAGGGATAGCTTCTAAAGAGCAGTGTAATCAGGAGATAAGGAAATTGATGGACAGTGTGTTATCACAGCCCCCCGCCAACAGGCCACCAGCTACCAAAGGCTTCCTACAGCCCTGAGCCTACAATTGTGTCAGAGATCCTCTCAAGCAGATCTCATTGAACTCAAGGTATCTTGGGGTCAAGAAACCTTTTCTCATATTGATTTCATCTCCTCACCTGAAACACTTGAGATCAAAAAAATTTGTCACATTGGTTTTGGGGGACAGCAACAGAATTATTTTAAAGAAAAAAAAAAACAACTTCTGCTTTTTCATATTTTACAGAATGCTTTGAGCTACAGGTCAACATGTTTGACAGCTGACAAATTTGCACGTGCCTTATGGCTTCTTAAACTGTCTGCTTTGAAGTCAACAGAGTTCCATAAATCCAGTATTTTAATCTTATGAGTTTTCCATTACAAGCAAATAACCATCTGATGCTTAAATTGATGAAAAGATGCTTATGGCCTCATTGCTCCAATGCAACATGTTATGTCTTGAGACACCCACCTCCATCCCTACAGCAGAGTGTGCATATCTCAAATGTGAATGACCACTCTGTAGCTTACTAACCATGTATACTTGAACAAGTATTAAACCTCCTGGACTGTTTCCTTACCTGCATCTTTTATCACCTTCCTCCAAGGGCTGTTATGAGAAGTGAATGAGATAACACAGATAAAGTACCCAGCACAGGCCATGACACAAAATAATATAAACACTGCTTTCCTTTATTTTTTTCTTAGTACTAATATTTGGTCTGAGTGTTGAATAAATTTAAATCTCCTGTCTAAATATCAGAACATACTTGGAGTACTACCAGGAAAGGACACTCATCCCAGAGCTGAAATTCCCATTATTTCCTCTCTGCATATTCTTTAAGTTATGAACTGAACTGATATTCTTTAAGTAACCAATCCATTATATAAATTCTCCCAAATCATGTCTCTAACTTTGTAACCACACAGGCCTGCTTATGGGCTTCCCCAGTAGCTCAGCTGGTAAAGAATCCACCTGCAATGCAGGAGACCCTGGTTCAATTCCTGGGTCAGGAAGATCCCCTGGAGAAGGGATAGGCTACCCACTCCAGAATTCTTAGGCTTCCCTTGTGGCTCAGATGGTAAAGAATCTGCCAGCAACGTGGGAGACCTGGGTTCAATCCCTGGGTTGGGAAGATCCCCTGGAGAAGGGCATGGCTACCCATTCCAGTATTCTTGCCTGCAGAATCCCCATGGACAGAGCCTGGCAGGCTACAGTCCATGGAGTCACAAAGAGTCGGACACAACTGAGCGACTAAGCACAGCACACGCCTGCTTATCTCTACTTGTGTTTGCCACTGTCACACTTCCATAAGCCAAATGGTTTTCAAAGTAAATTCATTTTACACATAAAAGGACTTTAATTGTGGTGGTTCTGTATCAAGTTATATTGCGGCTATTTTGTAGACTGATAAATGAATAAAGACTGAGTTTGCACTGAAAGTTCCTTAGCCAGCCAAATGTGATAACCTAGGAGAAGAGCCAGAATATTCACTGGATCTTATGGAGGGTCTGTCATAAAATTCCTGCCAATCAAATATCAAAGAGCCTTTCCATCGGACCAGAATGAGCAACTGGGAAGATACAGGTGATCTGGATATCTGTGCCATGAAAGCAGCATAAGTTTAGAGGAGGAAGGAGTTTTCCAGGAAGACAGAATAGCAGCCAGAAGCCACTCGAATGTCAATTAGGCAGAAAGTTAGGAATAAAGAAAGCTAAGAGAGATCTCTATTAAGTAGCACCATCCCTTTAGGGTTAAAACAAAATTATCTTGGATGGGATTATTATAAAATTAGCCTCTTTGAAGTCAAGCAAGCTGAAAACATCTTCGTAGAATGTTAAAAATTCAGGCATGAAAAAAGACTTTAAGTGTTACCTAATCATCCAAAGCTTAGATGCCTGTTATAACATCCCAAGAAATAATGCATTTATTCTGAAACACCTCCAATGACTTACAAAATAAATCATACACATTCCAACTTTAGATGGCTGTGACCATTGGAAACTTCTTCCATATCTCAAGTCAAAAATCTCTCTCCTTGGAAGCTCTTGGTTAAAATACTAACATTCAAGTCTTCACAGAAAGTCTAATTATATGTTCACATGTGAAATGCAAGTCAAAGTATTACTTGCTCAGTCATGTCCAACTTTTTGTGACCCCATAGACTGTAGCCCACCAGGCTCCTCTGTCCATGGAATTCTCTAGGCAAGAATACTGGAGGAGGGAGGAGCCAAGATGGCGGAGGAGTAGGACGGGGAGAACACTTTCTCCCCCACAAATTCATCAAAAGAGCATTTAAACGTCGAGTAAATCCCACAAAACAACTTTTGAATGCCAGCAGAGGACATCAGGCACCCAGAAAAGCAACCCAACTCTTCGAGAGGAGGTAGGAAAAAATATAAAAGACAAAAACAGAGACAAAAGAGGGAGGGACGGAGTTCTGTCCCGGGAAGGGAGTCTTAAAAAGAGAGAAGTTTCCAAACACCAGGAAACCTTCTCACTGCCGAATCTGTGCCGAGCTTTGGAAGCACAGAGGGCAACTTAACAGGGAGAAAAAATAAATAAACAATTAAAACTTGCAGATTGCGAGCCCTACGGTAACTCCCCCAGCGGAGAAGCAGTGCAGACGCCTGCACACGCCATTGGCAAGCGGGGGCTGGGCAGGGAGGCGCAGTGTGGGCTGCATCGCTGAGAGTAAGAATCTGGCCTGAATACCCTGAGCGCTATCTGAGCGAAATAATTTGGGCTAGCAAACCAGACTGTGGGATATCTACCACACGAAAAGCCAGCCCTAACCTAAGACACCGCCAGGCCCGCGCACGGAACAAAGGACTGAACAGAGATAGCCGGCTGCAGACCTTCCCCCTCCGGTGACAGGCAGCCAGAGCCAGAAGGGGGCAATCGCAGCCCCAGAGAGACATTATCTATAAAACTGTAAGCAGGCTTCTTTGCTAACCAAAACTTCTTGGGGGTCTGGACAGTCAACATCTGCCTGAGAAGGTGCACCGGTTTTACACCCAGATAACCGAGTGGCGGGGAGGCGATAAGTCGCAGCATTGGCGCTCGCCAAACACCTCATCACCTGAGCTGCTCGGACCTGGGAAGAGCACAAAACGCAGGCCCAACTGAGTCTGCGCCTCTGAGGGCTACCCGAGTGCCTGAACCTGAGCGGCTTGGACCTGGGAGGTACATGCAGCCCAGGGCCGGCCTCGGATTGTTCCCGGCGGAACAACCTAGAGCCCGAGCAGTGTGGGCAGGGTGGCTACACGCGCCGTGAGCGGGGGCAGACCCAGTGTGGCTGAGGCACTGCGAGCGCACTCCAGTGTTATTTGTTTGCAGCATCCCTCCCTCCCTCCCCACAGCGCGACTGAACGAGTGAGCCTAAAAAAAAAAAAAAAAGTGTCCTCCACCGTCCCCTTTGTGTCAGGGCGGAAACCAGGCACTGAAGAGACCAGCAAACAGAAGAAGTTATAACAGAGGGAAACGCCTCGGAGATTAAAACCCTGTGGTTACTATGGACTACATAGGAAGAGACCTGTAGATCTTGAGAAATATAAGTCGGACCAAGGAACTAGCCAAAAATGAACTGAACCCACAATACTCACAACAAAACCAGAAAAAGTCCTAGATATATTTTTACTATTTTTACGATCATTCTTTTCTTTTTTTTTTCTTAATTTAAAAAAAAATTTTTTTTAAGTCCTCTATTGTTCCTTTAATTTTCACTTTTATAACCTACTACTTTGCAAAAAAAAAAAAAAGACCCTATTTTTTTCTTCTTCAGCAAACTTCATATATATATATTTTACAATTTTTTGACCTTGTGTTTTTTTTTTCTTCTTCTTCTTTTCTTTAACATTGTATTTTTGAAATTCCAAACTCTACTCTAGATTTTTAATTTTAGCTTTTTGGTATATGTTATCAATTTTGTACCTATAGTTTTTTTTATAATTTCTGTGACTTTTTTTTTTTCCTCTGTTTCTTTCTCTTCTTCTTTTATATAACATTGTATATCTGAAATTCCAAACTCTACTCTAGATTTTTAATTTATGCTTTTTGGTATTTGATATCAATTTTGTACCTGTATTTTCTTTATAATTTTTGCGACATTGTTTGTTTTTGTTTGTTTGTTTTCTCTCTTTATTTTTCTTCTTCCTTTTTTTAACATTGTATCTTTGAAATTCCAAACTCTACTCTAGATTTTTAATCTTTGCTTTTTGGTATTAGTTATCAATTTTGTACCTGTATTTTCTTTATAATTCTCGCAACCTTGTTTGTTTTTCTTTGTTCGTTTTTTCTCTCTTTCTTTTCCTTCTTTTCTACAACATTGTATTTTTGAAATTCCAAACTCTACTCTAGATTTTTAATTTTTGCTTCTATGTATTTGTTACCAATTTTGTACCTTTAAGAACCCAATCTTCAGGACCCATTTTTCACTAGGGAGCGAGATTACTGGCTGGACTGCTCTCTCTCCCTTTGGACTCTCCTTTTTCTCCACCAGGTCGCCTGTGTCTCCTCCCTAACCCCTCTCTACTCTACCCAACTCTGTGAATTTCTGTGTGTTCCAGACGGTGGAGAACACTTAGGGAACTGATTGCTGGCTGGATCTGTCTCCCTCCTTTTCATTCCCCACTTTTATCCTTCTGGCCACCTCTGTCTCCTTCCTCCTTCTTCTCTTCTCTGTATAACTCCGTGAACATCTCTGAGTGGTCCAGTTGTGGCGTGCACATAGGGAAGTGACTACTGGCTAGCCCACTCTCTCCACTATTGATTCCACCTCATCTCATTTGGGTCACCTCTAACTCCCTCCTCCCTCTTCTCTTCTCCATGTAACACTGTGAACCTCTCTGAGTGACCCTCACAGTAGAGAAGCTTTTCATCTTTAATGTAGATGTTTTATCAATGGTGCTGTATAGAAGGAGAAGTTTTGAAACTACTGTAAAAATAAGACCAATAACTGGAAGCAGGAGGCTTAAGTCCAAACCCTGACTCCAGGGAACTCCTGACTCCAAGGAACATTAATTGACAGGAGCTCATCAAACGCCTCCATACTGACACTGAAACCAAGCACCACACAAGGGCCAACAAGTTCCAGGGCAAGACATACCAAGCAAATTCTCCAGCAACAAAGGAACACAGCCCTGAGCTTCAAGATACAGGCTGCCCAAAGTCACCCCAAAACCATAGACATCTCATAACTCATTACTGGACATTTCATTGCACTCCAGAGAGAAGAAATACAGCTCCACCCACCAGAACACCGACACAAGCTTCCCTAACCAGGAAACCTTGACAAGCCACCTGTACAAACCCACACACAGCGAGGAAAAGCCACAATAAAGAGAACTCCACAAACTTCCAGAATACAGAAAGGACACCCTAAACTCAGCAATTTATACAAGATGAACAGACAGAGGAATACCCAGCAGATAAAGGAACAGGATAAATGCCCACCAAACCAAACAAAAGAGGAAGAGATAGGGAATCTACCTGATAAAGAATTCCGAATAATGATAGTGAAATTGATCCAAAATCTTGAAATTAAAATGGAATCACAGATAAATAGCCTGGAGACAAGGATTGAGAAGATGCAAGAAAGGTTTAACAAGGACCTAGAAGAAATAAAAAAGAGTCAATATATAATGAATAATGCAATAAATGAAATTAAAAACACTCTGGAGGCAACAAATAGTAGAATAACAGAGGCAGAAGATAGGATTAGTGAATTAGAAGATAGAATGGTAGAAATAAGTGAATCAAAGAGGATAAAAGAAAAACGAATTAAAAGAAATGAGGACAATCTCAGAGACCTCCAGGACAATATTAAATGCTACAACATTCGAATCATAGGGGTTCCAGAAGAAGAAGACAAAAAGAAAGACCATGAGAAAATACTTGAGGAGATAATAGTTGAAAACTTCCCTAAAATGGGGAAGGAAATAATCACCCAAGTCCAAGAAACCCAGAGAGTCCCAAACAGGATAAACCCAAGGCAAAACGCCCCAAGACACATATTAATCAAATTAACAAAGATCAAACACAAAGAACAAATATTAAAAGCAGCAAGGGAAAAACAACAAATAACACACAAGGGAATTCCCATAAGGATAACAGCTGATCTTTCAATAGAAACTCTTCAAGCTAGGAGGGAATGGCAAGACATACTTAAAATGATGAAAGAAAATAACCTACAGCCCAGATTATTGTACCCAGCAAGGATCTCATTCAAGTATGAAGGAGAAATCAAAAGCTTTTCAGACAAGCAAAAGCTGAGAGATTTCTGCACCACCAAACCAGCTCTCCAACAAATACTAAAGGATATTCTCTAGACAGGAAACACAAAAACGGTGTATAAATTCGAACCAAAAACAATAAAGTAAATGGCAACAGGATCATACTTATCAGTAATTACCTTAAACGTAAATGGGTTGAATGCCCCAACCAAAAGACAAAGACTGGCTGAATGGATACAAAAACAAGACCCCTACATATGTTGTCTACGAGAGACCCACCTCAAAACAGGGGACACATACAGACTGAAAGTGAAGGGCTGGAAAAAGATTTTCCATGCAAATAGGGACCAAAAGAAAGCAGGAGTAGCAATACTCATATCAGATAAAATACACTTTAAAACAAAGGCTGTGAAAACAGACAAAGACGGTCACTACTTAATGATCAAAGGATCAATCCAAGAAGAAGATATAACAATTATAAATATATATGCACCCAACACAGGAGCACCGCAATATGTAAGACAAATACTAACAAGTATGAAAGGAGACATTAACAATAACACAATAATAGTGGGAGACTTTAATACCCCACTCACACCTAGGGATAGATCAACTAAACAGAAAATTAACAAGGAAACACAAACTTTAAATGATACAATAGACCAGTTAGACCTAATTGATATCTATAGGACATTTCATCCCAAAACAATGAATTTCACCTTTTTCTCAAGCGCACATGGAACCTTCTCCAGGATAGATCACATCCTGGGCCATAAAGCTAGCCTTGGTAAATTCAAAAAAATAGAAATCATTCCAAGCATCTTTTCTGACCACAATGCAGTAAGATTAGATCTCAATTACAGGAGAAAAACTATTAAAAATTCCAACATATGGAGGCTGAACAACACGCTGCTGAATAACCAACAAATCACAGAAGAAATCAAAAAAGAAATCAAAATTTGCATAGAAACGAATGAAAATGAAAACACAACAACCCAAAACCTGTGGGACACGGTAAAAGCAGTCCTAAGGGGAAAGTTCATAGCAATACAGGCACACCTCAAAAAACAAGAAAAAAGTCAAATAAATAACCTAACTCTACACCTAAAGCAACTAGAAAAGGAAGAAAT
Source organism: Bos indicus (assembly GCF_029378745.1). NCBI lineage: Eukaryota > Metazoa > Chordata > Mammalia > Artiodactyla > Bovidae > Bos > Bos indicus. Next base: position 90,721,612 of record NC_091760.1, on the reverse strand, counting down.
GAAGAACCCCAGGGTTAGTAGAAGGAAAGAAATCTTAAAAATTAGAGCAGAAATAAATGCAAAAGAAACAAAAGAGACCATAGCAAAAATCAACAAAACCAAAAGCTGGTTCTTTGAAAGGATAAATAAAATTGACAAACCATTAGCCAGACTCATCAAGAAACAAAGGGAGAAAAATCAAATCAATAAAATTAGAAACAAAAACTGGAGAGATCACAACAGACAACACAGAAATACAAAGGATCATAAGAGACTACTATCAACAATTATATGCCAATAAAATGGACAACGTGGAAGAAATGGACAAATTCTTACAAAAGTACAACTTTCCAAAACTCAACCAGGAAGAAATAGAAAATCTTAACAGACCCATCACAAGCACGGAAATTGAAACTGTAATCAAAAATCTTCCAGCAAACAAAAGCCCCGGTCCAGACAGCTTCACAGCTGAATTCTACCAAAAATTTAGAGAAGAGCTAACACCTATCCTGCTCAAACTCTTCCAGAAAATTGCAGAGGAAGGTAAACTTCCAAACTCATTCTATGAGGCCACCATCACCCTAATACCAAAACCTGACAAAGATTCCACAAAAAAAGAAAACTACAGGCCAATATCACTGTTGAACATAGATGCAAAAATCCTTAACAAAATTCTAGCAATCAGAATCCAACAACACATTAAAAAGATCATATACCATGACCAAGTGGGCTTTATCCTAGGGATTCAAGGATTCTTCAATATCTGCAAATCAATCAATGTAATATACCACATTAACAAATTGAAAAATAAAAACCATATGATTATCTCAATAGATGCAGAGAAAGCCTTTGACAAAATTCAACATCCATTTATGATAAAAACTCTCCAGAAAGCAGGAATAGAAGGAACATACCTCAACATAATAAAAGCTATATATGACAAACCCACAGCAAACATTATCCTCAATGGTGAAAAATTGAAAGCATTTCCTCTAAAGTCAGGAACAAGACAAGGGTGCCCACTTTCACCATTACTATTCAACATAGTTTTGGAAGTTTTGGCCACAGCAATCAGAGCAGAAAAAGAAATAAAAGGAATCCAAATTGGAAAAGAAGAAGTAAAACTCTCACTATTTGCAGATGACATGATCCTCTACATAGAAAACCCTAAAGACTCCACTAGAAAATTACTAGAACTAATCAATGACTATAGTAAAGTTGCAGGATATAAAATCAACACACAGAAATCCCTTGTATTCCTATACACTAATAATGAGAAAACAGAGAAATTAAGGAAACACTCCCATTCACCATTGCAACGGAAAGAATAAAATACTTAGGAATATATCTACCTAAAGAAACTAAAGACCTATATATAGAAAACTATAAAACACTGGTGAAAGAAATCAAAGAGGACACTAATAGATGGAGAAATATACCATGTTCATGGATTGGAAGAATCAATATAGTGAAAATGAGTATACTACCCAAAGCGATTTATAGATTCAATGCAATCCCTATCAAGCTACCAACGGTATTCTTCACAGAGCTAGACCAAATAATTTCACAATTTGTATGGAAATACAAAAAACCTCAAATAGCCAAAGCGATCTTGAGAAAGAAGAATGGAACTGGAGGAATCAACCTACCTGACTTCAGGCTCTACTACAAAGCCACAGTTATCAAGACAGTATGGTACTGGCACAAAGACAGAAATATAGATCAATGGAACAAAATAGAAAGCCCAGAGATAAATCCACGCACATATGGACATCTTATCTTTGACAAAGGAGGCAAGAATATACAATGGATTAAAGACAATCTCTTTAACAAGTGGTGCTGGGAAATCTGGTCAACCACTTGTAAAAGAATGAAACTAGAACACTTTCTAACACCATACACAAAAATAAACTCAAAATGGATTAAAGATCTCAACGTAAGACCAGAAACTATAAAACTCCTAGAGGAGAACATAGGCAAAACACTCTCCGACATACATCACAGCAGGATCCTCTATGACCCACCTCACAGAATATTGGAAATAAAAGCAAAAATAAACAAATGGGACCTAATTAACCTTAAAAGCTTCTGCACATCAAAGGAAACTATTAGCAAGGTGAAAAGACAGCCTTCAGAATGGGAGAAAATAATGGCAAATGAAGCAACTGACAAACAACTAATCTCAAAAATATACAAGCAACTCCTACAGCTCAACTCCAGAAAAATAAATGACCCAATCAAAAAATGGGCCAAAGAACTAAACAGACATTTCTCCAAAGAAGACATACAGATGGCTAACAAACACATGAAAAGATGCTCAACATCACTCATTATCAGAGAAATGCAAATCAAAACCACTATGAGGTACCATTTCACACCAGTCAGAATGGCTGCGATCCAAAAGTCTACAAATAATAAATGTTGGAGAGGGTGTGGAGAAAAGGGAACCCTCTTCCACTGTTGGTGGGAATGCAAACTAGTACAGCCACTATGGAGAACAGTGTGGAGATTCCTTAAAAAACTGGAAATAGAACTGCCTTATGATCCAGCAATCCCACTGCTGGGCATACACACTGAGGAAACCAGAAGAGAAAGAGACACGTGTACCCCAGTGTTCATCGCAGCACTGTTTATAATAGCCAGGACATGGAAGCAACCTAGATGTCCATCAGCAGATGAATGGATAAGAAGGCTATGGTACATAAACACAATGGAGTATTACTCAGCCATTAAAAAGAAAACATTTGAATCAGTTCTAATGAGGTGGATGAAACTGGAACCTATTATACAGAGTGAAGTAAGCCAGAAAGAAAAACACCAATACAGTATACTAACGCATATATATGGAATTTAGAAAGATGGTAACAATAACCCTGTGTACGAGACAGCAAAAGAGACACTGATGTATAGAACAGTCTTATGGACTCTATGGGAGAGGGAGAGGGTAGGAAGATTTGGGAGAATGGCATTGAAACATGTAAAATATCATGTATGAAATGAGATGCCAGTCCAGGTTCGATGCACAATACTGGATGCTTGGGGCTAGTGCACTGGGACGACCCAGAGGGATGGTATGGGGAGGGAGGAGGGAGGAGGGTTCAGGATGGGGAACACATGTGTACCTGTGGCAGATTCATTTTGATATTTGGCAAAACTAATACAATTATGTAAAGTTTTAAAATAAAATAAAATTAAAAAAAAAAAAAAGAATAGTGGAGTGGGTTGCCATTCCCTTCTCCAGGGGATCTTCCCCACCCAGGGATTCCAACACTTCAAATATCATGAAATGGTTATCACATTACACAAGTTGCCACTTTCCCAGAATATTTATTCTAATTTCGTTCAATAAATTGTTTACATGTCGTGGCTTAACCACGTTGATTACTCTCTTTTACATCTCTTCGCTATTTCATCTGTCTAAATCCTCTTAAACTGACCTACCAGAGAAGAGAAGGAACAAAGTAATAGCTACTCTCTTTCCAGACATCTACATGTATTCCTACAATCTCAAATCACATTCTCATTTTTCTTTGACAGCCTCACCACATACTATGTCAATTGTGTACTTACAGCCAACAGAAACTGTCTGTCTCTAGAGTAGATTTGGAAATTAATAAAGGACCATATATTAAGACCTGCTAAATTTTACCCCATTAGATTCAGTCTACCTTCCAGATAATAAATATTATCTGGTTAATGATTCTTTTATCCACAACAAGGATGAAAACACTTTCTATATCTTCTTCAAAGTCATTGGTAAAAATATCTGAAATGACAAGGCTAAAGATCCACTGGAGAAGGGATAGGCTACCCACTCCAGTATTCTTGGGCTTTCCTGGTGGCTCAGCTGGTAAAAAATCTGCCTGCCTGTGGAAGACCTTGGTTCAATCACAGGGTTGGGAAGATCCTCTGGAGAAGGGAAAGGTACCCACTCCAATATTCTGATCTAGAGAATTCCATGGACTGTATAGTCCATGGGGTCACAAAGAGTTGAACGCAACTGAGAGACTTTCATTTTCAAGAATAGAAACTTGCTCCAATTGAACAGAAATCCATTTTTCAATTGAATACTGGAATTTAATTGGCATATTTCATCTTGTCTACAAATTAAGAAGGCCTTGTCACATTCCTTGATTATATTCAGATAGACAGGATCATTTGGCAGCATTTCCAAGCAAGAAATCCCATCAAAGAAAGAAAGTCAATCTAGGATGTACTTGTGTCCACCCAGTCCACATCCCAGTGATCAAGCTCTACTTCTGGTAGATGAAGAATCTTTTAAATAAGCCACCTCTGCTGGTATCATGGTTATGTATACCAAAAAAAAAAACTTTTTTAAATTTTCTAAATGAATACTGAGATATTTGTTTTTTTAATTTATTTAATTGGAGGCGAATTACTTTACAGTATTGTAGTGAGTTTTGCCATACATTGACATGAATCAGCCATAGGTGTACATGTGTTCCCTATCCTGACCCCCCTCCCACCTCTCTCCCCATCCCATCCCTCAGAGTCATCCCAGTGCAGATATTTAGAGACAAAATTACATGATATCTGGCAATGTGGTAAAATTATCAGCAAAAAAAAAAAAAAGAGGGGTTGTTGCAATAAATTAACAACATGTATGGCTAAATATTGACAGAAATGTGTACTCTGTTTACAGAGATCATCTTTCATTTAAAAACTCTTAGGATAACTGTCAACATCTAATCTTCCATATCTTGCCCAGTTTCACAATTTCTCTGCAATAACAAATAGCAATTCAGTTAATTTGTTTGAATTTTCTGAGTACCCTAAGGTGTCAATCATTTTCTTCATTAGACTTGGATTCACTTGAACTGCTAATGCTCCCCCCATATTTGTATTGAGTTTGCATTTCCCCATTCTAATGTCTGACCCCTCATTTTAGTATGATGATCAAATGATTCAAGGAAATCTACTGGGTTATACATAATACTGCATCTTCTTCCCAACTTTGTTACACTGTCTCTTCCTTGATCTTTTTCTTGCTCTGAATACTGAAAAAATTCCGTCTTCCTTTTACTGTCAGTGGCAGTTTCTGAAAACCTGCATACATGTGAGCATTATGGCCTAATGTCCGTTTTTATACATTTGGATCATCCTCACATATTTTTAATTGATTTGCAGCCCTTTTTCTATCACTTTTACATATTTTTCAAAAGTCTGAGTTCACTAGAGATCTCTCTGTGCAATAACCTTAATTTCTTTTTGGAATTCCCCTTCGTTGTTATCAGATGGACCATTTGCAATATACAGAATCAGAACTGTATTTGCAACAAGTTCCCAAACTAGTTGTCATCTTCCCTTTGATACAGTGTGCCATGAAATCATGCCCACATTTTCCCTGATCTTTTTTGAAATCTGTCCTCAGAGTCTGCAGCAGATGACTGAACATGCCAGGTTTCCCCTCTATGATTATCACAAACCCTAAGATGCCACAGGACTACCCCCAAAGCTCCTGCTCCTTTCACTGCATCAGAAAATTTCTCCTAGATGTCACAGATGGATCCAGAGGGACTGTTCTTTTAATGGCCTATCTTTCAGGAGACATTATCAGTTTCTCAAAGAACCTCATGAGCTTGCAAGCACTCGACTTCATAGCAGGTTGAGATTTCTATCAGATTTCTTGATAACTAAAATCCCTCAATAATGACTGCATCTTGACACAAGGTCATCTTTTGGCTCTTCATCAAAAGTATATTATCTTTTCTCCCATCTGGCCAGCTTGAAAAAGACTCCTCCAACAATATAACTTATTCCCTTTTCAGTTTTCCTCAATGATAGTACACACCATTGTGAGTTTCTCCACTAGTATATGTCTCCTTGATACATAGCTACTTCTGTAACCTCTTATTGAAAAATGTCTGTTCCTTTTAAAGAAATGTTGTCATAATCCTTCAATTTTGAATCACACCTCAATGAATTTCGATGATAATTATGAATGTATTAAATCTCTTGCCTGTGTGTTAAATCTTACTATGTCTTGTTCATCTCTCAGGTTCTGCAGAGGCATTTAGGAATTGGGCCCTATAATTTTGGCTTTCCGGACTATTGCTGACTATTCACTAAGCACCTCCCTGTTACTACCCTCATTCTTTGAAATCAGAGTCTACACCAATGTATCTCATCATTTATGTTTTCTTGTTCATATTTAGTTTAAATCTCAACCACATAATTTTTAACTTTTTATTTTATATTGGAATAGAGTCAATTAACAATGTGGTGATAGTTTCAGGTGAACAGCAAAGGGACTCAGTGATACTTGTATGTGTATCCATTCTCCCTTAAACTGCCCCCCACATCCAGGCTGCCACATAACACTGACCAGAGTTCTATGTGTTATACAGTAGGCCCTTATTGGTTATCCATTTTAAATATAACAGTTCAGTTCAACCATATAATTTTGAGTTCTATCCTCACCCTAGCCAAAACCCCAATATTCTGGGTCTTAAGTTTATAGTTAAAAAATCTAAATTCTATTGCAGCAACACCTTCCACATACCATTCATTCAATATCAACATTTTCCTTTTTCATGTATTTATTCAACAGACATCTTAATAGGATGTGCTGTGGTAATAACTAAGGTTATACTAGCAAAAAGATAAACAATGTCCCCTCCCTTTAATGAGTGTGTTCAAGTAAATGAACAGATAGTTTCAATACTTGCCTATAATTTCATACTCAGACAGGAAGAAATAAGGACACCCACTGCATACCTAAATTCTTCCATTTCTTCCAGAACTTCTAAGCCATCCTTCCTTACTCTAATAGACACAGTCAGCCTCAAATGAGTCAAGAGAATGAGATAATGGTTGGTTGGATTTGATATATTAGTGAAACTCTGTATCACGTCTCATTGACCTGCTCCAGGAAAACAGAGCACTGTCCAATATCCCAGGTCAAGTTTGCATACAAATGATGATACTACAGCCTGCATGAGAAAACAGCAACCACTGTCAAGCACCTCTCCCTCCCTCATGTCATAACAGGTTTATCTACACAAACTAGGATCTAATTTTACTGACCCTTCTCTGGAGTATGAGATGCTACCATTTCTTCATAAGATCCAAATTCCTCTTTTCTAGAAAGATCCCATAGACATATTAATAGTATAACTCAAACTAAAGTGTATGAGTGTATGCTCTTTGCTTTCCCCTGTGTCAGAATTTGCCACATGCCAGTAGTATTTTTCTCTCATCTCTTCATTAAAACTTTCTTTCCTTCTCCCTTTATTCTTTGGTTATTTCTTCCACTCTGACTGGCACACTCATTATTTCTTACCAGACTAGAGTTTTGAGAGGTTTGTACATCAGGCTTTCTCCATTACAAGAGAATAAATTTTTGAATGAAAGGGTAAAAATTTGCATTCATATTTTTTTCCATATTTGTTTTCTAAATTAAAAAAATATATTTTGACATTCATTTATTTTAAGTGCAAAATAATTATACATTATTTGTGAAGAGAAAGTGCATGTGCCTAGGCTAGTAGCAATGATGGTTTCCCTTATCTATGAGTGTGTGTGTATGTGAAGTCACTCAGTTGTGTCCAACTCTTTTCGACCCCATGGACTGTAGACCACCAGGCTCCTCTGTCCATGGGATTCTCCAGGCAAGAGTACTGGAGTGGGTTGCCATTTCCTTCTCCAGGGGATCTTCCCAACCCAGGGATTGAACCCTGGTCTCCCACATTGTTCAGTTCAGTTCAGTTCAGTCGCTCAGTCGTGTCCTACTCTTTGCGACCCCATGAATCACAGCACGCCAGGCCTCCCTGTCCATCACCAACTCCCAGAGTTCATTGTAGGCAGACTCTTTACCGTTTGAGCCACCAGGGAAGTCTCTTATCTATATGGGACACTAAACTTAGAGGAAGGAGATAAGGGACAACTTAAGAGACTTGACAGTAGGGAGGTGGTTTTCAAGGTATTATCAGGATTTGTTGATCTGGTTTTGAAGTTTTAAATATATATATATATATACACCAGTCAGATCTATTCAGAAGTTCTAGGCAGTGAATTAAGAATGTACTGATTATTAATTGAATTTTAGATATTCACAAGGATTTTGTTGATGGAGACAATAGTTTTAGATACTTAGTCTACAATCTTTATCAGAATTTTTTTTTCCTCTAATTTGAGACATCCTAAAAAACAATTCCAAGATATTCACAATGGTGTGATCACTCACCTAGAGCCAGACATCCTGGAATGTGAAGTCAAGTGGGCCTTAGAAAGCATCACTATGAACAAAGCGAGTGAGGGTGATGGAATTCCAGTTGAGCTATTTCAAATCCTGAAAGATGATGCTTTGAAAGTGCTGCACTCAATATGCCAGCAAATTTGGAAAACTCAGCAGTGGTCACAGGTCAGTGGTCAGTTTTCATTCAAATCCCAAAGAAAGGCAATGCCAAAGAATGCTCAACCTACCACACAATTGCACTCATCTCACACGCTAGTAAAGTAATGCTCAAAATTCTCCAGGCCAGGCTTCAGCAATACGTGAACTGTGAAATTCCAGATGTTCAAGCTGGTTTTAGAAAAGGCAGAGGAACCAGAGATCAAATTGCCAACATCTGCTGAATTGTGGAAAAAGCAAGAGAGTTCCAGAAAAACATCTATTTCTGCTTTATTGACTATGCCAAGCCTTTGACTGTGTGGATCACAATAAACTGTGGAAAATTCTTCAAGAGATGGGAATACCAGACCACCTGAGAAACCTGCATGCAGGTCAGGAAGCAACAATTAGAACTGGACATGGAACAACAGACTGGTTCCAAATAGGAAAAGGAGTACGTCAAGGCTGTATATTGACACCCTGCTTATTTAACTTATATGCAGAGCACATCATGAGAAACGCTGGGCTGGAAGAAGCACAAGCTGGAATCAAGATTGCCAGGGGAGATATCAATAACCTCAGATATGCAGATGACACCACCCTTATGGCAGAAAGTGGAGAAGAACTAAAGAGCCTCTTGATGAAAGTGAAAGAGAAGAGTGAAAAAGTTGGCTTAAAGCTCAACATTCAGAAAACGAAGATCATGGCATCTGGTCGCATCACTTCATAGGAAATAGATGGGGAAACAGTGGAAACAGTGTCAGACTTTATTTTTCTGGTCTCCAAAATCACTAAAGATGGTGACTGCAGCCATGAAATTAAAAGATGCTTACTCCTTGGAAGGAGGGTTATGACCAACCTAGATAGCATATTCAAAAGCAGAGACATTACTTTGCCAACAAAGGTCTGTCTAGTCAAGGCTATGGTTTTTCCAGTAGTCATGTATGGATGTGAGAGTTGGACTGTGAAGAAGGCTGAGCGCCAAAGAATTGGTGCTTTTAAACTGTGGTTTTGGAGAAGACTCTTGAGAGTCCCTTGGACTGCAAGGAGATCTAACCAGTCCATTCTAAAGGAGATCAGTCCTGGGTGTTCTTTTGAAGGACTGATGCTAAAGCTCAAACTCCAGTCCTTTGACCACCTCATGTGAAGAGTTGACTCATTGGAAAAGACTCTGATGCTGAGAGGGATTGGGGGCAGGAGGAGAAGGGGACAACATAGGATGAGATGGCTGGATGGCATAACCGACTCGATGGACGTGAGTTTGAGTGAACTCCGGGAGTTGGTGATGGACAGAGAGGCCTGGCGTGCTGCAATTCATGGGGTCGCAAAGAGTCAGACACAACTGAGCAACTGAACTGAAAAAACAATTCCATATCTCCTTCTTGGGACCCAGCTTCTACAGTAATGAAAATAAAAATAAACAGGTGGCACCTAATTAAACTTAAAAGCTTTGCACAGCAAAGGAAACCATAAACAAGATGAAAATACAACCCACAGAATGGGAGAAAATATCTGCAAATCAGGCAACTGACAAAGGATTAATCTGCAAAATACACAAATAGCTCATACAGCTCATTATCAAAAAAACAAACAACCCAATAAAAAAATGGGCAGAAGATCTAAATAGACTTTCTCCAAAGAATACATACAGATGGACAACAAAAACATGAAAAGATGCTCAATATCACTAACTATTAAAGAAATATAAATCAAAACTATAATGAGGTATCACCTCATACCAATCCAAATAGCCATCATCAAAAAATCTACAAACAATAAATGCTGGAAAGGGTGTTAAAAGGGAACCCTCTTGCACTGTTGGAATGAATGCATGTGTTAGTCGCTCAGTCATGTCCGACTCTTTGTGAGTCCATGGACTAAAGCCCATTAGGCTCTTCTATCCATGGAATTCTCCAGGCAAGAATACTGGAGTGGGTTGCCATTCACTTCTCCAGGGGATCTTCCCAACCCAGGGACTGAACCTGGGTCTCCCATATTGCAGGCAGATTCATTACTATCTGAGCCACCAGAGAAGCCCCTTGCATTGTTGGTGAAAATATAAATTGATACATGCCGGGGTCCAGCCCCGGTGGATCCAGGGAATTCGAAGCGGGGACGGCGTCGGCGAAAATCAGGAAACAACTGCTTAATTAAACGTTTATTAAGGATATAAAGAGTGGTGAAATAAGGATAGCTCAGCGAAGAAATTCAGTGGAGAAAAGAGGCTGAATAAAATTCCAAAGCAGGGAATTTACATCACCTACGAAGGCCGCAGGCGTCCTCCTGTTCTCCCGAAGGAGATGAGACACTAAGGCCTCCCCGGTCAGATCTTAGAAGCCCAGGCAAAATTAGTAGGCTTGACGAGCTTCCCCGCCTCAGAGGAAAAATTCAGCTAGAAGGTGAAAGAAAGAACGACATGGGGAGACCAAATTTCAGTGAACAAAAAAAGGCATACTTTATTTTCCAAAGTAGTTTTATACCTTAAGTTGTGCATAGAGGATAATGGGGGAAGGGATAGAGTCATGCAAGGACAGCAGTTCCTGATCCTAATCGAAGCCAGGCTTTCAAACTTATCATATGCAAAAGTTTAGGTGATTTACATCATCTTCTGGCCAGGAGGCCTGTTAACATTTTAAGAAACTTATTTTTCTCTAAAGGTGATTATTCTAAAGTCAGGCGCCAGCCTCCAAAAAAGCATTGGATAAAGTTGCATTCCTATAGGGCAAAGGTGAGGTGGGCTCAATCAAGAAAAGAATTAACTCAAGGGTCCAAGGTTACAAACATTGAGGCTACTACTTACATTTCTATACACCCATTATATCAATCAATACACTGCCAAGGACATAGTAGGTAAGGGATATGGAGACTTAGCAGCAAACATTGGCCCAACAAGTGAAAAACCCTTCACCAATACAATTTCTAATCAATCTTTTAACTACTCAAAGGAATCTGTGTTTAGACAGTTTAGAACATCTCCTGCCTCTCACACTTGGGAGGCTCTGAACAATCACATGTGGCCAGAAAAACCTATTCAGGCAGGCTAGAGGACTTCCAAAGGAGTTTGTAGGTTGAAACACTGTCACACCCAGGAATTATTAACTGGAGCTGTAAGCTAACTCTTTTTTCAGAGAGAGGTAGTGGGGGACAGCCCCCCATAAAGTCAGAGGTGTAGGTGAAAGCACAAAGCAGAAAGTAGGCAGACTCTGGTTTTGGAGGTAGATGCTCGAGAATTTCCAGGGGGACTCCTGAGGCTCGATCCTGCCTTTGTGTATGCCGAGCCTCCTTCCTCATGACCTTTGCCATGGGCGGGTGCCTCACGCTGGCTCCCGGCAGTGACAGAATTCTAGTTGAGCTATTCCAGATCCTGAAAGATGATGCTGTGGAAAGTGCTGCACTCAATATGCAATATGCACTCAATATGTAATATGCCGGCTCCCGGCAGATACAGCCACTATGAAGAACAGTATGGAGGTTCCTTAAAAAAAAAAAACAACTAAAAATATAATAGAACTACCATATAACCTGAATTTATTTTCATGCAGCTCTTTATCCAGACTCCCTTAACACTGGCATTTCCTTAAACTGGCAACTCACAAGCAACAAGTAAACACCTTCTGGGGTCATCTGAGATGAGAAGAACAGAGAATTAATAGATCACATAATCAGTCAGGGCCTCAGGCAGGAAGACAAACACCTTCAGGCTTAGACACACAACTTCTGCCCTAAGCACACCTTGTAGATTGCTACAGAAAATAAACACCTTCACAGTTCCCCTTAAGAAATACCCCTTAAACTCCTGTCTTGTTGCCCAGAGGCTCCTGGGAATACTGCCTTCAATGAGGCCAAGAACATGGCCCCTTTCCTCTCACCCTCTTCCCTCTTCTGTTTGGATCGTGATCTCTAAACCAGTCCTCATCAGACATTTTCATCTCCTTCAGCAACAGTAATGACAGAAAAGATAAATCTACAAAATACTTCTCAATCACTCTTCCTGTCTCTCTCCTATCTGTTTGCTCGAGAGTTCTCAGAATCAGTAGTAATGTCTTCTCACAGCTTTAAAATTTTTAAACATAATCTATGCTATTCTTAAAAAAATAAGCAGGAGGTAGAAAGTGGGTAGGTATTTTATTTATGAATAGACCTGGCCTGAGCACTGAAACCTTTTACCCTGCTTGTGCATTCACCTGAGCCGACCTGTTAAGACCCCAAGGACTGTAGTCAGCCAGGCTCCTCTGTCCATGGGATTCTCCAGATAAGAATACTGAAGTGGGTTGCCATGCCCTCTTCCAGGGGATCTTCCCAACCCAGGGATCGAACACTGCATCATTAACATCTCCTGCATTACAGGTGGATTATTTACCACTGAGCCACTGGGGAAGCCCTATGGAAGGTCCTTGAAGCACTAATAATAGAGTTACCAGAGAAATATTAATATCATATATTAATGCATATGTGTGGAATCTAGAAAAATGGTACAGACAAACCTATTTGCAGCACAGGAATAAAGATGCAGACCTAGAGAATGGACATGCACACACAGGGGCGAGAAGGGGAGGGCAGGACAAATTGGGAGACCAGGATTGACATATATACACTACCCGTGTCAAACATATAGCTGGTGGGAACCTGCTATATAGCACAGGGAGCTCAGCTCAGTGCTCTATGACAGCCCAGATGGATGGGGTGGGGGAAGGGGGAGGTGGGAGGTCCAAGAGGGAGTAGCTTTGTGTATACATATAGCTGATTCACTTCACTGTACAGCATAAATTGACACAACATTGTGAAGCAATTATACGCCAATTAAAAAAAAAAAGTTACCCTGTGATCTAGCAATCCCATTCCTGGGAATATATCTAGAAAGACAACATCTCTAGTTCAAAAAGATACATGCACCCTAATGCTCACAGCAGCACTATTTACAACAGCCAAGTCATGAAGTCATAGAAGCAACTTAAATGTCCATCAACAGAGGAATGCATAAAGAAGATGTTTTTTATATATGCAATGGAATACTACTAAGCCATAAAAAAGAATGAGATCATGCCATTTTCAACAACATGGATGAACCTTGAAAAATTTATTAAGTGAATTGTGTCAGACAGAGAAAGATAAATATCATGTGATATCACATATGTGGAATTTTAAAAATAGTACAAATAAACTTATTTACAAAGCAGAAATAGAGTCACAGACACAGAAAACAAATTTATGGTTACCAAAGGTGAATGTGGGAGAGGGATAATTTGGGAGTATAGAATGCACACTGACATATACAAAATAAACAGTAAGCATACTGCATAGCACAGAACTATATTCACTATCTTACAAAAAACTATAAAAGAATCCAAAAATTGTACATATATATATATGTACAACTGAATCACTTTGCTGTACATGTGAAACTAATACAATATTTTGATATTCAATTTTTTAAAAAACAGAACATTTTCTAGGGAATCGTGCCCCAGAAATCCATGTATCCTAAATTTGGTCACCATAAGCAATATTACAACAAACTATCACAACAAACTGTGGAAAATTCTTCAAGAGATGGGAATACCAGACCACCAGACCTGCCTCCTGAGAAATCTGTATACAGGTCAAGAAGCAACAGTTAGAACTGGACATTCAACAATAGACTGGTTTCAAATTGGGAAATGAGTACAGAAGGTTGTATATTGTCACCCTGATTATTTAACTTATATGCAGAGTACATCATGTGAAATGCCAGGCTGGATGAACCACAAGCTGGAATCAAGACTGATGGGAGAAATATCGATAACCTCAGATATGCAGATGACACCACCCTTATGGCAGAAAGTGAAGAACTAAAGAGCCTCTTGATGAAAATGAAAGCAGAGAGTGAAAAAGTTGGCTTAAAAATCAACATTCAGAAAATTAAGATCATGGCATCCAGTCCCATCACTTCATGGGAAATAGATGAGGAAACAATGGAAAGAGTGACAGACTTCATTTTCAGGGGCTCCAAAATCACTGCAGATGGTGACTGCAGCCATGAAATTAAAAGATGCTTGCTCCTTGGAAGAAAAGTTATGACCAACCTGGATAGCATATTAAAAAGCAAAGATATCACTTTGCCAACAAAGGTCCATCTAGTCAAAGCTATGGTTTTTCCATTAATCATGTATGGATGTGAGAGTTGGACTATAAAGAAAGTTGAGTGCTGAAGAATTGATGCTTTTGAACTGTGGTGTTGGAGAAGACTCTTGAGAGTCCCTTGGACTGCAAGGCGATCCAACCAGTCCATCCTAAAGGAAATCAGTCCTCAGTATTCATTGGAAGGACTGATACTGAAGCTGAAACTTCAAAACTTTGGCAACCTGACACAAAGAACTGACTCATTTGAAAAGACCCTGATGCTGGGAAAGATTGACGGCAGGAGGAGAAGGGGACGACAGAGGATGAGATGGTTGGATGGCACCACTGACTCAATGGACATAAGTTTGAGTAAGCTCCAGGAGTTGGTAAAGGACAGGGAAGCCTGGTGAGCTGTGGTCCATGGAGTCTCAGAGTTTCAGGACACAACTGAGTGAGTGAACTGACTGAAGCAATATTAAACCAGGAAAATAGATAAAGATTCTCTTCTAAGCAAACATCATTAATTTATCTACTATGAATTTCTGCTATCAGCATGTTCACAAGAAGATTAGACCAGGTCACTTTCTTGTTTCTTTCCCCAGAAGCATTCTCTCAGTAAGAGGAGAGAAATAGACCTGGGCCAGATGGTGTAACTTTTCCCCCAGGGATCCAGTGAATTCACAATTCTATTTCCCTACACAGACTTCAGTATACATTGCTCATTCATGTCAAAAATAATAAATTTTGTGGAACATTTTATTGGGAAAAAAACAGTTCAGTTATCTTTATATATTCTTCCCTCATAGCTCAGTTGGTAAAGAATCTGCCTGCAATGCAGGAGATCCCCCTTAAATTCCTGGGTCAGGAAGATTCACTGGAGAAGGCATCAGCTACCCACTCTAGTATTCTTGGGCTTCCCCTGTGGCTCAGTTGGTAAAGAATCTGCCTGCAATGTGGGAGACCTGGGTTCAATCCCTGGGTTGGGAAGATCCCCTGGAGAAGGAAAAGGCTACCACTCCAGTATTCTGGCCTGGAGAATTCCATGGACTGTATAGTCCATGGGGTCACAAAGAGTCGGACACAACTGAGAGACTTTCACTTTTCACTATCTTTATGTGAAATAAGCACCTATTCAGACAGAAAATGTTTTGCTAATAAACAATATATTAAAAGTGTTGTCACTGGTCTTCATATACATATGTATATTATTTACGTATTTAAATATATATTTTGGGTTTACCCCACTGAAGGAGGTATCTTGTAATGGAAGCCTATTGAGTTTTATACCCAACACTTCTAATTTCTAGTAATTTCCTTCCTCTTTCCCAGCTATTTACATGGGAACAATAGTATCACACCCTGACCCCCACCCCACCCCAAAAAAATCTCCCCACCAGAACCCAGAGCCCAGTCAACCCACCATTCTAAAGGTGAACACACGATCCTAGCTGACGTAGAACCCCTTTCCTAAGAAAGTAACTCCAACTTTAGTCTTTGATGCTTTCTTAAACAACAACAAAAAAAACAGCTTTTTCAACAGCTATCAGCAGCCACTTTTCTGCTATGTACAAGAAAACCAGTCCTGTAATCAGAGAAAATCAGATGTACTGGTAGGAGCACAGGTGAGAAATGGAGAGAGCCTGTGTGTGCGTGTATGCCTGTGTACTCAGTCATGTCTGATTCTTTGTGACCCCATAGACAGTAGCCCACCAGGGTTCTGTGTTTGTGGGATGCTCTAGGCATGAATACTGGAGTGGGTTGCCATTTCCTACCCCAGGGGATTTTCCCCATCCGAGGATCAAACCCGCATCTCTTGCACTGGCAGGCGGATTCTTTACCACTAGCACCACGTGGAGAGAGTCTGATGGCATACCAGTTCCAGCTGCCAGGTCATCCTGGTTGCATGTCTGCCTTTGGGTTCTAGGTAACAACTGTGCCTATACCCTAAAAAAAAAGTTACCCTCTTAAAAATTATTTTCTTTTGCTTTCAGCTGAGAGATTCCTAACATGTATCTGCAGATTTATGTTCAGATTCTAGCACGGCCACTTACAGATTATGTGACTTTAAATTATTCTCTTCCCAAATTGAAGTTTGTTTATTTATAAAATCATAAAATAGAAGCAGTACTATTTACCTTACAAGTTTGTTTTTTATATTAAATATTAAAGTTTTATGGATCATATACTCTCTGTAAGTAGCAGGTGTTAATGGAGACAGACACTTTCAGCTGCCCGCTGCAGATCCACCATGGTGCTCCCCCCAAAGCCACACTTTCCCCCAGTGCTCCCAGCCAATGCCTGAGCTTGACAGGGGCTAGTGGAGCTAGACCATTGCTGTCTAATGCAACACCCTTCTAAAGTGCAGTCTTTGCCCAAGGACTTCCCATCGGCCTGGTCAAAACTTTCTCAGAAACACACTGCAGTCTGAGACTCATCGTTGAATCTTTCATCTCCTCTTTCCTTTCACAAGTTCCAAACCTGAATTATCACATAAAGGCTCTGCCTGATAACTCTTGCTCCCTCTCTTCTTCCTTCACTGGCATTTCCACCCCCCAAAAAAGAAAAAAAAATCTCAATCACATCAACATCTCAACCATGTTGACATCTGCTTCTCCAAGGACCTGAACTGACACTCTGAGAATATTCTGTGGTACTTAATATACCGACCTTGTGAAAACACAGCACATCCTACACCATAGCAGCCATTCCAGCTGTTCTGGACTCTGAATCTCTGCTGAGCCCAGACACAATCTCACACTCCTCTTTAAGATACGCATGAGTGCATGCTCCATCACATTATTTGTGTCCAACTCTTTGTTACCCCGAGATTCTCCAGGCGAGAATACTGGAGTGGGTTGCTATGCCTTCCTCCACTTTAAAATTCACATTAACCATCAAGTGACCTGAGTCAGTATATTTACAGGGTAGATCTCACATTAAATTTTAATTTCTACTCACTCAGAAATTTATTAAACACTTGGCCAGGAATGACTAGGGAAAACATCTCTGCCTTGGCTCTTTCCAGATCTTTTTCAGCTTTCCTTGTTAAATGGCTGTCTTTCACTAAACCCTTTCTTTGCCCCAGGCTGTGACAAACCCCAAACTAGTCTGCTAGAAATCAGTAGAGTACAATTATTAAATCTTACAGAGTTTGTGGACTTTAATTTATATATGGCGTCTGACTTGGAGACCTCATTGCAACTTCTAACATTCCACTAAAAATACATATGACATTGCAGGAAAAAAAAAATACCTAACACAGAAAGTCTAAGAGTATCAGTTTATTGCTAACCTGAAAAGAACTTGTACAAACTATAAGTCCTACAAAACAAAATTCAGAATCAAAACTGAAGGGAAAATGCATGATCTGATACCAACGCAGGGCATATCACTCCCAGCAAAGGCAGAGAGGCATTCTTTCCCTCCCACATCCTCCCCCCCTCCACCTTTGGCTTAAGGTTCTGAGGTGCAACCAGTTGGGGGCAAGCCCACAGGGACTACTTTTGAGGTGGCCACTATGCAAGCTACCCTTTAGTTACTATCTTAACTAATATACTCTTTCTACATCCATATAAAGAGCTCAATTCAGAAATATACATGCATTATCCATAGACTTAAATTGAAGAAAATGGGGAAAACCACTAGACCATTCAGGTATGACCCAAATCAAATCCCTTATGACTATACAGTAGAAGTGAGAAAAAGATTTAAGAGACGAGATCTGATAGACAGAGTGCCTGATGAAGTAAGGAGGGAAGTTCGTGACATTGTACCGGAGACGGGAATCAAGACCATCCCCAAGAAAAAGAAATGCAAAAAAGCAAAATGGCTATCTAAGGAGGCCTTACAAATAGATGTGAAAAGACACAAGTGAAAAGCAAAGGAGAAAAGGAAAGATATACCCATTTGAATGCAGAGTTCCAAAGAATAGTAAGGAGAGATAAGAAAGCCTTCCTCAGCCATCAATGCAAAGAAATAGAGGAAAACAATAGTATGGGAAAGACTAGAGATCTCTTCAAGAAAACTAGAGATAGCAAGGGAACATTTCATGCAAAGATGGGCTCGATAAAGGACAGAAATGGTATGGACCTAACAGAAGCAGAAGATATTAAGAAGAGGTGGCAAGAATACACAGATCAGATCAGATCAGTCGATCAGTCGTGTCCGACTCTTTGCGACCCCAAGAATCGCAGCACACCAGGCCTCCCTATCCATCACCAACTCCCGGAGTTCACTCAGACTCACATCCATCAACTCAGTGATGCCATCCAGCCATCTCATCCTCTGTTGTCCCCTTCTCCTCCTGCCCCCAATCCCTCCCAGCATCAGAGTCTTTTCCAATGAGTCAACTCTTCAAATGAGGTGGCCAAAGTACTGGAGTTTCAGCTTTAGCATCATTCCTTCCAAAGAAATCCCAGGGCTGATCTCCTTCAGAATGGACTGGTTGGATCTCCTTGCAGTCCAAGGGACTCTCAAGAGTCTTCTCCAACACCACAGTTCAAAAGCATCAATTCTTTGGTGCTCAGCCTTCTTCACAGTCCAACTCTTACATCCATATATGACCACAGAAAAAACCATAGCCTTGACTAGCCGGACCTTTGTTGGCAAAGTAATGTCTCTGCTTTTGAATATGCTATCCAGGTTGGTCATAACTTTCCTTCCAAGCACTAAAGAACTGTACGAAAAAGATCTTCATAACCCAGATAATCATGATGGTGTGATCACTCACACTCAACTAGAGCCAGACATCCTGGAATATGAAGTCAAGTGGGCCTTAGGAAGCATCACTACGAAAGCTAGCGGAGGTGATGGAATTCCAGTTGAGCTATTTCAAATCCTAAAAAATGATGCTGTGAAAATGCTGCACTCATTATGCCAGCAAATTTGGAAAACTCAGCAGTGGCCACGGGACTGGAAAAAGCCAGTTTTCATTCCAATCCCAAAGAAAGGCAATGCCAAAGAATGCTCAACCTACCACACAATTGCACTCATCTCACACGCTAGTAACTTAATGCTCAAAATTCTCCAAGCCAGGCTTCAGCAATATGTGAACCGTGAACTTTCAGATGTTCAAGCTGGTTTTAGAAAAGGCAGATGGCCCAGAGATCAAATTGCCAACATCTGCTGGATCATCAAAAAAGCAAGAGAATTCTAGAAAAACATATATTTCTGCTTTATTGACTATGCCAAGCCTTTGACTATGTGGATCACAATAAACTGTGGAAAATTCTGAAGGAGATGGGAATACCAGACCACCTGACCTGCCTCTTGAGAAACCTGTATGCAGGTCAGGAAGCAACAATTAGAACTGGACATGGAACAACAGACTGGTTCCAAATAGGAAAAGGAGTACGTCAAGGCTGTATATTGTCACCCTGCTTATTTAACTTATATGCAGAGCACATCATGAGAAATGCTGGGCTGGAGGAAGCACAAGTTAGAATCAAGATTGCTGGGAGAAATAATAACCTCAGATATGCAGATGATACCACCCTTATGGCAGAAAGTGAAGAAGAACTAAAGAGCCTCTTGATGAAAGTGAAAGAGGAGAGTGAAAAAGTTGGCTTAAAGCTCAACATTCAGAAAACTAAGATCATGGCATCCAGTCCTATCACTTCATGGCAAATAGATGGGGATACAGTGGAAACAGTGGCTGACTTTATGTTTTTGGGTTCCAAAATCACTGCAGATGGTGATTGCAGCCATGAAATTAAAAAGATATTTACTCCATGAAGGAAAAGTTATGACCAATCTAGACAGCATATTAAAAAACAGAAACATTACTTTGCCAACAAAGGTCTGTCTAGTCAAGGCTATGATTTTTCCAGTAGTCATGTATGGATGTGAGAGTTGGACTATAAAGAAAGCTGAGCGCTGAAAAATTGATGCTTTTGAACTGTAGTGTTGGAGAAGACTCTTGAGAGTATCTTGGACTGCAAGGAGATCCAACCAGTCCATCCTAAAGCAGATCAGTCCTGGGTGTTCATTGGAAGGACTGATGTTGAAGCTGAAGCTCCAATACTTTGGCCACCTGATGCGAAGAGCTGACTCATTTGAAAAGACTCTGATGCTTGGAAAGATTGAGAGCAGGAGGAGAAGCGGATGAGAAAGGATGAGATGGTTGAAATGCATCACCGACTCAATTGACATGGGTTTGAGTGGACTCCGGGAGTTGGTGATGGACAGGGAGGCCTGGCGTTCTGCGGTTCATGGGATCGCAAATAGTCAGACATGACTGAGCGACTGAACTGAACTGAGCTATCCATAGACAGATGGTTCTCTATTGTGTCCTGGAAAGAGAAGCCCCATAGAAGAGCAGAGCAATGTTAGCAGTGGCTTTGTAGCTTTTCATGGCATGCCCTACTTCCAACTGTCAGAAGTCAGGTATGAAGCAGGAAACCCAACCTCAAACAGACAAACTGGGTAAGTTAAATGTCTACTAAACAATATACATGGGACTAAGAATGAGCACAGTAATCTACTTTTCAGCTATGATTCCAGAACAATATTTAACAAGACTCAGTTGGGCCAAGGCTGATACAGCTTCTCTGTTGGCAAATAGTAGACCTGGGATGGTTTCTTTTGATTCACACATAAGAAAACCAAATCCATAAAAACCACAGGGAGGGAAGAAACACTAGAAATCAATGGAACACTGTCATGAATGACCAGAAAAAAATACATAGCTCTGAAAATGACACACTAGAGGAAACCAAAAGTAAAATAGTGAAGATTATCAGCTTTTTCAATAGAGTATCAAAATAGAGGTACAGTAGGAACAAAGTAGCTGAAAAGTTAATTCACTTGAGATATAAAATTAAAAATGAATTAATTTAAAATACAGTAAAAAAATAAAGTTGGATAAAAAGGCAAGTTTAGGATAATGTTGCTGTTTGCTGTTTAGTTGCTAAGTCACATCCAACTCTTTGCAACCCTATGGACTGTAGCCCACCAGACACCCCTGTCCATGGGATTTCCAGGGCAAGAATACTGGAGTGGGTTACCATTTACTTCTCCAGGGTATCTTCCCGGCCCAGAGATGGAACCCTTGTCTCCTGCATTGGCAGGCAGATTCTTTACCACTGAGCCACCTGGGAAGCTCCACTCCAGTACAAAACCTGCATTTAAGATTTAAAACACAAGAAATGAGAACTTCCCAGCAGAATCTGTACTTCCACTGCAGAAAGCATGGGCTCATTCCCTGATCGGGGAACTAAGATCCTGCATGACGTGTGGTGTAGCCAAAACACAAATAAATAAATGAAAATAAAACACAAGAAACGATAGTGTATGTTGCTATAAATGCAAACATAATTGTTAGTTAAAAATATATTGGTAAAAAACTTTATGTCAGTGATATATACACTGGCTCAGTACAGTGATTATCTCAGAAGAAAGGAGGATGGAATAACCCGCTAGAAGCAAAGGAGGGCTTCACACTGTGTCTGAAATTGCATGTGTGTGTACATGTCTGTGTCTAGAGCAAACAGGGGAAAATGGTGAATTTTGTTAAACCTTCAAGGAAGCTGCATGTGTGTTCCCTAGATTAGCTCCGTAATTTTTTGTACATTTGAAATGCTTTAAAATAGTCCAATTTCATTAGTAAGTAAATTCAAGAATTAATACAACTAACAAAACAAACTTAAGGCCAGTAAATGTAAAGACAGACAACATTAGAAAATTCAAAAAGTCACAATTGAATAAATAAAAAAATTAGTTCTTTGGGAAACAATTTAGATAAACATTTCTATTAAAATCTAATATTAATGCAGGAAAATATCTTCATTTAAAATGAAACATTAATGTGAAAAATTATATATAAAATAATTTTAAGATTTTCATGATCTTGAAGAAATGAAATCTCAAATTAAATGAATAGTTTTTTAGTTAATCAAAAAGACTCCATAAATAACCATGAAATAAACTGAAACTTTTATCAATATAGTATCTCAAAAAAAAAAAAAAAAACTAATGTCTAAAAGTTTTACCATTCAGATCAGATTAGTCGCTCAGTCGTGTCCGACTCTTTGCGACCCCATGAATCGCAGCACGCCAGGCCTCCCTGTCCATCACCAACTCCCGGAGTTCACTCAGACTCACGTCCATCGAGTCGGTGATGCCATCCAGCCATCTCATCCTCTGTCGTCCCCTTCTCCTCTTGCCCCCAATCCCTCCCAGCATCAGAGTCTTTTCCAATGAGTCAACTCTTCGCATGAGGTGGCCAAAGTACTGGAGTTTCAGCTTTAGCATCATTCCTTCCAAAGAAATCCAAGGGCTGATCTCCTTCAGAATGGACTGGTTGGATCTCCTTGCAGTCCAAGGGACTCTCAAGAGTCTTCTCCAACACCACAGTTCAAAAGCATCAATCCTTCGGCGCTCAGCCTTCCTCACAGTCCAACTCTCACATCCATACATGATCACAGGAAAAACCATAGCCTTGACTAGACAAACCTTTGTTGGCAAAGTAATGTCTCTGCTTTTGAATATGCTATCTAGGTTGGTCATAACTTTCCTTCCAAGGAGTAAGCATCTTTTAATTTCATGGCTGCAGTCACCATCTACCATGATTTTGGAGACCAGAAAAATAAAGTCTGACACTGTTTCCACTGTTTCCCCATCTATTTCCCATGAAGTGATGGGACCAGATGCCATGATCTTCGTTTTCTGAATGTTGAGCTTTAAGCCAACTTTTCACTCTCCTCTTTCACTTTCATCCAGAGGCTTTTTAGTTCCTCTTCACTTTCTGCCATAAGGGTGGTTTCATCTGCATTTCTGAGGTTATTGATATTTCTCCCAGCAATCTTGATTCCAGCTTGTGTTTCTTCCAGTCCAGCGCTTCTCATGATGTACTATGCATATAAGGTAAATAAACAGGGTGACAATATACAGCCTTGACGTACTCCTTTTCCTATTTGGAACCAGTCTGTTGTTCCATGTCCAGTTCTAAGTGTTGCTTCCTGACCTACATACAAATTTCTCAAGAGGCAGACCAGGTGGTCTGGTATTCCCATCTCTTTCAGAATTTTCCACAGTTTATTGTGATCCACACAGTCAAAGGCTTTGGCATATTCAATAAAGCACAAATAGATGTTTTTCTGGAACTCTCTTGCTTTTTCCATGATCCAGCAGATGTTGGCAATTTTATCTCTGGTTCCTCTGCCTTTTCTAAAACCAGCTTGAACATCAGGAAGTTCACGGTTCACATATTGCTGAAGCCTGGCTTGGAGAATTTTGAGCATTACTTTACTAGAGTGTGAGATGAGTGCAATTGTGCGGTAATGGTAAAACTGACCACTGCTGAATTTGGAAAACTCAGCAGTGGTCAGTTTTACCATTAATGTTTTTCAAATGTTTAAGAAAATGGTGATTTCCATATAATTAAACACTCCCAGAGTCTTTTAATCTATTACAGCTCTTTATAGGCTTCCCTGGTGGCTCAGTGGTAAAGAATTCACCTGCCAATGCAGGAGACACAAGTGACTCAGGTTCAGTCCCTGGGCAGGGAAGATCCCCTGAAGCGGGGCATGGCAACCCACTCCAGTATTCTTGCCTGGGAAATCCCATGGACAGAGGAGATTGGAGGGCTATAGTCCATGGGATCTCAAAAGAGTCAGACATGACTTAGCGACTGAACAACAACAATATTAATGCCCTTTATAAAACAAGCATAACCCAGATTTTATCAACTGGCAAAGAAAAAGTATACCCACTCCATAAAACAGCTTTATTTGTAAATGTAGATGCAAAATTTCTAAACAAAATGCTGATTTACTGTCTAACAACAAATAACCACTTGATAATAAAAGATTTTTCTCTCATAATACCAAAGATGACTTTATATTATGAAATTTATTAGCATAATATATTAGTAGATCTAATACGAAACTTCAAATAATGACCTGTTGGTTTGCAAACTGGCCCCAGACGCATAAGGCAAGAGGAGACCAAAGAGGCAGACCACTCCAGACTGGTAGGTGGCAGGTTTAATAAGCAAGGAAACCCACCTAGGATGCTTGTCTTGGGTACCACGGAACAAGGAGATCTCTAAACCAGCCCACCAGAACCTTAAAGTTTATACAGAGGTCTTAACCAGACCATGTGTGCCATCTAGATTGCCTCAACACCACCTTATTATCTCAAGACAGTGTCCCTGAGGCAGCTCCTGGAAGCAGCGACAATGGGAACACACCTTCCAGGGACAGGAAGTAGGGAGCAGTCTTTGATTGCCCATGTCCATCCAGCCTGTGGGTCAACCAGAGGCCACATCCTCTCAGTGACCTCCAACATGACCTAAGCAAGTGCTATTAGAAGACATTCAATGATATCCAAAATACAATGCTGACATAAACTCCTTGTAAACTGTTACACAAAGATTCCTTTTTAACTTGATAAAAATACCTAACTTAAACCAGTAGCCATGTACATTAGTACTAAACACTAGAAGCTTTCCCATTAAAATCTGAGCAACACAAAGGGTCCAACTAGCTAAACTGGAAGTTCTTAAAAATGCATTCACACATGAAACAGAAATTACAGTTACTAGTATTAAAATGAGGATAACAAGCATTTACTAAAATGTCTCTTGGAATAACTGCAAAATAGTATTTAAAAGACAAGTGTATTAAATTACTTGCTTACCAGTAAAACTCCATGTCTCCGTGCCATTTGGCAGTAGTGTCTGCCCACATTGACTGGTTTTAGCTATGTTATTATTTTTGCCAGTGTGTCAGTAGCAAATTTTACATAATCAGAACCTTGAAAAAGTGCTTGCATTTTCCTACTTCTTCTTGTGCCTCTTCTGCTCTGCAGTGAGTTGGCAGGTCTCTGTCTTTGCCATCACATACTTGCCCCACTAAGCTGGTGAACCATGAAATTCATGGAGCTCACTTGAGTCAGTCTCATCCTACCAGCAGAGGCCTCCCTGATCAGCTGTCACCACCTGGACCCCTACCCATAAGACAGTCACCTAACCTGCCCACCGAACCAATTCACAGCTGACCACAGACCCATGAGTAAATGCAGCTAAGACCAGACAGGTACCCCAGCTGGCCTACTAACTCTCAAGCAAAATGAGTGCTTGTTATTTTAAGCCACTCTTTTGTGTGGCTGTCTGCTAGCCAGTATTGTTATCATAATGAGTAAACAATTGGAGCTGAAGCTCCAATACTTTGGCCACCTGATGTAAAGAACTGACTCGTTGGAAAAGACCTTGATGCTGGGAAGCAAGACTGAAGGCAGGAGGAGAAGGGGACGACGGAGGATGAAATGGTTGGACGGCATCACCGACTCTATGGACATGAGCTTGAGCAAACTCAGGGAGTTGGTGATGGACAGGGAAGCCTGGCGTGCTGTGGTCCATGGGGTTGCAGAGTCGGACACGACTGAGCAACTGGACTGAACTGAACAATGTTGAACTTTAAAAAAAAAAAATTGAAAGTCAGTACAAACATCTGTTTAAAGCATAAGACCAAAGCAACAAGCGCCAATCTAACTAACAGACACCTATAAATCCCATCGCAATGTGCATGAGAAGACTGGAGTAAATAAAGGCAGTCCCATGTTCTTGAAAGGGAAGGTCACTACAGAGGTTTGGAAGATCTGGAGCACACTCATCACTAGCACGTTAGTAGCAGCAGTAGTAGTAATGCATTATTAGTAGAGCAGGATTCACATTTTGGAATTTTTAAGTATAAATTTTATTATTCCTCTATAATTAACTCATTTTTCCAAATTTTTCATAACTATCATGAACCACTTCTATAATCAAGGTGAATTCATAAAAATAATGATTTTCTTTAAAAGTAGATTCTTCATCAACTACATTCTGTCAGTCTGTGTAAGGGACCTGTGTTATTCTGGGATTTAATTTGATTTGCTCTTTGTAAGTTACCTCTAGCTGCATCCACTTACCCAGCAATGGCTTTCATCTTTTGAGGCTGTAGTGAAGCCACAGAGGTTGCAGGGAGGGCAGATTTCACAGATTCTCTACTTTGAATGAGGAGGACAACTCTAAGGCTGAGGAAAATCTGAAAAATCCTCCCATATCAATCACTGCTTCACAATCACCACCAACAGTTAATGGCTTAAAACATCAATCATTTATTTGCTCACATTCTTTGGGTCAACAACTTGGGCAGGTCCCAGTTGGGAGGGCTCAACTCTGCTCCACCTGGTGTTGACTGGGCTCACTCATGTGTCTGTAATCAGGCAGTGGGTAGGCAGGGGCTGGCTCTTTCTGGGAGACCTCATTCCTCTATGTGCAGGTGGAGAGGCTTTTCGCTTGGCACCCCCACTTGCCACTGAGCCAGCAAGCTAACTGGGCCTCCTCAATAGAGGACTAGTACCCAGGCAGGGCCAACAGAAGCTGCACAAGGCCAGCCAAGGTTCAAGGTTTGAAAAGAACAGACTCCACCTCTTGATGCAAAAAGCAGCAAAGTCACGTTGCGCAGGAGAGCAAGGAACTGCTGCAGCCATCTCTGCAAACAGTTTACCAGGTCTCCCTACCATGTTATAGTCATTCATGCTTAGGTTAAGAAAAGGTTTTGAATACCTCCTAAGTTCTAAATACTGTTCTAGCCACAGAAGAAGAGCAATGGACAAGATAGACATAATCCTTGCCCTTGTAGGGGTCACAGCCAGAAGGGAAGACAGGCCTTGGGCAACAATGATGTGCTGTGAGTACTAGAAAAATGTAACTGTCTGGGGACTTCCCTGGTGGCTCAGTGGTAAGGAATCCGCCTGCCAATGCAGGAGACATGGGGTTTGATCTCTGATCTGGGAAAATCCCACATGACGTGGAACAAATAAGTCCATGTGCCACAACTATTGAGCCTGTACTCTAGAGCCCAGGAGCAACAACTGCTGAGCCCACATGCGGCAACTCCTGAAGCCTGTGTGCCCTGGAGCCCGTGCTCCAGAACAAGAGAAGCCACTACAATGAGAAGCCCCTGTACTACAAGGAAGAATAGCCCTGCTGGTCACAACTAGAGAAGAGCCTGCACAGCAACAAAGACCTAGCACAGCCAAAAATAAATAGATAAATTAAAAAAAAAATTTTTTTTAAATAATTGAATGGGGGAAGAGTGCAGGCTGAGCCAACCTGAAGGGGGAGGCAGCAGGATAGAACTGGGTAAGAGACAGGAGGTCAGGGAAGACTCTCCTTTGTATAAATATCAGAGCTCTTTACTTCTTGAATCTACCTGGTTCTGAATGCCTCATTTTACTATGTCCTCGCTGCACAAGTATTTATTTCTCCCTGGCCAAATGACTGCATGACTACACAGTTGAAAACAGAAGAAAACTTGAGAGAAAATATTCCTTTCAAAGAAGGCCTAGGACAGCCTTGGAAAAAAGGAGAAATAAGTCTTTTGAAAGAGTAATACTGTTTCATCACATCAAAATCTTCTCTTAATTTGAGGAATTTATTATTAATTAAGAAAGCTGAGTCTTTCAAGCACATAATTTTCCCTCTGATCTACAGGCCTCCAGGCTGTGAGCTCCCAGATGCCCAAAGCTGGTTTTAACTAAAGTGCTTTCCTAGCAAAGGCATTTTCTGCGGCACGAGATGAAACCGCAGTTGTGCATTTTGTTAGAAGATCCAGATCGATAAACTGAGATGCCAGGGTTTGAAAACCCGGTGTGCTGTAGGTAGTTGACTTATTAATCTGTATATAGCACACTGAGAAGAAGATTTAGGGGTTTTGATGGCTGTTCAAAGAGTATCTGAGCTGAAGATTCCTGTGGGAGAAGGGACGGTGCACAAGAGCACGTGGGAGATGTGTCACACAGCTGCAGGAGGCTCGCCACCACAGTGCTTTTCTCTTCCCAGCAGGTCTGTTAGAAATGTGCTTCTGGAGCTAGGCTCAAAGTGTCCCGTGACAGGTCTGTGAGGCAGACACTCCTGGGGGTGTGGTGTGCGCTGTCAGAGAAAATAGCAAATAGCTCCAGGCTCTCTCCTCAAGAAGTGTGGGCAGAGTTCAGAGCACTACAGATGTTGTTCAGGATTATTTAACCAATGAGTCAACAGATATTTTTCAATCCCCATTACATACAAGGCACTATGTCAGGTTCCAGGGTTACAATGGCGAACAACACAGACACCCTCTCTACTTTCCCTATAGAGATTATCATCTGTTGAGGAAGGTGCATGGTGATCAGGCAATTCCAACATGATGTGGAAAGAACTGAATAGGGGAATATAGAAAACTCTGGAAACACAACTCAGTGCTGAAAACCTCCCGAGAGAAGTGACACCTCAGCTGAGGACTAAAGGATGTGCAGTGATTACTCAAGAGAAGACAACAAGGACTTCTGGTTAAAGGTGACAAAATCACCTTTACGAAAGTAAAAGAACTTTTAAAATGTAAAACAAAAACACATAAACCTATGAGAGCAAAGATAATGGAAATAAAACACCCATAAGAAATTTTGGAATTTGGAAAGCAGATTGACAAGTGGAAAATGACTTGGCTGAATGGAGAAAACTGACTCCCAAACACAAGAGGGTAAAACCAAAAAGCAACATCACAGATGCTGCTGAGCCTCTCGAAGGCTCCTAAATCGGTGGTGCTTGGCATCTGGGGAAATAGGACTGAACTTTGGAGAAGGAAATGGCAACCCTCTCCAGTGTTCTTGCCTGGAGAATCCCAGGGACAGGGGAGCCTGGTGGGCTGCTGTTTCTGGGGTCGCACAGTCGGACACGACTGAAGCAACTTAGCAGCAGCAGGACTGAACTTGGCCTTACAACAAGGGCACTCATTCAAACTCTGCTACAAGTGTCTTTGATCTCCTCCTCCTCTCCTGCCTAGCCTGGCACCTGCCCATCACTTGCCCTGACAAGACACCCAAGATTTTTCCTTTGGAAAGAGTAAAACAGGTCTCTAGACTAAAAACATTTGTTAGAGCCCAAAGCAAAGACATATTACTGGGAACAGGACTCCTACACATTATTGAAAGACCAACCCTTCTTGAACCATTTAGCATCCTAAGCACATATTTACAAGTAAACCTCTACAACTGGGAGATTCTTTTCTAAGGAATCTCAACAACTGGAGGAAAGACAATGTCTATCACCGGGGTTCCCCATTCAAGCAGCATGAGAAGTCACCCTACGGTGAAGACCACAGTCAACAGGCATTCCTCATCCCCCTACACACACAGAGCCTCTGAATAGATTTTCCGTGCTTGCTCTTAAATGTGAACAGCCAAGAGTTACTGGACACTGTAGGAAATCACCTAAAATGGAAAGCAGGTATCTATGGTAAAGCAAACAAATCAAACTAGAAAAAACAGAGGTTGCAAAGAGAGAAGGAATCAACTTTGCCAAAAAGGTTTTAAAATCCTCAGCAAAATAAGAGGAGAAATAACAGAGAACACCATCTCTTTCATTGCTCAAGCCAAAATCTTTGGAGTTCACCCCTGACTCCTCCCTTTCTCACACACTCACTCCTGTATCCAGTCTTTCTCTACCTTCCAGACCCACACAGAATTTGACCCGAGTCTTCTCTCTCTCACTGCCACTGCCAAGTGAGGCTCCTTTCTCACCTGGATTATTGCTGTAGGTTCTCCTTGCTTCTAGTCTTGTCCTAATGTGCAGCAGCCAGAGCCATATTCTTTAAACATAAATTAGATCATATTTCTTCCTCATCCAAAACCCACACCAGCTTCTGCTTTCAAAGTAAAAGTCAATGGGGAACAGGAAAAAAAAAAAAAAAGTCAATGGGAGCTTAAGGAGCCCATATAATCTGAACCCATTCACACCATCCCATCCCTCCCCACCCCTAGGACTTACCTGTGACTCCTCTCGCTGACTTCCTTAGCTCTCCTCCATCATGCAAGGCACATGCTGCCTCTGGGACATGGCTTTGCTCTTCCCTCGCCTGGAACACTGTTCCCCTACAAAATCCCTGGATAACTTCTTCACCAAGTCTTTGCTCAAATGTCACTTTCTCAATGAGACCTCCACTAACCCACTCCTCCACACTTCCAATCTCCCTTAACTCTTCTACACTTTTTCTATTTTTCACAGCATATACTCCATTCCAACATATATCTGTGGTTCATGGTCCATCACTCTACACTAGAATATAAGTTCTTCATGGGCAAGGATCTTTGTTTTGCTAACTGACATATTCCAAGCATCTGAACACTATCTGGCAAATAGTAGACTGTATTAGTTTCCTTAGGAGATCATAACAAAGCACAAAGCAGGTGGCTTAAACATCAGGGCTAGTTAGCAAGGTGCATTCAAGAATATGAAGAAAGTTCAGGCCAACAGGAAGATGGAATAAGTGCAAGGACTACTCATGGTAAGAGATGAGATGATGGAGTTTGGCAACAAATAAGACATGCAGAGCTTTGTGAGCCATAAAAAGAGAGTTGGAATTTATCTTCAGAGAAGCCTTTTAAAGGGGGCTGAAAAAGTAATCAGATTTGCCTCTAAACAATCACTAAATCTGTGAGCATGAGTGTATGTTCTGGGTATAAATAGCCTGCAGTAAACCCAAGTACAGTTCTCCTGTAAGCCCCATAACTCTGTAAGACAGCCTTTACTCAACCAACTCTTGCTTCTGAAATCCCTCCTGACCAACTTGGGACTCTGGAAACTACATCCAGCCAGGCTCCTGGTCGCCACTAGCATAACTGGTCTGGCCTTCAGGCTAAATGGTATGGAGCCAAAGGCCCAGTGTTCCCGGGTGAGGCTGGAGTCAGGAATCAAAACAGACACTCCAAAGCAAACCAACGGGCCAGAGACTGAGTAATACACACTCAGTGTGAGTCAAAGAGGGTAACAAGAGGTGCAGCCAGCAGGGCACTGGAATTGATAAGCAACAGTCTGAAGAAATACCACGAACTGCCAAAACGAAGAAAAGGATCCTTCTCACAGGGCGCTGTAGTGGCTGTCTATTGCCATGTCACAAATCACCCCAATTAACACATTTGCTCATGATTCTGGGGAACAGTAACTTGACCTCGGCTCAGTGGGCAACTCTTCCGTGGATTTTGTCTGTGGCCATTCCTGCAGTTGAAGTCACCTGGCAGCTGAGTGGGGCTGGGTAGAGTAAGATGGCCCCATTCACATGCCTGGTAGCTGTGGCTGGCCACTGGCTAGTTGGTCTGTGGAGACTTAGCTGGGCTGGTCTATCTCTGCTTTATATGACCTCTCATCTTCATGCTGGTTAGACCACGGTTTTGCCACATGGCACTTACAGGGCAACATTCCAACAGTGTGAGAAATGAAGCTTCAGGCCTGTTTGGAATTTTCACATTATTTTCACCACCTTCTTCTGGTCAGAGTGAATCCTGAGGCCAGGCCAAACTTAAGGGGGTAGAGACTTCCCTCTTGACAGGAGGAGCATCCAGATCACACTGGGAAGGAGTGTGCGCGCTGGGAGTGGAGAAGTTGTTGCAGTCAGCTTGGCAAACACCATATCCTAGGTGCCTATCTGTAGGTGACCAGGTCAGTCCAGAGGCCTCTGGGAGGCCACAGAGGTGAAATGGCTAAGTGTGGCACCAGCTCATTTCTCAATAAGCTTAACAGCAATAGGACACCTTTGTTTTCCAGAAGGAGTCACAGCAGTCCAAAACCATAAGTGCCATGTGTTATTGAGTGCCATCAGTTATTTGGAAAGTAATTTCATCTGCAGGTGCTTTTAAAAGATACTTGAATTGTAAAGAAATTTGGGGGGGTTACTATTATGGTCAGTGAAGTTGCTTTTTGTATATTTCATAACTGAGTATTTATTATAAATTAGCTTCTGGAGAAGGCAATGGCACCCCACTCCAGTATTCTTGCCTGGAAAATCCCATCGACGGAGGAGCCTGGAAGGCTGCAGTCCATGGGGTCGCTGAGGGTCAGACACGACTGAAGTGACTAGCAGCAGCAGCAGCAGCTTCAATTCACTCATCTATGTAGTACATTTACCTCAAAAATTTCACTCATAAGATGTGGCTGCTGTTGTTTAGTCGCTAAGCAATGTCTGACTCTTTGCAATCCCAAGGACTGTAGCTTGCCAGGCTCCTCTGTCCATGGGATTCTCCAGGCAAGAATACTGGAGTGGGTTGCCATTTCCTCCTCCAGGGGATCTTCCTGACCCAGGAATGGAACCCCCATCTCTTAAATCCCCTGCATTGGCAGGCAGGTCCTTTACCACTGAGCCAACCAAGGAAGCTCAAAGTATAAGATAGGCATCTTCTAATCAATAGAGATAATTACTAGTCATTCTGATAGGATTGGAGGAAAAGGATTATCTTTCCCTAGTTGATGGGTGACTCACTCAGTGTATTTGGAGCTGGAAATGGCTACCCTCCTATCCACCTCAGGCAGTGGTCAAGCTCCACATAGACTTTGGTTATTCAGCATTTTCTCTTTCCAAAGATTTTGGAATAAGTCTTTTCTGAGATGCCAGTGGTCTGAGTCTGAAACATTCATCACAGATGAGTGATAGAATAGATCACTTCTCACCATCAACAGTCATTAGAAGGTTGCTTCCTTTCCCACTGCCTCCCTCCCCAGCCTTTGGTCTGTGGGATTCAACTCTTCCTTACATTAGAAAAGGGCACAAAGAACTGGGGAAAGGTGATGTGTGATCTTCAGAGATTATAAATAAAAAGAATGCTTTTTTTTAAGTCAAAAATAAATTATAGTTTCATACTTGTTCAACATTATATTCTCCATTTGTTTAGTTTAATCCCTGTGTATCAATCACTTATTTCTCAATGTTTATTGCTCAGTTTTATCCTATTTGAGACATGGGCTACAAGGAAAATATCAGTATAACTTTCTCTTATCTCAGGGACTTCACAATTAAGAAGTGGAGGCATTTGTAGAGTGATGAGTAGATAACCAAATAATCAACAAAGGGCTTCTTATACTTGGCTCTAAAACCTTCACATGAAAAATTCAAGAGTAGATAGTAAAATCAACTCATAAACTTGTATCTAGGCAACCATAACATGCGTGGCTTAAAGGGAAATAGATATTTAGTCAAGTCATTTTCTTAAAAATTATTAGGTCAGTTGTTGTATGTAAGTACAACCTTGGTGAGCACAAGTCAAGAAGTTCTGTTCTGGTACCATCACTAATCAATTCAACAAATGTATATGGAGAATCCTCTGAATGCAAGAAATGGGCTAAAGGAGATAAACACACTCCTCCCACCCTAAGAGGCTTTCAATCCAGCAGTGAGATGGACTGCTACACCACTGTGCCCACATTTCACTACAGTGCTCTTCTCTTTAAGATGGGTATATGACAGGTGATGGTGGAGAGGTCTGACAGAATGTGGTCCACTGGAGAAGGGAATGGCAAACCACTTCAGTATTCTTGCCTTGAGAACCCCGTGAACAGTATGGAAAGGCAAACAGATAGGACACTGAAAGATGAACTCCCCAGGTCAGTAGGTGCTGCTGGAGATCAGTGGAGAAATAACTCCAGAAAGAATGAAGGGATGGAGCCAAAGCAAAAACAACACCCAGTTGTGGATGTGACTAGTGATAAAGCAAGGTCCGATGCTAAAAAGAGCAATATTGCATAGGAACCTGGAATGTTAGGTCCATGAATCAAGGCAAATTGGAAGTGGTCAAACAGGAGATGGCAAGAGTGAACATCGACATTCTAGGAATCAGTGAACTAAAATGGACTGGAATGGGTGAATTTAACTCAGATGACCATTGTATCTACTACTGCGGGCAGGAATCCCTTAGAAGAAATGGAATAGCTGTCATAGTCAACAAAAGAGTCCAAAATGCAGTACTTGGATGCAATCTCAAAAATGACAGAATGATCTCTGTTCATTTCCAAGGCAAACCATTCAATATCAGAGTAATCCAAGTCTATGCCCCGACCAGTAATGCTAAAGAAGCTGAAGTTGAACAGTTCTATGAAGACCTACAAGACCTTCTAGAACTAACACCCCCAAACCCAAATGGTGTCCTTTTCATTATACGGGACTGGAATGCAAAAGTAGAAAGTCAAGAAACACCTGGAGTAACAGGCAAATTTGGCCTTGGAGTACGGAACAAAGCAGGGCAAAGGCTAATAGAGTTCTGCCAAGAGAATGCACTGGTCATAGCAAACACCCTCTTCCAACAACACAAGAGAAGACTCTACACATAGACATCACCAGATGGTCAACACCGAAATCAGACTGATTATATTCTTTGCAGCCAAAGATGGAGAAGCTCTATACAGTCAGCAAAAACAAGACCAGGAGCTGACTGTGGCTCAGATCATGAACTTCTCATTGCCAAATTCAGACTTAAATTGAAAAAAGTGTGGGGAAAACCACTAAATCATTCAGGTATGACATATCAAATCCCTTATGACTATAGTATGGAAGTGAGAAATAGATTTAACGGACTAGATCTGATAGACAGAGTGCCTGATGGACAGATGTTCGTGACATTGTAAAGGAGACAGGAATCAAGACCATCCCCCCAAAAAATAAATACAAAAAAGCAAAATGGCTGTCTGGGGAGGCCTTACAAATAGCTGTGAAAAGAAGAGAAGTGAAAAGCAAAGGAGAAAAGGAAAGATATACCCATTTGAATGCAGAGTTCCAAAGAATAGTAAGGAGAGAAAAGAAAGCTTTCCTCAGCGATCAATGCAAAGAAATAGAGGAAAACAACAGAATGGGAAAGACGAGAGATCTCTTCAAGAAAATTAAAGATACCAAGGGAACATTTCATGCAAAGATGGGCTCAATAAAGGACAGAAATGGTATGGACCTAACAGAAGCAAAAGGTATTAATAAGAGGTGGCAAGAATACACAGAACTGTACAAAAAAGATCTTCATGTCCCAGATAATCATAATGGTGTGATCACTCACACTCACCTAGAGCCAGACATCCTGGGATATGAAGTCAAGTGGGCCTTAGGAAGCATCACTACAAACAAAGCTAGTGGAGGTGATAGAATTCTAGTTGAGCTATTTCAAATCCAGAAAGATGATGCTGTGAAAGTGCTGCACTCAATTTGTCAGCAAATTTGGAAAATTCAGCAGTGGCCACAGGACTGGAAAAGCTCAGTTTTCATTCCAATTCCTATGAAAGGCAATGCCAAAGAATGTTCAAACTATAGTGTAAGTGTACTCATCTCACATGCTAGTAAAGTAATATTCAAAATTCTCCAACCCAGACTTCAGCAATATGTGAACTGTGAACTTGCAGATGTTTAAGCTGGATTTAGAAAAGGAAGAGGACCCAGAGATCAAATTGCCAACATCTGCTGGATCATCAAAAGAGCAAAGGCGTTTCAGAAAAACATCTATTTCTGCTTTATTGACTATGCCAAGCCTTTGACTATGTGGATCACAATAAACTGTGGAAAATTCTGAAGGAGATGGGAATAACAGACCACCTGACCTGCCTCTTGAGAAACCTGCATGCAGGTCAGGAAGCAACAGTTAGAATTGGACATGGAACAACAGACTGGTTCCAAATAGGAAAAGGAGTACATCAAGGCTGTATATTGTCACCCTGCTTATTTAACTTATATGCTCAGTACATCATGAGAAATGATGGGCTGGAAGAAGCACAAGCTGGAATCAAGATTGCTGGGAGAAATATCAATAACCTCAGATATGCAGATAACACCACTCTTATGGCAGAAAGTGAAGAAGAACTAAAGAGCCTCTTGATGAAAGTGAAAGAGGAGAGTGAAAAACTTGGCTTAAAGCTCAACATTCATAAAACTAAGATCATGGCATCTGGTCCCATCACTTCATGGCAAATAGATGGGGAAACAGTGGCTGACTTTATTTTTCTGGGCTCCAAAATCACTTCAGATGGTGACTGCAGCCATGAAATTAAAAGACGCTTACTCCTTGGAAGGAAAGTTATGACCAAACTGCTGCTGCTAAGTCACTTCTGTCATGTCTGACTCTGTGTGACCCCATAGACGTCAGCCAACCAGGCTCCTCAGTCCCTGGAATTCTCCAGGCAAAAATACTGGAGTGGGTTGCCATTTCCTTCTCCAATGACCAACCTAGACAGCATATTAAAAAGGAGAGACATTACTTTGTCAACAAAGGTCCATCTAGTCAAGACTATGATTTTTCCAGTAGTCATGTATGGATGTGAGAGTTGGACTATAAAGAAAGCTGAGCACCGAAGAATTGATGCTTTTGAACTGTGGTGTAGGAGAAGACGCTTGACAGTCCTTTGGACTGCAAGGAGATCCAACCAGTCCGTCCTAAAGGAGATCAGTCCTGGGTCTTCATTGGAAGGACTGATGCTGAAGCTGAAACTCCAATACTTTGGCAACCTGATGCGAAGAGCTGACTCGTTTGAAAAGACCCTGATGCTGGGAAAGATTGAGGGCAGGAGGAGAAGGGGATGGCAAAGGATGAGATGGTTGGATGGCATCATCGACTCAATGGACATGGGTTTGGGTAGACTCCAACAGTCGGTGATGGACAGGGAGGCCTGGCATGCTGCAGTTCATGGGGTCACAGAGTTGGACACGACTGAGCAACTGAATTGAACTGATGATCTGAGTAAAGGAAATGAGAGGAATTTTTGCATTAAAATTAAGGAAAGTAAAGCAAGTTGAAATATCTCTATCTTCTAGGGTAGAAATGTTATGAGAACATGACAAATCCATTACACATAAAATTTTTTTAATGCCAAAAATAAATGTGCTCAGTTGGAAAATAATGAAGATTTGGAGATATATTATTTTGAAATAAACCCCTGTAAAGTTTAGACTGGAATAAATAAGAAGCCCTGAGTTAAGTATGCCACAGAGTATTCAAATTGTTCATGCTTTCAATAAACTGCTTACAATATTCTTAAAATACTAAAAACTGGAAAGAGTCCACCAACGGCTATAAGAAAATGCCAACACATCTCTACAAGCCACAAACTTTCTCATTTACCCAGCTTGGTTTTCTCACTAAAAAGTAGTAGGCAGGGGATGACAGGAATTACAGAAATCTTTTTAAAGCATCTAGAATATAATGGCATCGTGACT
Organism: Bos indicus; assembly: GCF_029378745.1. NCBI lineage: Eukaryota > Metazoa > Chordata > Mammalia > Artiodactyla > Bovidae > Bos > Bos indicus. The sequence goes on along the minus strand of NC_091760.1, from coordinate 90,684,208 downwards.
AATATGCTTTAGGCTTTTATGAAGGGAAAAAAATCAGATGAGACAAACTTGGGAGATGTTTTTGATAGGATGCCAGAATTAATTAATGGAACACAGTAGGTGTTGATTTTATGTCATTATAAGTTAAGCCTTTTACTTTGCAGTCAGGAATGAAAAATAAATATCAAACTGGTCTGACCCGTTCTCCTGATTTAATAGCTTAATTTCCAGAAATGCCAGTGAAAAACAGCCCAAATGTTTGCCTAGGCCAAATCTTCTTTATTATGGTTCATCCATTTTCTCTTGTTCACAAGGAAGCCGGCACGTAACAGAGCTTAATTAAGTTTATATTTTACAGCACGAGTCACATGGCCTTACAAAAGAAAGCTTGTTAGAGGGAAATGAAGAGGATGTATCCTAGGAGCCAGCCGATAGAAAAGCAAGCAAAGCCCACCACAGTCCTCCTCGGAGCCTTGTAGTGTTGGTGCTTTAGTCATTAAGTTGTCCGACTCTCACAACCCCATGGATTGTGGCCCACCAGGCTCCTCTGCCCTCTGTCCACAGGATTTCCCAGGCAAGAATAGGAGTGGCTGTCATTTCCTTCTCCAGGGGATCTTGCCCACCCGGGGATCAAAGCCAGGTCTCCTGCATTACAGGCAGATTCTCTATTAACTGAACTACCAGGGAAACCCCCTGGTGGCTAATGCAACAAGGAGGACTCTATTTTTCACACACATTAAGATAACGGACATTGTACACTAAGCCAGGGAAGTTATGAACATATCCTATGTCCATGTCAGGGAAGGAATAATGTTTCTAGGAAATTCTTATTTAACCCTAACGACACTTCTTCACCACCTAGGTTTGTAGCTTCTGTGTTCTTTCTTTCCCTTAACATTCACAAAGAGTGTCAGAAGGATTCTCCCCAGCCCCCTGTGAAAGGGTTGAAGGCACCATGCATTATGCAATTCCCTTAAGGAAAAATGGTATTTCACTGTAGAGCAGTTTATTCTGACAGAGGAGCTGGTGTGTCAGAGCCTAGGGAATCGAGTTGCTAGAACAACTTGCTTGCTAACGTTTTTGAGGCAATTTAGTTGACCCCAGTGAAGTGACTCATTCCCTGTCAAAGTTAAGAGAAATATAATAGTTTAGAAGAGGATCTAAATCAGGTATATGATTTGAAAGGAAATAAAATCAAATGGACTTTTTGGAACTGTTCTGAGAAAACTAACGAGAAACATTCATAGAAGTATGACTGTTTCTGTTAGGATAAGGTCAGTTGCATATGAAAATGAAAGCAAAATAAGAGTTGCTCAAGAAAATTACAAGTTTATGATACCTTCATATAGAAGAAATCCAAATACAGATACGGTGACATAAGAAAGGCAAGTTCATCTCTGCTCCACCAACTCAGTAAATGGCTTCATTTCCAAGGTCATCTCACAGTTCAAGATTGCCAGTGGAGCTTCAGCCATTACAGACGCATTCCACACCACAGGATGAGAAATGAGAGAAAAGGTGAAAAGGTCTTTTCCCCAGCCACGTCAGCTCCCTTTGAGCTCTCTTTCCAGAAGTCGCATGTAACACTTCTACTTGCATCTCACTGGCGAGATCTCAGTTGTATGGCAGTACTAGAGGCAAGGAAGGCTGGGGAAAAATTCTTCTAGAGTGATCATTGCTCTCTATGCTTTGAATCAGGCTTCATTTCAAAGGAACACTTAAAATTCACTTAAAAGTGGGAATGGATGCCGGTGTGTATATCTCTGTGTATGTGTTTGTGTGTGTAATAAAGGAGAGAGTTTCTTCAGTGTGTTGGCAATATACTATCAGAAGGCTTCTCATCCTGCTTCTATAGTACAGTACATTAATGTGTTCATTTAAATTATAAATGTAAGTACAGTTCAGGATTTATAGCATTTTTCTTGGAACTAAAACTGAAATAAAGGCATTTAAAACAAAAAAATAAATAAATAAATAAAAGTGGGAATGGATGTTTGAGTAAGTAACTACCTTTCCCTGACTGGTTCAATTTTTTCTCCTGTGTTTATAAAACCTAACATGTGACTATGTAGTAAGAGAAAACAGATTGGTGGTTGCCTGGAGACAGGATAAAGGTGCAGGAAAGGGAACTACAGAGGGACATGAGGCATTCTTGAAGGAATGATGGACATGTTCACTATCTTGATCATGACAATGTTTCACAGTTCTACATACATCAAGTACGTGCATAATGTACTATGCCAAATGTTTGTGTCTCCTTAAATTCATATGTTGCAAAACCTAATCCCCAGTGTGATGGTATATGGAGGTGGGGCCTTTAGGAGGTGATTAGGTCATGAAGTAGATTCCTCATGAATGAGATAAGTGCCTTCATAAAAGAGACCCCAGAGAGCTTCCAGTCCCCTTCTGCCATGTGAGGACCTAGTGAATAGATTGCCATTTCACCAGACATCAACTCTGCTGGAACCTGATCTTAGACTTCCAGCCTCCAGAACTGGGAGAAATAAACCTTTGAAGTGTATAAGCCACCTGGTCTAGGGTACATCTGTTATAGCAGCCTGGACAGACTAAGACATACTGTATGTTAATTATACCTTATTAGAGCTGTTAAAAATGTGAAGTAAAAAACTAAAAAGTGAAAATAACAAATGAGAATACATACACACACACACTTATCAGGAAACCATGTTCTATTGCTATTAAACCATGTCCTGCTGCTGCTGCTGCTGCTAAGTCGCTTCAGTCGTGTCCGACTCTGTGCAACCCCATAGACGGCAGCCCACCAGGCTCCTCTGTCCCTGGGATTCTCCAGGCAAGAACACTGGAGTGGGTTGCCATTTCCTTCTCCAATGCATGAAAGTGAAAAGTGAAAGTGAAGTCACTCAGTCATGTCTGACTCGTAGCGAGCCCATGGACTGCAGCCTACCAGGCTCCTCTGTCCATGGGATTTTCCAGGCAAGAGTACTGGAGTGGGGTGCCACTGCCTTCTCCAAAAGTGCTATTAAAAGAACAGTTAAGCCCTCTTCATCATGGAGTTGCTTTTTAAAGCACCCCTCGTGTGAGACTGAGAGGTTCTTATAAAACCTGTGAACAGAGATATAATAATGATGGTATTAGATTATCTACTGCACCACCTCATAGGTAAGGACTGCCAAGCAGGTAACAGAAGGGTCTTTAATTCACCAGTTTTTAAAAAGCTAAACATTTTACTTGGAAGAGAAACTCATTAAATCTATTATCTCTGACTCTCCTTGTAGATGGCTGAGGAGGCTTAGGTATGAACAATTATTTCTTTCACACAGTGAGTAGCAGTGAACAGACAAGAATTCAAAGATTCGTCTGTCTCCTATGGAGGCAGGGGCGGAGGGGGTGAGTGGATATAATTCAGTTTCATTCATAATCTCAAATCCCTGCTTTGAGCTTCAAATTCATATGACTGGGAGTCTAGTGAACACCTGTGAGCTCCGGAAGGACAGGATCAATGCTGGACTCACAAAGAAGGCAGGTTATAAATGTGCATATGTCAATGAGTATGTGTGTGTGTGTGTGTGTGTGTGTGTGTGTGTGTGTGTGTAGAAAAAACACAACACTGTCTGGAAAGGATTCATACAGGTTTGATGGGGTAAGTTTATGGAAAGTGTGGGCTTCCATTTATTTTACATGTGTGCATTCATTTGCATTTTCTACAGTAAGCATGAATCACTTTTATAATTTTCTAGAATATATAGAAATATATAGGAATTGCATACCTTTCTGTTTTTCAGCTGCTACTGATCTTCATCACTTCTCCCTTGGCCATTGTACCATTCTCCTGTTATATTTCTTTGCCTCCAGTCTCTCTCCCCCTGGGCTCTACCCTCCAGGGTTACTATCCTATTGCTCCCTCCTTAAAACCCAAACTGAACAGGATTAAGTTCCCTCCTCAGAATGATGTCTAAAGCCCTTAACCTGCCCAGAGCCCGTCTTCTTCCCTACTGCACTTCTTCATCCTCTTTCTGTTGAAAGCACCACATACACATTTTCCCCTCACAAGTTGACACCTTTATCCTCCTTGCTTCTGCCTCAAATGTCTTTCTTTACCTGCCTTCCTCAGAAAACATCCTGGGAGTTCTTTAGGGTCTGTCTCAATGTTATCCCCTGCCTCAAGCAGAGCTCCCACCTTGATACGCTGGGTGCACCTCCATAAGAGCAGTTCTATGGTGACCTGTGATACATCTGTGCTCATGTTCTCACAAGGCTGTGTGTACCACAGGAGTAACACTCATCCTTAGCACACCCTTGTCCCCCCAATCCTGCTCACTGCCTACCTCCTGGATGTTCAACAAACTCTCTCTAAATGAGTAAGAGATAAGTCAACACACTTGAGAAATTTGTGACAAGTTCTTTCGGTTTCCTTCTACTTCTGCGCTCTTTACCCCCCACACCCCATTTCCAGGCACCACTCTGCCGAGAGCCACACCAGCACTGCCGTCAGATGCACCCCAAGGTCCCCATGTACGACTGTGCCCCCACCAGCAAGGCGTCCTGCTCCCTGCTGATGCCTCCACCACAACGTTTGAAGGTTCTATTCTTCCACGAGTTGCCAGGGGATGTGGCCTTTGACAACCACTTACCAAAAAAGGCTTCTGTTTCCTTAACCAAAAAGCCTATGGCTTGTTGGGAGGACTAGGTGGGACAGCACGTGTAAAGCCACTCCAGTGAAATCTGGGGCCCCACTATCCTTCACTGCTCCCAGTATTGTTCCCCTTTTCGTAGATTCTTGAAAACAAGAAAGACTTGGCCATCTCTTAAACAACTATTTAATGACAGTGACACAGATAATAGAGGCTGTACAGAGCAAAAGTTTAGAGAGAGCATTCTGCCTGGTCACTCAGGTCATCTCACAAACACCTACTCTGTCTCCTCAATCAGCCCTGCCCTCTAGTTGCCCCTGTGGTGCTTCCTCAAACATTCCCTGTCTTCCTCCACCTACAGGGCTGTTTCTACCTGTCTTTTCTGCGGCATGTACATGTGCTCAGTCATGTCAACTCTTTGCAGCCCCATGGACTGTAGTCTGCTGGGCTCTTCTGTCCATGGGATTTCCCAGGCAAAAATACTGGAATGGGTTGTCATTTCCTACTCCAGGGAATCTTTCCCACCCAGGAATAGAACCCATCTCTGCATAACTTTGGGAGAAGGCAATGGTACCCCATTCCAGTACTCTCACCTGGAAAATCCCATGAGCGGAGGAGCCTGGTAGGCTGCAGTCCACGGGTCACTAAGAGTCGGACACGAATGAGCGACTTCACTTTCACTTTTCCTTTCATGCATTGGAGAAGGCAATGGCAACCCACTCCAGTGTTCTTGTCTGGAGAATCCCAGGGACGGGGGAGCCTAGTGGGCTGCCATCTATGGGGCCGCACAGAGTTGGACATGACTGAAGTGACTTAGCAGCTGCATAACTTTTACCTATCCTTCAAGGTCCCAGTCAAGGGCCTCCTCCTCTGTAGAGTCCGCTATGATACTTTGAGAAGGACTCAGGTCATGCTTTCTCTGTGTTTCTACAGAAGCTCACACCTACCTTCTCCACTGGCCTCTGTCACATCTCCTTCAAAGCCACCAAGGGGCTGCTTCCCTATACCCGAGAGGACAAAGCTTCTTACAAGTGTCAATGTCTTCCTTCTCCAGGATCCTTAAGAGGTTCTGCTCCAGAAGGTGAGCCAGCATTTATATCCAAAGCTACCAAGTAAATAAAGACAAAATTAATTACAAACTGACAGAATTTTACATATGGAAGTCATTATTTGAGTTTGGAACAAGAAAGAGGCCCTTATTAAATCGTCTTAGAGCACAAAGTGGCAAGAGACAGTGTTATCACTGCATGATGTGGCGGGAATTCCTGGCTCTCCTCTCTGCACTGGAATTTAATTTCTACCTTAAATAAATCTTGTTCTCAGTGGGGGTTTTGACAGTACCAGGCCATTAATGAGAAAGAAAACCCTGGAAACCTAATTATCAGCTCGAAAGACATCCAGGGACAGCTATGTCAGGAAAAGGTGTGAAATCTGACTAGTGTTTCACTCTGGGGCCGTGCTGCATCTCGGTGTTTGTAACTAATGCAATTATTTTTCCTCTAGGGCTGTCGCTAAGAGACATTTTAAAGAATGACATTTAAAGTGACCACATAGTAGATTAAAGAAAAGGAAGTAACAAACTTTATACTGACATCATAAAAAAAAAAAGCCAGGTGTGCTGACAAAGGAGATGGCTCCTTCAAGTAAGATTGTAGCTATTCTCTGCTGGGCAACCTTTCAATTGAAAGGTGCAGGTAAGCCAGCAAGGGCTTTTCAGAGCAAAGAGTGGGAGGACCGCTAGGACAAAAATAGTTCACAGTCTATTCCATGTTATTCGTCATTCGAAATAAAGGTTTTAACTGGCAAAAGCAAGCTTCTGACCAGATGATGATGAATTTGCTGGGCATGTACTGGTGCTGTGCTATGGTGTTTTGTTTTATTTTAGTGCTATGTTTTATTCATTCTGTTCTTTGAGTGGCCTGAATTCAGTGTTCCTATATGTGCACATAACCTTTAAGAGAAGACCCTACTGTCTGATTGCCTCATTGCCTCAGAAATAGTCAGAGAATCTCAGAAACATTTCACTCCAAGAAGACATGTGTTCACTTTACTGGAGGAAAATTTAATTGTGTATATCAAAGGTCTTAAAAGGTGACTGTCTTTGAGGCAGAAATGCACCTCCTGGGAATTCATCTTAAGAAAACTATTAAGGATATGTGCAAATATGTGTATAGAAGGCTGATCACTGTAGTGACAAGTTTGAGCCCCTTAAATAGCTAACTACTATAAATAGCTTAAAAAAAACTATGATCCATGTTTGTAATGAATATGGTAGCATCCAAAATTATATTATAGAAATATACTTACTGACACTGAGAGATGTTCATAGTATGGTAAATAGGAAAAAATGTTACAAAACAATATGAATAGGATGGTCTCGTTTTTGTGAGAAAGATACTGTAGGTTTTTTAGTGGGGAGTGGTTGCTTTTTTTTTTTTTTTTTTCCTTACCTAGTCAGGTCAGGGGATTGGTCAGTTAAAAGAAAAAAAAAAAAATAGGATAAAGTGGCAAAACATAAGAAATAAAATGAAAGAAGGATGATAGATAGGTACCATATGTTAAAATTTTTAATGTTAAGTCTATAAATATACATACATAACTTAAATATTTTGTTTTAACCTAAACATAAATGTACACTCCTGCAATCGTTTCATAAAGGGCCAAGATTAAAGTTTTTTGGTTGTGAGTCCACTTTTTATGGTTCTGCATCATTTGTCTTTATGTACTACACTGTCAACTATTTCTAGTTTCAATTTCTTTAATTGGTGAGAAAGCATATAGACTCTTGTGAGGCAGTCAAAGTCCAAAATGCTTCCATATTTTTGTAATTTTTCTCCAACTCCGACAGTTGTCTTGCCCACACAACTAATTTGATAGCAAAAATTTTGAAAGTCACCTTTTGAAAACTTTTTCCATATCAATGAAGTTAATTTCCATAGAAATTACTCTTTTCAAAAGCATATTTCATCAGTTTGCATAATCAAAACAACATAGCCAGAGTAAACAAATTTGGGGGAAAAAGTATAATTGACTCTTGTTCAGTAGATAAAATTGATGGAAAGGTAAATGCATTCTTGAAAGTAGCCTACTAGCCACACCAGGCAAAAAAAATTTTACTGAGCAAATGGAAAACATCGTTTAGCCCAGCATGTGGCCTAAGCAGAAATCAGAGAAAGATGGAAAGGCCCTTCTCCCAGCAGTCTTCATTAGCTGGCTCTACAACAACCTTCCAGTTTCAGCCTGTGCCACCTCCCTAGGAAGCCTTCCAGGATCACCCTTACCTTTCCTCTCATCTTCAACACATCATTCTTTTCCTTTATAAAAATCACCTGTAACTCTTACTTTTTGATCACTTGTCTATTGTCTGTCTTTACCAATAGAATAAACCTGATAATATAAAGAAATCTAATTGGCCAGTAGTGGCTAGCACGGTGCTTGATATGTAGTTGTCGTCTGACATTTATTGAGAGTTTGTATGTACGTGTGAACGCTTGTAGCTTAAGTGATCTAGTGGTTTTGGGGGGTTGGGGATGAATATTGTATCTCATCAGAGGAATATATACCCTAACTGCCCACAGTGTAAGTTGCAATCAACTTTCATTCTTCAGTTAACACTGAAAAAAATAACTGAAATTATGGCTGATTACACTATCCCATTGTTTTCAATTATCAAGCAAATCATCCCAAGTCTCTGGTAAGTAGCAACAGCATATGGGTAGATAAGGACAGCAAGGACCCTGACAATTCCCTGAGAACTTCTCCAACAGCTTACAATTTCTGAAATATCTGTATTATTAACATTTTACCCAGAAAAAATGTAACCTAGAGAAGGCAGAGTATCTCTTCTGATTTGACCTCTCTTTCTGTGCGATTCATCAATAGTAACAACAAATAAGCCTAATTCATTCTAGCATCTCTGTTTACAAGGTGTAAAACAGATTCTTTGTGATTTTCCAGCGCCCCAAGGAAATATCAAAGATAGTTTACATGCAAAAGATATCATCTGGGATTCACCTCTTGAAAGGTAACAGTCTGACACACACTAAACCCACCCTATTCATTGTCAGTCAGAAACAGAGCACAAAGCACTCTGAGAGGCCCTTTCACCTGGGTGGAATGAACCAGTTTCCCAGGGCAAGGGTTCCACTCCTCCCCAAGACACAGCACCAAAACTGGGAAGGACAATCTGCACCAGTCATCGAAGGAGGCAGTTTTATTTAGGCTATTGCCAGAAGGAGATGATTCATTAATGAGAATGCCAAAAAAAAAGAAACAATAAAAAGAGTCCTGGGTTTCATAGAGGCATTTCCAGTCTTAGTCATGAAGAAGGAAGGGTGAGCTTTCCCTCAGAATAAACAAAAGCAAGATGGTCCTTTGTGGTGACAAAAAGGACCTTGTCACCTCAACTGCTCTTTAGTCAGGCTTCTCTGAGCCCTCTTCTCAGCGAGGCCCTGTGTATGGCCTGCTGGCCCAGTGCAACCAGAACCCTGACACACCAGTTTAGCAAGAATCTCCCTATCCTTGATAGCTAACCAGGTTCCTCTTAGTTTTCACCCACTGACTTTCTTACTCTGAGTCTTGTCTATAAATCCACAACTGCCTTCAATGTTGGAAACGAGTTTAGTCTCTCCCTGATTGCTATAGTCTTCAATAAAGTTTTCCTTGACTGTTTAACTCCATCCAGTGCAATTTTTTCTTGACAAGCCATTTCTAAATCACAAACCTGTGATGGGATTCCTTAACTGTCCCTGCTTTCTGGAAGCACAGACCTACTATAAAGTTTAACACTGTCAGAGGATATAACAAAATTGATCTTGCACAGTGGTTTACAACAAATAATTAAGTGCTTTCAAAATTGTGATTAAGTCTAGCTTCCTTCTGCCCATAGGGGACATCATTTATCAAAATGTATTCTTTGAGCACCTACTCTGGGTCAGACTACTTGAAAGGAATACCAAGATGATCAGGATAGGATATAGGATAAAGCATACAGTATAAACATTTTAAGATAAAATAAATAAAAGCAATACTTATTATCATCTTGACCTAACTTAGTTCTATTGTCCACCGTTGTATGGTGTCAGGAAATAATAAACCTTGAAATTGACAGCTGCTTCAAATCCATTTGTCACATAAAGATGTATAAATCAATACCAATAAATTTTTATAAAGCTAAAAAAAAAAAAAGTATGAGGGAAAATCAGCCTTCCCAATCTAGAGAATTTCTTTTCTCATCAAAAAGTCCACCATCCAAAAATATCCTTTATATTTTACTCCATTGTACAAACATGACCCCTCTGTAGAATTTCCATATCATAATCTTCCTTGTTCTCTAGAACAAATATTGTGCCTTCCTTTGTTTTCAAAAGTGTATTTGACCGCTTTTCAAATGTATATTTGACATCCTTTCAAGTACATTATCAGTACCCCTTTAAAATATACCCCTTTCAAATAGAGATTTGGAAGCCTGACAACTTATATGTTCATCTTCCCTTCCCTGTTAAGTGTCCCTTTGTCTCCTTTTTCTTACCTGAGTGTTATGAAGCCTCTTCTCCCCAGCTGACCACAAGGCAAAGCTTGAAGGGTAGACTGAATATGAAAGAAAGCTTGTCACTTTGATGTGTTTTAAAAAACTGGGATGAGCAATTCCCAGCCCCTGACTGGTAAAGCCCCCTCTTTCCTTTCTGTAGTACGGTCCTCTGGGCAGCAACACCTGGTTTTAACATTCTAAGTCTGTGCTCTCCCCCACCATCACCAGATCCCTGCTGAGTTTAAATTCTCTACAACCCAGTAACACCTGAATCTTCGCTGATGGCAAATCCATGTCCAAAGAGCAGTTTAGGAATCCTCAATGTTACGTTTCTTCTGAGAAGCCAAGAGTATGGGTCTCTGTCAACAAGCTCTGAAGAAGTCACTCTACTTTAATATGAAACTTTTTGTACAAGAACCAGTTGGAACACAGCCCCAGCTGATCTCCCTTCCCCCACACCACACACACACAGATGCATTTTTTTTTATCTTAAATCTGCCAATCCGTTACACATCAAACTGGCCCATCCTGACTCTTCTGTACAGCTTCCCACCTTATCCCACAAGACTCCAGGGGAAATCTGTCTGCAGGCAAAAATACAGAGAACAGTGAAGAGAACCTTGGATAGTTATTTCAAATGAAAGCTTCAACTCTCCTCTTGCCTTTTCTGACATATCCTCCTCGATCTCTTCCTTGCTCGTGAGATGCACAAACTGCAAGGCAGAATTCCCCTTCACATGCTTTGTGCAGGGTGTTGTGTGGGTGGGAAAGAACGTTTCTCACTGAGAAAACTTTCCCTTGTCAGTAAGTTCATGATAATAGCGCCTGCCTATGAAATAACACTCCCTTTCTGATACCTTTATTCCACTTATAGATCATATTTTTGGATGAAAGTTTTGCTATTGAAGTAGCTGCCAGGTTGTTATGGGCCAATGTGATTGCAATTTACAGTATCTCATAAATCACCACAAGATTGAAAACGCTTGTGACAGATGAAGCTTTAAATTGACATCCTGTCTTTTTATGGGCATTGAAAATGTTGATCTCATGACATGCTCCACAGACGCATCCCCCTTCACTCCTCCAGAAAGTCCCCACCTGGCACAGAACTGGAGCAATGGCAGGAAAGGGAGGGAGGAAGAGATAACGGGGAGCAAGCTACAGCTCCCTACTTGGTGCTTGGTAAGACAGGAAAACTCATAGCCTGAGTCTGAGCATCTGTGACTGCTTAACAGATAAGATGCTTAAACCATCCCCCACGAGTGGCACTGAACTGTGAATCTCACGAACCTCAAGGAACCCCTACAACACCAAGAAATTTAAAAGGCAAAGAAAATTAGGTCAATTATTTTTGGAAGAACAAAGAAATGTGAGATTTCCTTAATGGACATCCCAAGGTCAAGCAATGGTTCCACTGGGACCTCATGAGAAGGTGACCAGTGTCCACCTTCTGCTCCCCTGGGTCCATGTTTCCTCAACCTTGAGTAGCTATTAGCATCTCCTGAGGTGCTGCTGAAACTGCCCCACACCAGACCAACATCGTCAAATCTCTGGGGGCGAAGCCAACGCCTCAGTTCCCCAGGTGATTTTATGCTGCTAGTTTTGTGAATCACTGGTCCAAAAACAAAAAGGTAGGCAGCAATGAGGGAAATAGGCAGGGTGTGTTAATTCAGCAGTCATGGGCCCCCCGGGGAGCCAGAACCCACACGTGGATGTGCATGTAATAAGTACCGTTGATGCCTAGCAGGAGTCTTGGGCACTCAGTTCTGTCTGACTCTTTGCAACCCCATGGACGGTATCCCCCCAGGCTCCTCTGTCCATGGGATTCTCCAGGCAAGAATACTGGAGTGGGTGCCATTTCCTTCTCCAAGGGATTAGCCCCAGACAGTTGTCACCATGAAGGAATAGGAGCCAATGGCTGTCAGATTTTCTGATTTGTTAAGACTATGCAGAAATCTGAATATTTTTAACACCAAATACCCTGAATTTTAAGTGCTGAAAAATAATTCAGAATACTGTGCCTCCTAAACAAAGTGCATCTTGAAACAATGAGTTTGCCACCTGTGCCCTAGATATGTTGATTTATACAAGAGAATTTTCCATAAATAACAATACTTCACCACTCCCCACATAGATGGCCACGTTGACTCTTTAAGGACCAAAGGCCAGCTTAGTGGAAAAGTATTCTAATGAAATCCACAGGCAGCAGTTATACCAGCCCCAGGATACATAAGCATCAGCAAGAGAAGTGATTGTCAGATGACCCTCCTACTACTGTATTTGGAGTTAAGTTTCCTCGAGGGATGAATGGGCAGCAAAGTCTTTGCAGCTCCAGGTGAGGGAAGCGGCTCCTTCACAACCTCCACGGCTGGGCAGTCAACATCTGATGTGACTCCCAACACAGTCACATTAACCCCAGACCTTCACTCCACCGCCTCTCTCAGATCCGCTGAAATAACTCTTTTATTTGCCTTTTCAGTGCCTGCTGACACAAGACTCTGGGAAGTGGGGGAGGGAAGGAAGCCAGGAACTGGTAACAACTTCCAGCATTAAAGCAGTGACTAATACTAATTATGCCGCTCCGACCAGCCATCAAGCAGACCTATTTTCGCTATGAATTAATGCAGAGTGACCTACTTTTCTACATAGTATTTATTATTTGTGCTGCTGTTTTATCGATTTTGAGACTGTTATGTTACAGAGGAATGGAAAAATCTAATATAATAAAACTCCTCTCATTGAAAATAATAAAGTCACATCACGAAATACAAATTTATTTCTTTTCTTTATGAAAAGATAGCATCTGTGAACTACATTTGGGTTGTGGGAATTAGCTAAAGGCTGCTTCAGTGGATTAATAAAAACAAAAAGAAATATAAATACATTAATGTTCAGATATAAAACTCAAGATAAAATAATAGAGTGCATTTCTAAATTTTAAAACTTGTTTGCTTATAATGTTCCAGAGATATCTCATAAAGGAACACAATGTTAGTCTTACAAGACTATATATATTTTCAATTTATATTCCTCTTGTCCCATTTTTCATGTGCATTATATCATCTGATTTTATTATGCCTCATATTTTATTTATTCATTTATGAGGCCTTGGGATTTTATTTCTTGAAATCTGAGTGTAATGTTTACTAAAAAACAGATAATTAAAAATAAAAGCACACAGCTCACATACACATTTTGTTTTATATGCAATTATAAATGTATTTTCTAGGCACTTTTAATGCCCAATTTCCACAAAGCGTCTTCTTCTCCTTGTGCAGCACTCACTCTAAGGAAATCTTAAAAAGAGGCTGTTTGCATAACTTGGGTAATTGCAAGCCTCAGAGATTCCACCTACCCAGGAACTCAAAGGAGTGATTTACATTCTGGTGATGAAAGTAACAGTGTGCACGTGTGTTTAGGCACAAGTGTGTTTCCCAGAAGAAAGAGCAAGTGCCATGGGATACTGGGACAGGGTGGGCCCGAGACAGGTGGGAATCTCAGAAACAGAACACGGCCCAGAAGAGGCGTCATGCTCCAGCGTGGCTGCCATCCTCCCATCAAAGTGCTCCCTCCCTGACCTGAGGGAGCGAGGCGCATGGTGTCCGTGCCGTAATTACACAGTGATGCGGCCACCACACACAGACGAAGCCGGGTCACCGCTGCCGGGCTGCCCTGCCTGACACTTGCCACCCCCTGGGAAACAGACAGCAAGGCTTCCCCAGGTATGGTAAGCACCCTGCTCACCATGGCCTCCTCAGTGGCACCATTCGGAATGGAAAACTTGGAGTCAGAGGCCTACAGAGGTGAGCCCTACAGTCTTCCCCCTCCTCCTCGGATCTTCTTGTGCTGACAGAGGGAGAGAAGGGAAAACACATGAACCCCACAAAAAAGGAAGACAATGTTTTAATCCATAAACTTCTAGCCCAAAATGAGAAGTCAGATATGACTCAGGCCCCCATGGACTTTTTCCTGTTCTTTCCTCCTTTCTTACTCCCTTATTGAATGAATTAAAGTGGTTCATACTTGTCCTTCCAGAATCAGCTCCAGGGTCACTCCCTCCAGGAAGCTCTCCCAGATGGGCCTCTCCCACTGAACCAGAGGACCCTCTTCACACCTCCAGGACGTCTGCTGATGGTTCCTACTGTGTGACACTGTGACGCAGATATGCGGGCTTGACTTCCTCGGCAGACTGAGACCTCCCTCAGGGGAGGACCTGGGGCTCAACATTTCCATAGCCCAGTGCTTAGCCCAGAGTCCAACACATCCAAAAGGTGCTTGGCGAACAGTAATGCGATATCCATAAGGGCTGTCCATCACTAGTGCAGCGTCTTAGCTCAATTAAGACTGTACCCCTTCATCCGCCAACAGTGACTGATGACCTGCCGGTGACAAGAATACCAATGCCTGGGAGGAATACCAAACATACATGATTTGATGGAAACTCACAGCCAACCTTTACGAAGTGTATGTTCACTCAGATTTTACAGGTACATAAACTGACACTCCAGACGACGTTATCTAACTTAAGTCACACAGCCAGTAAATGACAAAGCTCAGATTTAATCCCAGGTATGTTTGACTTGAAAACCTGTTTTTTGTTTTTTGGATTTTTTAAATCTTAATGCTATTCAAAGAATAAGCTTTCTACATGTGTTATCATTAGGGAAAATAAACTTTAAAACAAATCTATGAACATGGCTTTCCCATCATTACCAATTTCCTAATTAATATCTTCATAAGTTTGGAATGTAATTGTCTTTAAAACAAAGCCAACATCATAATTTGACCTAGAAATATTAAGTAGCCCACCAACTATTTAGAGTTCATATTGTTGTAACTTGTTTTTATCATAAATACGGTATGTGTTGCCAGATAGACAGTCACCTATAAAACAGAATTACACTCTCTGCAAACAGCTTCACAAACTCCATGCTGTGTCACAACCTGCATGACAACCCTGAAAAGCTCCCCAAAAGTGAGCTCATCTCAAACCCAAAAGTGTTTTTCATCTCAAAAAACATGTTACTAATTACAAGTTACTATTAACAGTTAACTGGTTATCCAATTGAATCCCCAACACTTAAATATATCCCCAGAAAAATCTCTCATAATGAAAAAAGGAGTATTATAAAACATAAAATGGAAACCACAGGATGAAACCAGTTCTTTGCCTGGGGCCACGATGCCTACGCCTGGGGGGTGTAGCACAAACTTGTTTTGTGTAAACTATAGCCATAAGCTTCACAGCAACCAACCATCAGCCTGATTTATTAAAGTGAAAAAAATTGCTTCTTGTTTGTAAGTGCAAGAGGATGTAAAATTCCATTTGTAAGGCCGGTGAGAGCTGCCGTAAGCAAGCCCAGGAGACCTGTCACTCTTACAGTGCTCTCACCACCACCATGAACTGACAGGACCAGGGTTAGGGGGGGTTTCAGCATTCAGGAAAGGTGTCCTCGCTTCTCCTAGGAAGCAGCGCTGCGGCTCTTCTAGTGACCCAAAATGGACAGAGAGTATAACCAGCAGCATCTATAGATGCTAAGCTCTGGGCTGGATGGTCCTTCCAGAGAGGAGCAAGTCCTAAGAAGAAGAGATGCAGGGAAGCTGTATATCCTGGAAACTAGGTGACAATGCCAAGATGCAGCCTTAAAGAGATTAGGAAAGCAAGGAGCATGCTCTTTGTGGCAAGAGTTAAGGTTAAAGTGAGATGGCAAGAAGCACTCACTGTGTCGTATGTCTGACTCCCCACCAGATTCTCAGTATCTTGAGGGTTGGAGTCATGTCTTCTTCATGTACACCAGCAAAGGAGGTGATCATTAACACACATTCAGTGAATGAAGGGATGAATGCTTGTTTCATTCTTTCCGGGATATTCACCTTTTTAATGCTTCTCTTTTCCACTTACTGACCTGTGGTCTCCTTACGAAGTAAGTCAACTCTAGGAGTGGAACAAGGGACTATGGAGACCACTCTCTGAAGCTCTAGCCATCACTCATTTTTGTCGCCAGTTCCCAGAGCAATTAGGGGAATGTAATTATAAATGTCCAAAAATCTCTGAAATATATCAAGTATCAGACATTCACTAACATGAGTAGCACATTTATTTAATCTCAAGCATCTTTCTGTACTTGATAGGCTGTAAAGAGAAATTTATATGGAATAAGACGTGGTACTTCTTTCCCTATTAAAATGAACATAAATAGCTTATGAATGATGGCTCACTATAACAATTTGCATATCAAATGCACTTTACAAGAAACTGTATAAGAGGCACCTAGTGCTTTAAACTCATGAATATCTGGGGTAATCAAGTAGAAAACAGAATGTAAATAGAAGGAGAAGGGAAAAATAAATACTTCTGCTAAAGCTTAGCTTTAAACAGAAGACAGAGTTTGCATTTATGTTTTTCTGCTTTTAATTCTTTGGCATGTTGTATCTTTAAAATATATATTTTAGATGTATATTATGTGTATATATGTGTGTGTGTGTGTGTATGTGTATCTGTAGATATATAGGTATAGATATATCTGCCTAAAGTTTTAAAGTAGCTTGTAAAATAAACTGAGAGCCAACAGAGCATATTTAAACAGGTTATTTGGTATTCTGGTCCTAATGGGTTAAGGGCCTCAGGAGGAAGACTCTGATCATATACATTAATTTCATCCCGGCCACGAGATCTGGCAAAGCTTAGCCCACATATTCTTGCAAATGACTAGAAATACCACATTCCCATGAGACAAAGTGACAGCTATGAAATTAAGCAGTGTAAGCTAAGACTCCAACAGCTCCGTTAACAAACACACCTCCAGCAAATTCCTCTGCCCCGACTCAGGCAAATGGAATATAATCTTGTTTCAACAGTAACTCACAGCTCTCCACATTCAATATTAGAAAATAACCCAAGCCTCTGGCTTTGTTTTACTATCTTTTCAGAGCCTTCCTTCCTCTTTTCCAGAAAGGTCAAAGATCAGGGACATGACATGGGGAAAAGTTCTTCTCAGGTCAGGCACCTGTCCAATGATCCAAAAAGTCATCGGTCAGATTCAGGTAAATCTGAAGTGATTAAAAATGATAGCTATGGTTTTTAATCACAACCTAAAACCCAAAAAGATTTAAGAAAATGTACTGTGATTGCTGAATTATTAACTGAACTATTCTAAAAAACAGAACACTTCAGTTAAATAAAACAAGTATGATTTTAGCTTTGACCACTGATCTCTTCTCAGACAGAAAGATCAACTCTTTATGAATAGGGATAGGTCAGTCAGTGTTTCTATTTGGCTTTTAGTTATTTTTTGTACACTGCTAAAAATTGGAGTCTCCCACTTCCTGAATTTACTCCCTGTCTGGGCTTTGTTGTTTGCTACCCTGGTGGAAAATCCTTCCTATCTCTTACCCTTCCTCCTCTCCATCCTGCACATGTCACAGCTGCAGCCTTCATGCAGCATCCTTGACCCTGGCTACCATTCTGCTCCACTGGTTCCCATCAGCTCACAGTTACTACACATGCTGTCCACCCAAAGGCTGAACACTCCTTCTCTCAAGACACCCAGGCAGAAGGGGGATGCAAAATTTTATAACAGAGGAGCTTAAATATGCTAAACTACTATGAAATTGAAGCCGAAATTGCCCCAGGTAGCAGCTCTCAAAGGATGGGAACTAATAGCTAATATGCATGCACATTCAGTCGTGTCCAATTCTTTGTGATCCACGGAGTGTAACCTACCAAGCTCCTCTGTCCGTGAAATTCTCCAGGCAAGAATACTGGGTTGCCATTTCCTCCTCAGGGTTTCTTCCTGACTCAGGAATCAAACCTGCATCTCCTGCATTGCAGGCAAATTCTTTTCCTGCTGAGCCATCAGGGAAGCCCAGAAATCCTGAAGAAACTGCCAGCAAACTAACCCACCACCAGAGGACACACCAGCCTCCTGCCCCTTGAAAGGCAAGAACCATCAGCCACATCTTTCTTATTCTCCCTCTCCTAGTGATGGGAGAGGCTATTTATTTTCTTCAGGGAAGCTGGAAACCAGGCAAAATGAATCCCTACATAGCTATGGGGAAAGATTAAGCTTAAGTATAATCTTTGACTCAGCCAACTTTCAGAATATCTTTCAATTCATTTGTCTTCACTCTACAAATTCAAACTTTCAGAAGGAATACCTCAGTGGAGTCATCTGTAAAAGGGAAAAAACAAAGATAGCTACTGTGTTGAGCTTTTCTGAGGACTAAATGAGATAACACTCAGAAAGTACCTAGAACAGTTTCTAGCAGAGAGTAACACTCAAAAGTTTACTTTTACTATATTAAAATTGAATCTAGTCACTGCATTTCTCCCACACTTATAAAATATATCCATCCCCCTAATGACAGTTTTAGTGAAGTCAACTATATGCAAAGCATATTAGAATTCTTTCTTGGGAGAACAGGCAGTATTGTGGCAAGAACTGTAACCATTCCTCTGTCGTCTGCTGTTTTGAGAGCAATAACTTGCTTTTACCACGTGAAACCAATAGCAATTACTGGGTAGAATGTGTTCCTAATGAGATCACCACCATAACACAAAGCTTCTAAGTTTCCTGGAAGAAATTACATCTCAAATGCCCTGCTGTAAACATAGGAATGGGAAAAAAGACATAAGACAGTGCTGGAAAAAAATACCTCAACAACAGTGCCTATTTTGAAATGGTTTTATGGCAAAATAAAAGGTATAATTTTCTGATTTTACCTGCTTTCTAGTGGTAAGTGAAGCAGGAATGACACTGATTTTCATACTTTCTTTCTCTGGTCACTATACACTCAGCGTTTTTGAAAAACCACCTTTACATAGTACTCACACTTAAACTACATCCAAAGGTTTCAGATTTTTTAAATATATAAAAGCAGCTGCCTGGGATCCAGCAGACAGGCATTACAGTTGACATTTGCAAATATCATTGTTTCAGTCCCAGTTCACAGGCATTTTGACAAGAAGAAAATACAAACCTTCACTCATTCCAGGGCAAACATTCTGAAACTAAATGATTTACATGGTAATAGGCAAAGGTTAAAATCACATATTTCATAGCCTTCTTACCAACTTCAGTCAAACCTCGGAAGTTTAACTATGGAAATCCTTGGTCTTTCTATATCCCCGTGTATACGCATATATGAAAGAAGCATTTTAATGATAACCTCTGAGACCATGAGGTTGGGTTTCTGTACATGAGACCACTTACCCAAAAATGTATACATACAACAGGAATCAACAGGAATTTTAAGTGATTAAAATTTGGAAGTTTAATTTGGAAAAATGAACTACCATGTAAACAATGCCTTGCGTGTTCCTTGAAAGTGAAAGTCACTCTGTCCATTTCTTTGTGATCCCATGGACTATACAGTCCATATATTTAATATAAATCAAATCTCCTGCCATTGAAAACTGAGGTATGGCATTTAAGCTGACCAAAAGAAGAAAAACAACCTTGCTGCTGCTACTAAGTCGCTTCAGTCGTGTCCGACTCTGTGCGACCCCATAGACGGCAGCCCACCAGGCTCTGCTGTCCCTGGGATTCTCCAGGCAAGAACACTGGAGTGGGTTGCCATTGCCTTTTCCATTGTGTGAAAGTGAAAAGTAAAAGTGAAGTCGCTCAGTCACGTCCAACTTGTAGCTACCCCATGGACTGCAGCCTACCAGGTTCCTCCATCCATGGGATTTTCTAGGCAAGAGTACTGGAGTGGCTTGCCATTGCTTTCTCTGGAAAAACAACCTTAAACACACACAAAAACTTAACACCCAAATCCAAGAATGGCCAATGGAGAGCATACTCAAAGCACGTTGGGTGGGGAGACAGAATTGTGAAAATGAAAAACCCATCTCTAAGGAAAATATTAAGGTGTTTTGAGGGAGAATTTTTTAGAGGTTAGATTTAAACTAATTTTCTATTACTCTGTAAGATCAGAATATTTTCAGAATATTTACATTGGCTAAGAGAAGCTACTTAGTGCTGACATTTATAGCTCTGGTTTCATGGATACTGATGTTAGTTCAAAAGTCTCAGCATCAGTTTTGACATACCTCCACTCAACACAAGGAAATATTGCTAATGCACCCAAGTGAAATGGATTTGAGTTTACATTTTCAGACATGACATTAAGTAACCTTCAATAAAATCCACTGTTACAAATGAGGAATTCTTGAGTAATCAATCGCAAGATAGATGGCATCTGAGAACCACTGGCTTCATTGATAGCATACACAGCTTCTGCAGATAGGTGTATTCCCCTAGGAATTCCTTTCTTTGCCTTTCTCAGGCACAACCCTAAGTAACTTAAGGGAGGTGTAATACAATAGTTTATCTCATATTTCTATTTTTTGATAGATCAAGTGCTGTAACAAGAAAAGTTCTTACCCCATGGTGCTTCAGTTGGAATACATTTACAAAATTAACTTTGAAAAAAAATTGGAGTTGATTAGCTACATTAGATATTCTGTCAACAAATCCAACTCATCCTAATCAG
Source organism: Bos indicus (assembly GCF_029378745.1). NCBI lineage: Eukaryota > Metazoa > Chordata > Mammalia > Artiodactyla > Bovidae > Bos > Bos indicus. Next base: position 90,663,592 of record NC_091760.1, on the reverse strand, counting down.
TCATAATTAGCACTGATGTTTGATGAGAGGTACAAGCAAGAGTAGCAAGCTGACATCCCTCTAGGGAACTGGGGAAAGTCGGCTCAGTTTCCTCAACTTGGAAAGGAAGTATGTATACTACGTTGGCCAAACTGGCAAAAGAAATGTATGCTCAACCTCTAACGGATTCAAGGATGTGCTGTGCATGTTTAGCACACTTGGCAAATAGGTTTTAGTTTTCTCCAGGAACGGGATGTGAATCCTGCAATCCTGGCATCTCCACAGAGTCAAATGCCAACCTAAGCCATGCCTTCCACCATAGTTCTCAAGCCCAAGAATGTTAGAGAATATCTCCCAGCAAGGGCGGCAATAATTAAATTAGCATGCTTCTATGGCCTGGAATATTGGAGAAGGAAATGGCAACCCACTCCAGTGTTCTTGCCTGGAGAATCCCAGGGACGGGGGGAGCCTGGTGGGCTGCCGTCTATGGGGTCGCACAGAGTCAGACACAACTGAAGCGACTTAGCATGGCCTGGAATAATCCACTGGATGAGAGAAACGAGGCAGAGCTGGTCACTGTATTACGGCAGACACATTCCTATAACCCCAGCTTGGCAAGGAGGGCACTTCTAGACCACATCAGCATGCAACAAGCCCATGGAAGCAGACCAGGTTCCCCACAACTCATTTCCCAACAAGAATAAATGCTGCCTTTAGTATCGCTCAGATCTGCCATGACTTTACAAAACAATTTTTTTTAACCGCTAAATTCCTTGTAGTTCTGCTAGACATAGAGGAGAGAAACAGGATCTAGCATCTGTGGATTCACCCGGGTTTAAGTTTTTGCTTCTACCCACCCAGCCTTCCTACCTCCCTTGAATGAAGTTCTCCTCTGTCTTACTTGTATTTTCTATCCTGCCTTTGAAACTATGGGGTTGACCTAAAAGTTTGTTCGGGTTTTTCATAATATGTAATGGAAAAAGCCAAACAAACTTTTCGGCCAACCCACTACTTTGTTCCCATCAACCTTCAAACATGCAAGTCTTTCATTAGAAACACCATCCTCTACTTCTTCACTAATCAGCTTACTCCTTAACTTTGGCATCTGATTTCCACCGTCTTTACTCTGCAGGAATCTCCTGCCTCAACCTTCATTTCTGATCTAAAAATCTTTCTTCATTCTTGAAGCTTTCTTGGGAACACTTGACTGAGCTGACCATCTGTGTTTTAATCTCCTCCTCCCCATGGTACCAGCAACACAAATTCCCTGAATTTTCTCATATCTTGGATTTGATTTTCTCATATCTTGGATTTCTCATATCTTCCTCTTAATTATAGGCTTATCCCCAATGTATCAATAGAGGCCTTTAGCCTCCTTTCTCTATTCTATTTCTCTATTCTCTCTTATTCTCTCCTTTGACAACCCCTTCCATTACTAAAAGTGACCACTGAAGTCAAATGCTCAACTATATACACCCTGGGGTCCATGCTAGAGTATAGGTCATAATACTCAGAAGTATTGCTCTTCTTGACTATAAGTAATATTAAAAGCTATTCTCATGTTAAAACAAATATAAATATCAATTTATATACTTAAGATTTGTTTTCATTCAACTATTTGTCAAGCTCAGCTGTAAAACAATGTTAAGAAAAAAACATATATATATATTGAAGAATAAAAGGCAAAATAAATTTTTAGATGAAGCATAAACTTTCCAAGGAAATTTGCTCCTTATGCCCTAACTCTTCCCTCCCCAGATACCTCCAGGTCAGACCTTCACACACTCTAGTTTCACATTTTCACTATTTTCATGGAAAATTCTACATAGTTCCCTCAGAAATACATCACACACTGCACTGAAAATGGAATTGTTGTCTCACCCCAAACCTGATTCCATCCCCAGGGATCCTGTTTTGTAAGCAGCGGCACCAGTTGGAGAGTGACCCAGGCCCAAGAGTTCATAGGGCTGGAATTCCCCTCTCTCTCTCTCTCTCTGGTGCTGTGACCAAGCCGCTGCTAAGCCTCCCTAAGCTGCCAGTTCATGCCTATCCTTTCTTCAGTTTTCTTATCTCTGTTCCTCCCTTCATTTTCCTTCTTTTAGCCCCTACTTCTCTTTACTGCAAGCATTACAACAGTCTCCTAAATGATCTGCCTCCTCTTTACCATCCACATGCCTTTTCCACAATAATCATCTCCACTCTCAGAAATGTCCTGTCGTTCCCAAGAACCACCTCTGTTTAATAAAGATGGAATGTATTAGCCCAGCCCAAAGTATCCCTCCCCTCTGGTCACACCTTCTGTTACCTTTTCCTGCTCTTATCCTCCAAAGTCATTCAGTTCAGTCGCTCAGTCATGTCCAACTCTTTGCGACCCCATGAATCGCACCACACCAGGCCACCCTGTCCATCACCAACTCCTGGAGTTTACCCAAACTCATGTCCATAGAGTCGGTGATGCCATCCAGCCATCTCATCCTCTGTCATCCCCTTCTCCTCTTGCCCCCAGTCCCTCCCAGCATCAGAGTCTTTTCCAATGAGTCAACTCTTCGCATGAGGTGGCCAAAGGACTGGAGTTTCAGCCTCAGCATCAGTCCTTCCAATGAACACCTAGGACTCATCTCCTTTAGGATGGACTGGTTGGATCTCCTTGCAGTCCAAGGGACTCTCAAGAGTCTTCTCCAACACCACAGTTCAAAAACATCAATTCTTTGGCATTCAGCTTTCTTCACAGTCCAACTCTCACATCCATACATGACCACTGGAAAAACTATAGCCTTGACTAGATGGACCTTTGTTGGCAAAGTAATGTCTCTGCTTTTGAATATGCTATCTAGGTTGGTCATAACTTTCCTTCCAAAGAGTAAGCATCTTTTAATTTCATGGCTGCAATCACCATCTGCCATGATTTTGGAGCCCGCAAAAATAAAGTCTGACACTGTTTCCACTGTTTCCCCGTCTATTTCCCATGAAGTGATGGGACCAGATGCCATGATCTTTGTTTTCTGAATGTTGAGCTTTAAGCCAACTTTTTCACTCTCCTTTTTCGCTTTCATCAAGAGGCTTTTTAGTTCCTCTTCACTTTCTGCCATAAGGGCAGTGTCATCTGCATCTCTCTCTTACAAAAACATGTTATTTGAGTTTTAGGTCAACATTAGCATCTTTCCTGGGTATGGGATTGGGGAAGGGAACAAGTGAGGGTTTAAGTCCATAACTCCATGAACATTTCAACAAGGTCTAGCTCTCAAATCCATTTTTCTCGAAGATGGGTGTGGTCCATCAGAGGGCTGTGCTCCATCAGAGCAATGACATGTGCAAAACAGAGAGTATCACCTGCTGCAGAAGCAGAGAGCTTCCTTTCACTCTCACTGTTACCCTCTCCACGCACAGCACTGCCGCCAGTCCCTTGGGCCTACTGGATTTCCATGTGTGTGTATTTCTTTGCTTCTGTGTGATCTCAGCAGGGATAAATGAACCTAAGATATTAAAATGTAATTTGTTCAGATCTTTGCCTTTAGGGTGAGCACTAAGATGCTGCCATCAGCCAGAAAATTTGTGATCTAATTTAGAAGCAGTGAGCCATGCTGTCTTTCTTCAGACACTTCAGAAAGCTGCACAGGGTCCCCACTTTGCTATGGCTTCGTAAAAGATTTTCTTTCTAGCTATAAATAATGTTGATTTTTTTTTCCTCCACCTTAACATTCCAAGAAAGATACATTTAGTTAAGGCAGGGAGTAAAAAGGATGCTCTTTGGCTGTCACTGTTGAAATGCCACAGTGCACAAGTGACTTACTTTAATCTCGCGGCTGTGCTCTATCAAAGGCTCTCCCACCCTGATTCAGTTTTCACTGAGACATTTTGAAGAAAACTCTCCCTGGTACTTGCAAACAGAGTCCCAGGATCAGCTCTGAATGGACTTATGCAAAGATTTTTAAATTGGCAGTCCTTATATGCTCTGTGATTTCTTACCCAAGTATCATTAGGTTAACATCTTCAGGACAATCACTAAACCAAAATCAAAGAAAGATTCTTTTGTTTATTTTTCTATAGACATTTTGACCAATTTTAGTTCATCTTCCATTTTATCCCAGCTCAAGACTGGTTGTTATTACTAGGTCATGGGGTTTTTTTCCTTTGGTCTTGCAGCAAAAGAGAAACATATTGTGGGGTTTTCAAAAGTCTATTGGGTACCAATCTTGAATTATTTTTTAATTCTAAGGTTTAGTTAGGATATCAGTGGAAGGCATAAGACATGACGTTTTTTTTTCCCTTTTTCTTTTAAATTTTATTTTATTTTTAAACTTTACAATATTGTATTAGTTTTGCCAAATATCAAAATGAATCCGCCACAGGTATACATGTGTTCCCCATCCTGAACCCTCCTCCCTCCTCCCTCCCCATAACATCCCTCTGGGTCGTCCCAGTGCACCAGCCCCAACCATCCAGTATCGTACATCGAACCTGGACTGGCAACTCGTTTCATACATGATATTATACATGTTTCAATGCCATTCTCCCAAATCTTCCCAACGTCTCCCTCTCCAAGAGAGTCCATAAGACTATTCTATACATCACTGTCTCTTTTGCTGTCTCGTACACAGGGTTATTGTTACCATCTTTCTAAATTCCGTATATATGCGTTAGTATACTGTATTGGTGTTTTTCTTTCTGGCTTACTTCACTCTGTATAATAGGTTCCAGTTTCATCCACCTCATTAGAACTGATTCAAATGTATTCTTTTGAATGGCTAAGTAATACTCCATTGTGTCTATGTACCACAGCTTTCTTATCCATTCATCTGCTGATGGACATCTAGGTTGCTTCCATGTCCTGGCTATTATAAACAGTGCTGCGATGAACATTGGGGTACACGTGTCTCTTTCCCTTCTGGTTTCCTCAGTGTGTATGCCCAGCAGTGGGATTGCTGGATCATAAGGCAGTTCTATTTCCAGTTTTTTAAGGAATCTCCACACTGTTCTCCATAGTGGCTGTACTAGTTTGCATTCCCACCAACAGTGTAAGAGGGTTCCCTTTTCTCCACACCCTCTCCAGCATTTGCTTGTAGACTTTTGGATCGCAGCCATTCTGACTGGCATGAAATGGTACCTCATAGTGGTTTTGATTTGCATTTCTCTGATAATGAGTGATGTTGAGCATCTTTTCATGTGTTTGTTAGCCATCTGTATGTCTTCTTTGGAGAAATGTCTATTTAGTTCTTTGGCCCATTTTTTGATTGGGTCATTTATTTTTCTGGAGTTGAGCTGTAGGAGTTGCTTGTATATTTTTGAGATTAGTTGTTTGTTGGTTGCTTCATTTGCTATTATTTTCTCCCATTCTGAAGGCTGTCTTTTCACCTTGCTAATAGTTTCCTTTGTTGTGCAGAAGCTTTTAAGGTTAATTAGGTCCCATTTGTTTATTTTTGCTTTTATTTCCAATATTCTGGGAGGTGGGTCATAGAGGATCCTGCTGTGATGTATGTCAGAGAGTGTTTTGCCTATGTTCTCCTCTAGGAGTTTTATAGTTTCTGGTCTTACATTGAGATCTTTAATCCATTTTGAGTTTATTTTTGTGTATGGTGTTAGAAAGTGTTCTAGTTTCATTCTTTTACAAGTGGTTGACCAGATTTCCCAGCACCACTTGTTAAAGAGATTGTCTTTAATCCATTGTATATTCTTGCCTCCTTTGTCAAAGATAAGGTGTCCATATGTGCATGGATTTATCTCTGGGCTTTCTATTTTGTTCCATTGATCTATATTTCTGTCTTTGTGCCAGTACTATACTGTCTTGATAACTGTGGCTTTGTAGTAGAGCCTAAAGTCAGGTAGGTTGATTCCTCCAGTTCCATTCTTCTTTCTCAAGATCGCTTTGGCTATTCGAGGTTTTTTGTATTTCCATACAAATTGTGAAATTATTTGTTCTAGCTCTGTGAAGAATACTGTTGGCATGACTTTTTGAGATGAATTCAGCATAGTTAGAAACTGGAGTAAATCCAGCTTAAGAAAGAACCAGGGACCACAGTCAGATGAGTGGCTGAACTTCCCAGAAAGGATCTGAGAAAAGAGACTCGGAGTTCTGAGAATTGAAAAGTTCCTTACACTCTCCTGCCACCCTTCAAGAAAAAAAGGTAGAGGACAGGTTTCAACTTCCTAAATGAAATTTAATTCAAGAAAATGCCATTTTGCTATTACTGATATTAATAGACACGCATAACCCAAGAGGGAAAGAAAATAAACAAAAATAAATGTACCCAACAGTAATTTCAGAGTAATATAATAACATAATGCTAGGCTAGCAACTGAAACACATGTGAGTTTGGCATTTCCTTTACAAAAATCCAGCAACTTCCTGAAACACAATTATTTCCAGATTACATGTAGAAGAGAAAGCACTAGAATCCTCAGGTCTTCAACACAAAAGGAACCAAGTCACACATTCACTGGCTCCTGCAGACACCAGCAAGATGTCTTTTGTGAATACTAATTGATGGATAGCTTCTTAACAATGCAACAAAAGGGATTTGAGGCTTTTAAAATAAGATGTTGCCTTGCAATTCAAACAGTAAATCTGACAGAAAGCAAATAACACTCTCAGCAAATGCAGAAGGCTACAGACTCGCAAGTGTAACAGCACTTTTAAGAAGGAAGCTTTCCAGGGCAGCGGCTGCACCTTCAAACAGCACTAGCAAAGCAGCAGGACAGACACCTCCTTTAAACTTCCGTTCACTTCCCCATCTTGGGTTTCATGCAACACTGGGGCTCAACCACTTACTGCAAAAAATCAGTGCGGTTTGAAAAGACCAAATGATGCCCCTGTGCTACAAATTTATCTGTTCTAACCCCTCAACCTAATTTTGAAAGAAAAATGATAAGGATGATGGTGAGGATAATACTAAAAGGTCTTGCATCAAAACTCAAAATGTACATAGCTTTTCTTTCTAAATCCAGCAGATTGCAAAGTTCTCCCTCCTTTAAAATAGCAAAGATTCTCAGAGCAACTTTGCAAGCTTGATTAAAGGGCATATCAATTTCCAGGAATGGTTTTTATTTTTCAGTCGCATTTTCCTCTGTGAAAACCTTTATTAGATTTTCAACTCTAAGTGTGTTCTGACTATATAATTTAGCAAAATGCTGCACTTCCATAATCCTATTTTCATCATGCAGTCTGATTGTTTATCATGAACATAAATATAATCCATAGGCTTCAACAAAATGTGTTCAACATTTTTAGGACGACCTTAAAATAAAAGTTGTATAAATTGTCACTGAAAATTACACAGCCACATTACCTGTATTTCAAATTGCACTGATTAAGACTTTCATATACCCAACCCATTCAACAGAGATAATTAGATAGCATAGGAAGCTCTAGCATTATAAAATCAAAGAACTTAAGTCTCATTGTAAGCTCTAAGTGCCAATCAGGGTCCTGTCTGAAATGTTTGTAGGGCATGACTGCCACCTACTGGCAGACATTGGAGATTGCACCATCCGACCAAGAGCCAGGGACTTCATTTTTGCAGTCTAACCAAGACAGGATTTTTCCCTAGAGCCAAAATGCACCAGTTTGGTTAGGTGTGCAGTTTCCCTCACTAGATGTTCATATTTTTGTAATGAAATCACACAACAAGTTCCACTTTTGTCATTACATTTTACATTGTGTAAGCATTTTACATAATACACACACACACATACATGTGTGTGCTTACGCACTTGTTTTTTAAGTCTATCACCCTTTACGAGAACGTAATCTCAACAACAGCAGCAACATTTTATTCACTAATTCACTACTGGGCCTAGAACAGTGTCTGGCACTTAGCGAATATTCATTGTTTACTATGAATAAATGAGCCAAATACTAATGTTTTAAGACAATACAATGTACCAGCTAATAGCCTAAGTTCTAAAAACAAATGAACATAAGCTGAAACTGTGGTTGTCTCTTATATCTTCTGCTGAGCCTCAATTTGCTGATCTATTAAATAAAGATAATAACACCAAGGTAGTTAGAACAACTAAATGGGCAAATAACTGTTTATAAAGTACTTGGCACAGAGTAAGTGCATAATAATTAATATTATGACCATTATTAGTAAGTTCTATAGCTCAAATGAGGGGTGGCAGCAATTTAATAAAGGCCTTAAGCATTAAGAGTTCTTCCTTCACCACAATCCTTGCTATTAAAATTCAGCCTACAACATTCTCCACTTTCATCAAGTACTAGTTCCAAACCAGTGTCCAGTAAGCTTTCAGATAGTCGTAGATCTTTAGAATTGTTAGAGGAGTTGCAGTGTGGTATTTAAGAAATCACTGTTCTGGAAATCTCTAGACGGTACTGAAGCACTTAAATAGTTCAGAACTCTCTGGAGGGTTTTGCAAGTTTTCAGTTTTGCAAGTTTTACAAAGTTTTAATTTGCATTACAGCTGATGTAATACTTTGTTACCTGCCAGGAAACCATTCTGCACTTGCAGGCACGCACCCTCCCATGAAGGCTCCTGTTAGAATGCTAGGCATGCAACAGAACATCCACTGAAATGGACTTAAGCCTCAAGGGACCGTGTTGTTGTTCGCAACAGGAAGTCCAGGGGCAGCGTTGCTGATGATTTGCAGCTGGACAGTAATTACGAAGAACCTATGTCCTTTTCATGCTGTATTGTCCAGTATGTTACTTTATCCTGAAGCCGGTTACTCTTGTGGCCTTAGAGTGTTTCCAGTAGAAATCTGGGCCATATGGCATGCTATTCACATTCAGTGGGAAAAAGAATGGTTCCCAGGTGCACCCTAGGGAGGGTGAATCATTTTTCCCATAGAGCCCTGACAAGTCATTTCTCTTGGCTTATTGGTTAAAATAGTAAAACATATCCATTCTTGAACTGGCTGCCTGTAAGATTAATCTGATTGATTTGAAGTCTTAGCTCAGTCATGATCTGTCTGTGGGGCAGAATGGGGTCAGCTTCCGCTGAGTTCCATGGGCTGCATAAAGGAGGGGAGTAGACCCGCCATCAGGTTCATTAAAAAGGAAAAGGGAAAGGGTGGGGGCAGGGCATGCAGCCTCACGTCCCCACTCTTGTGAGAACACAGAGACACAGTGGTCTGGGCTATGAAAACAATGATCAATATGATGAATTGTTCATCATTTTTTTTTAATCCTTGAAATAATTTTAAGGGGATGCTTTCTGGCAGTCCACATACCAAGAATCCAATATGCTTCCATGGCAAATGTTTCATCTTTAGGTCTGCTAGGACATAAATGTTCTGTGAACTTTTACTGAACATGATACAGTTCAAGCAAAGAAACACACTTAAAGTTCTGAGTACAAGTGTCTATTGCTCCTCTGGGTCTCCATTTCCCCACCTATTAAATAAAAGATGGACTAGCTGAGTTCAGAGGTCTTTCCCAGCTTCTTTGTTCTGTGCAGTTGAATCCTGATCCACTCACTTCACCAAGTGAATATACTTAATAAGTTTGCACACATTTTTATTCCTCATTTAAGTAAGTATTGACCTCTTATTGTATGAATTCTACTTGGTATGGAACTGCTAAGACAAATACAAGTGTGGGGCAAGTTCCAGCTTTCCAGAACCTTCACTGGGGAGAAAAGGCAGATGTAGAAGACAGGGGAGCAAACAGTAGCAAAGTTAGGCCAGAGTGGAACAGCGGAGGCAGGAAGAGTGAGGTGACGGGAGAAGGTTAGAGTCAAGCCAGGTTTGATTTAAAATATGGACCAGAATGGGAAAGCAGGAATTGATTTATGTTTATGAAACTATGAGCAGACAAGATGGTTATGATGATGGACAGCACTGATGACGATGCTTGGTGACGGTGACAGCCCCAGCTTACTGTGACCTACCAAGTGCCACATTTCCGTTACAGTATTTCGTATCATGTTCACAAGAGCACTAGGAAAGAGGTGTCATAAGAAAGTACATTTTATCCTCAACTTTTCTTGCCCAAAGTATACAAAAAAGTAGTAAATCCGTGGTTAGAACACACGTCCCTACAACCTCAGGGCCACTTGTCTTTGCCTTTACTGCACTTCTCTGCCTTTGAAACTCAGGAGCTCACATCACCCCCTGAGCCTGCCAGTCCAGCTGTGTGCCTGTGTATGCACAACGGCCAATTCAGAAACACAGGAATGTCTATGACAAGGCTACATCTTTCACACAAATGAAACAGCTTCACTGATCCCATAGAGAGACCATCCCTGGCTGCAAGAAGATGCAGAGTTTCACATTTTACATCACCTAATTATTAAATAGAATTATGACAATGAAAAAAATGGCACTGCTCATCAGCCACTGACATGCTCATGTCCGGACACAGATGAGAAAAAAAAAAAAAAAAAACAAGGCAGCTTTGAGGCTTTTCTCTTGAAACTGGATTGAGGGGTTCCATTGAAAATTGATGCATTGCCTAGGCTGCCTGCTGCTCTGTAAAGAACCTGCCCGCCAATGCAGGAGAGTCAAGAGATGCAAGTTTATTCCCTGGGTCAGGAAGAGTGCCCGGAGGAGGACATGGCAACCCACTCCAGTATTCTTGCCTGGAGAATCCCATGGACAGAGAAGCCTGGTGGGCTACAGTCCATGGGGTCGCAGAGTAGGACATGACTGAGCGTGCACACACTGGAAAGTGACTCGTGCCTGTGTTGCCTCCTGCTGTGTGTGTGAGGGTCTCACTTAGCGAGACAACAGGGGGGCTGCCTCTCTGACCTCCCACCCCCACAGTCACCGTGTGTCCGCCTCTGTCACCTACAAAAGAGCACTGCCCCCAGATACCCAACTCAGCGCGTATCTGAAGCTCTTCCAACAGTTTCTGCAGCCCAGGGTCACCCCATAGTCTGACGATAACATGCTGGCACAGACAAACCCCATCGCTAGGCATCATTGTTCAAATGGAAATGAAGTTCCCCCACCATGCTCTAGTCCCCATACACACTCCCCAGGAAATGGTGGATGCTGAACTTCCTTCACCAGCCACCGTCCTATCCCCGACAGTTGTGAAAAATGCCTTTTGATCTGTGACCTGCTTTTAAAAACTGACATCTGGCTGTTAGGGTGGTAATTAGACATCATTTAAAAGATATTTCTGTCTTGTTAACTGGATGACTCTGTGATCAAATTGTGGGATAATTTAGAGGAATTCAGGCATATTGATTGTATAATCCATACCGTGTGTAATTAATAACTACCCACTAAAAGCTCTATGTGAGAAATTGTAAGGATTCACAATAGATAAAACGTCAAGCCCTGAACAGTAGCTTCTCCTCAATGCCTTTTATTAACTACACATAACAAGCGAAAGCGTTCCAAGGAGATGAAGTCGAGACTCAATGCCAGAATGTACTGACACTTTTGCTCAACTTATAGCCCTGATGGCCAAAGACTAGTGTCACTTGGGAATGTCCTCTCCCCAAGAGCCTGAAGTGCCATCTCCCTGGGCTGGCTCCTTACAGATAGCTGCACTCATTACTTCTGAGTTATAAATGGAGCTCATCCACAGCCCCGGAGATGCAAGGGCTTAGGCTGATCCATCTCACAATGAGCTGATGCCAGCAGGTTAATGTAGGTTGTTTCTACTTATGCCTCAACAATGACAAAATTATACTGGTTATGGTAACGCTGACCAAGATGAATTCTCTGTATGCTTGAATTCTATCCTGCTAATTTATAGCAACACCAGGTCCCCAAGAAATATGCACACATGCACACAAACATTATTATTAACTAAGACTTCCACTCCAAACTCTGTTCTCCCATGCTGTGACCGGGGCTAGACCTTCTGAGAGCCAGAAAATCTTGAGCTATACTACAGGCAAGCACCTGCTCAGTGGCTCCCTTATCCAGGCCCACTCTGCTGCTCTCTGGCCTTCAAAGAGCCTGAACCAGAGTCCCGAGGAGTAAAGACAGCAGAGCTCATAAAAGAAGAGATGCACTAACGCAAAGAGAAGGGCCTGCCAGCTCCATTTGTACATCAGAGTACTATGACCTTGTTTAGTCTTTATACACAGGCTGGTTGGTCACCTGCATCAATTTATCATCCTTTTGCTACATCCACTAATGCACCACTTTGGTGGGACGGTGACATCATAACAGCTTGTATTTGTTGAGCTCAGCATTCTGCTAAGTGCTTTACACGAGCTGTTTTATTTAATCATCAAAACAACTTCAGAAAGATAAGTGCCAACACTACCCCCAACATACAGGTAAGGGCACTGATGAATGAAGAGGTTCAGTAACCAACACCAAACCTAGGGCTTGGAAACGGTGGAATCTAATAGGAACAGACAGGCCTCTTTGTCTGCTACCAAGAACTCCCCTAGCCATGTGCTCTCTAAGAAGTCATCTCTTCTCGACAAAGGTCAGCATTCCTCCTCTTTAGAGGCAGAATCGGGGAAAGATAAGGAGGTCGAAGGAGAAAGAAAGGCACTGACAAATGTGGGGGAAAAAGACCAGATCTTAAGACAAGACTGCTGGGAGAAATTTTCAGTGTGAAGGAAGCCAAGACTTGTAGGCTTGTGAAATAAAGATGGCTGCTATTCAATTGTAAATCATTTCCTGTGTGGTTCTCTGCTTTGAAATAGCCCCCAGCAGTCATTTTTCAAGGGCTGTCAGAACAAGTTATCCCAGACTGGGTGGCTTAAACAACAGAATTTTCTCACAATGCTGGAAGCTAAAAGTCTGAGATCAAAGTGTTGACAGGGTTGATTTCTTCTGAGGACTCTCTCCTTGGCTGGTAGATGGTCTCCCTGTGTCTTCACATGATCTTCTCTTCTGTATGTACCTGAGTCTAATCTTCTCTTCTTATAAGGACATCAGTCATGTTGAATTAGGATCCACCCCCTTTGACTTCATTTAAACTTAATCATCTCTTTTAAAACCCTATTTTGACAAAGATCTGAATACTGAAAGCCATGGTTTTTCCAGAATCACGTATGCGTGTGAGAGTTGAACAATAAAGGGTGACCACTGAAGAACTGATGCCTTTGAATTGTGGTACTAGAGAAGACTCTTGAGAGTCCCTTGGACTACAAGGAGATTAAACCTGTCAATCCTAAAGGAAATCAACCCTGAATATTCAATGCAAGGACTGATGCTGAAGTCGAAGCTCCAATATTCTGGCCACCAGATGTGAACAGTTGACCCTATTGGAAAAGACCCTGATGCTGGGAAGGACTAAAGGCAAGAGAAGAGAGTGCCAGAGGATAAGATGGTTAGATAGCATCACCGGCTCAATGGACAAAAATCTGAGAAAAATCTGGGAGATAGTAAAGGCCAGGGAAGCCTGGTGTGCTGCAGTCCATGGGGTCACAAAAAGTCAGACACGACTTAGCCACTGAAAAACAACAATAACTTGAGGTACTGGAGGTTAGAGCTTCAGGATCCAGCAATTTCACTTCTGTGTATTTACCTGAATAAAACAAACACACTAATTCAACAAGATACACATGCATCCCAATGTTCATTGCAGCATTATTTATAATAGCTAAGATACTGAAGCAACCTGTGTCCGTCAGTAGATGAATGGACAAAGAAGATGTTATCTCTATACACACAAGGGAGTATTACTTAGCCACTAAAAAAAATCTTGCCATTTGTGACAACATGGATGGACATCCATAGTATTATGCTCAGTGAAATAAGTCAGAGAAAGACAAATACCAATATGATCTCACTCATATGTGAAACCTAATAAACAAAAACTGATGCTGTGAAAGTGCTGCACTCAATATGCCCCCAAATTTGGGAAACTCAGCAGTGGCCAGAGGACTGGAAAAGGTCAGTTTTCATTCCAATCCCAAAGAAAGGCAATGTCAAAGAATGCTCAAACTACCACACAATTGCACTCATCTCACATGCTAGTAAAGTAATGCTCAAAATTCTGCAAGCCAGGCTTTAGCAGTACGTGAACCCTGAACTTCCTGATGTTCAAGCTGGTTTTAGAAAAGGCAGAGGAACTAGAGATCAAATTGCCAACATCCGCTGGATCATGGAAAAAGCAAGAGAATTCCAGAAAAACATCTATTTCTGCTTTATTGACTTTGACTGTGTGGATCACAATAAACTGTGGAAAATTCTTCAAGAGATGGGAATACCAGACCACCTGACCTGCCTCTTGAGAAATCTGTATGCAGGTCAGGAAGCAACAGTTAGAACTGGACATGGAACAACAGACTGGTTCCAAATAGGAAAAGGAGTACGTCAAGGTTGCATATTGTCACCCTGCTTATTTAACTTATATGCAGAGTACATCATGAGAAACGTTGGACTGGAAGAAGCACAAGCTGGAATCAAGATTGCCGGGAGAAATCTCAATAACCTCAGATATGCAAATGACACCACCCTTATGGCAGAAAGTGAAGAGGAACTAAAAAGCCTCTTGATGAAAGCGAAAGTGGAGAGTGAAAAAGTTGGCTTAAAGCTCAACATTCAGAAAATGAAGATCATGGCATCCGGCCCCATCACTTCATGGGAAATAGATGGGGAAACAGTGGAAACAGTGGCAGACTTTATTTTGGGGGGCTCCAAAATCACTGCAAATGGTGACTGCAGCCATGAAATTAAAAGACGCTTACTCCTTGGAAGGAAAGTTATGACCAACCCAGATAGCATATTCAAAAGCAGAGACATTACTTTGCCAACAAAGGCCCATCTAGTCAAGGCTATGGTTTCTCCTGTGGTCATGTATGGATGTGAGAGTTGGACTGTGAAGAAGGCTGAGCACCAAAAAATTGATGCTTTTAAACTGTGGTGTTGGAGAAGACTCTTGAGAGTTCCTGTGGACTGCAAAGAGATCCAACCAGTCCATTCTGAAGGAGATCAGCCCTGGGACTTCTTTGGAAGGAATGATGCTAAAGCTGAAACTCCAGTCCTTTGGCCACCACAGGCGAAGAGTTGACTCATTGGAAAAGACTCTGATGCTGGGAGGGATTGGGGGCAGGAGGAGAAGGGGAAGATAGAGGATGAGATGGCTGGATGGCATCACTGACTAGATGGACGTGAGTCTGAGTGAACTCCGGGAGTTGGTGATGGACAGGGAGGCCTGGCGTGCTGCGATTCATGGGGTCGCAAAGAGTCGGACACGACTGAGCGACTGAACTGAACTGAATAAACAAAAACAGACTCAGATACAGAAAACAAATGGTGGTTTGCTAGATGGGAGGTGGGTGGAGGGTTGAGTGAAATAGGTGAAGGGAATTAAGAGGTACAGAAGAAAATAAATAAGCCACGGGGATGTAATACACAGGATAAGGAATATGGTCAGTAATGCAATAGTTTTATATGGATACAGATGGTATTAGACTCATGGTGATCATTTTATATTATACACAAATGTCAAATCACTATGTAATAATAATAAACCAAAAACTGATATAATATTGTACCTCAACTAAATTTCAACTTAAAAAATCATGGGTCCTCTGAACCTCAAGGCTCTGAAGTAAGTTATGCTATTAAATGGATCTCCTTCACACTGACAAAATTATCGCAAGCCATTGTGAAAGGACATTTCTGCTGACAGTGCAGAGGGACAAATGGCCCCCCTGGTTCTATCCTGGGTGGAATTGCATGTTTGTGGGGCTGACAGATAGGACCCCTGTGCCAGCATGGTGCCATATGCCAGCTGGTCGGTACAGCTGGGGATACACGCGTACTGAGTCTGATATCAGGAGTCTCAGCTGGCCACTGGCAGCCATGCCAAAGACACCAGGCCACTTGACTGCACTAAAACTCAAACATGTGTGTGTGTGTGAATCTTTGTATGTCTGATGATACAAACCAGTATGTTGGCAATTGCTTTTCAGACTGATAGTAAGCAAGAAAATGCTCAAAGTTTCTACCTTTGAAATCATGTAGAGCAAATAAGGAAAAAAGCCAGGAATAAGGAAAAAAGGAAGGTAAATGAGGCATTTGACAACATATTAAGGTGAGGACTGGCACTGCATTTCTACTAAAATACACACACACTCTCACATCCTAGCTGT